>NC_089141.1:34262965-34565346 GCF_009819655.1 Sylvia atricapilla | reverse complement strand
GTTTTGACTGTTATCCATTTTAATTTTGTCAGATGCCCTCTTATTCAAATATTTGGAACAGCTCTTAAATTTACTTAAACAAGCCCATGCTCATTAGCATAATTTTTGCAAGCTCTTTTTTGTTCTTCCATTTTACACAAGCTATTCACACAATGTCTGCCTGATTCATCCCAGGCAACAATAGATGAACTTCATCACCCTGTGGTTCACTTTTTGAGTCAATCAGATACAATTCAGCTCAAATTCAGAAGTTATAGGTCATTTGCAAAACTTGATGTAACATATCTTGTAAGCTAGAAAAGTCTGCAATGAATGGGCAGCCACAACCCAAACTGATGAAGTCTTAGAAGAAACAGAGCTAAATTAGACTGAGTCCAGTCTAAGTTCAGAGTCAGGGTATAACAAATCCTCCCTTACAAACTTCTCAACATCAAATTGTGTATTCAATTAACTTAGTTAATATGACATCTATCAGAAAGAACTCACACCTGTTGGGCCATTCAGTTCACCAGAGAAGCCCTGAAACTGTAACAAATTTTCCCCCTAAATTATCTTTTTGACAGGACACTTCATTTTTAGCAAAGCAAAATATTTATATTTGCTTTCCACAGCAAATATTATTTTTTAATTAACAAAATCCACGTGGTGACTTGAAATTTAGTATTTAGAAATACTGCTGCTGAATTCCTTTGGAGCTGTAAGGGAGATTGTACACCCTTCATCACTCAGGCAATTCTTTCCAAACATCATGTCTAAGCTGTTCATTGGGGTCATGATGTTGCAGTTCAGAAGTGAAAAACATGGGTTACACTCATATCTCCATTTGATCAGCAATTTTCCTCGCCACTTTAGAACAGTGTTTCTCTTAAACTAATATATTTGTATAAAATTAAAATTAAAAAATATAATAAAGTATATCAATTATATATTTATATGATAAAACCAACTAAGATAAATGTGATAGTGACAAAATTCTAGAACTGACAACTTCAGAACTCCAGGTTAGGATACAAACTTTCACATGAGCTCCCCGTTATAGTTATTAAAGCATTCATCTGAAGGCCACAGAAGCAGAAATTCCTAGGTCGTTGTAAGGCAGCATCTCCATAGGCCATTCTAAAAGCAGAAGGAGTTTTTGAAAGAATGATTTGCAGAAGGTCTGTGTTAACTCAATTTTCAACAACGTCTTTTCTTAGAAATATGCTTGAAATAAATAAATTTATACATATATATCATTAAATGTGGAAAACTGTGTAAGCAGTTACCTTATACTGACTCCTGTGTATTACCATGGCACAGATTTTGATAAACTAAAGAGCAGCCATGCTACTATTGCAATCAGTAGATGATTAGTTGCTCCATTTGAGCAGAAATACCTGACATTGCATTGAGCACAGCTGAACTACACTGACCAATGAATACAAAAGGCAGAATGAGGCATACAGTCACTGTTTGTGCTAGAGGCTGAGAAACTGGGTTATTAGTGTAGTTTATTTCCCCACAATCTGACTAGAAAACTAGATAGATCATACAGGAACAGAAAGGAGAATATTACTTGTGATTTAGGACAATTTTTTACAATCCAGCCTACAGTGAGGAACAATCTGTGAAATATAGATGTCTTTCATCCTATTTTACTAGTAATTTTTACTAGTAATTTTTTTAAGACTAATACATCTCAAGGAAAGACAAGAATTTTTATACATCCTAGAAGGCTAAAAACTGAAAGGTTAAATAATTTGAATGATTTAGCCAAGAGAAGACGTGCTAGAGAGGAGTCAAGAATAAAGGGCTGTATTTGTCGGTGTGAAACAAACAAGAGAAACACCAATGGCCTCTTTAGCCAATTATTCTCATGGGCCACAGTCTCTGGGAAGAAGGGTTTTCATTCCACCACGTTCCTATAGGAGAGGAACTGTTGTCTTGCACAAGGGCAGCTGCTCCCGGATCCCAGTGCCCACATTTCATGGACTGAATTTACACCACATGGTGAAATGGCCAATTCCCGGTGGTTACCACACACTGTACATCTTCTATTATTTGAAAGTTTTCCAGGATAATGTGATTTTTCCATCAGTTTTTTCAACCTTGATTGAGGACTACAGCAGCTGAAGATTATGATGGAGATAATAACAGCATTATTTGCAAGGACACAGGAAGGGAATCTACTCTTCCCAGCAGGAAAATAAAACTTGTTTAAGCTATTAGATGAGGATATAAAAGTTCCTAGGATGCCATCATGGCTCTGCAGATACCATTATGAGCTAATTCATTTATAGGCAGAATATCCACCAGGGTTTCTATTGACCTGGAAAGGCCATGGGATACAGAGCAGTGAAGGAAAAACCTCCTGGGGCTTTCACAGATGCCTCTAACAGCAGCAAATCAGCCTTCCATGTTCACTGGTTTAAGTTAATCTCACTCTGGTGCAGGTTGTGGTGGGTCAGCTGCACATCCATGACTGATTATTACATTTCAGCTGGGAAAGGGTGTCCTTTCAAACCACTCTTTTTTAATTTGATTATACTGTTGCATTTTTCCTGTATTCAATAAAATCACATTAGAACACATCCAAGGAAAAAGTCTGATTGTGTTAGTAGTAAGAGACTCGAGCACCGAGATCCAGTTTTTAAGGTGATGAATTTTTTAATGCTGGTAGTACAAACTTGAATTACACATGTTAAGGTAATTAAATCTCATGCTTCCAGGAAAAAAAAATTGTGTCTGTCCTACTGGTAGTCCTGGATATATGATTTATTGAACAGATGTATCTGTATCAAACACTGCTGAGCACAGAGCAGTGGCTTGATGAATCTATTACATCCCCTGAAGGGGAAATCACCACTCTTTTGGTTTGTGCTAGTCACAAGCTACATTAGCATAACAGATCAGACAGAGCAGAAGGCAACTACTGTTTTGGGAATAGAAGGCCAGGATCACATCCAAACTACAAGGCTTATTAGTAGAACAAGCAAACATCAAATCAGCATCTGCCGGGCCTGATGGGATTCACCATGGGATGCAAAACTGGGAGTCAACTTATTCCTTGGCATAGATCAAAAACTCATTAAAATCAGAGATGTCACCAAAAGACCAGAGGAAATCTAAGTGTGGTGCCACTGTTAAAGTATGAAGAGATGAGAGTAATAGACCAGAAAATTTGGCTTCTGTAGCCGTAAACATGTTGGAATGAATCTTTCAGTAGAGATAAGGTGGTTATTAAAACAAATCCAAAGGGACAAAATGATACAGTGGCAACAGCTCAATGTTTGCCATGTCAATAACAAAGGAGCAGCTATGACCCTCTCTTTTCATTTTGCTCCATGGAGTTGACAATAGACAGTGACTTTACATTGGTCTGTGCCATAAATAACAGAGAAGGGCACAGGAACAATGATTTTCAGAAGAGAGGAGACATAATGACAGAAAAGCAGCACATTTTGGAGGGAATATCTTAAATAATAACACTTATGTATCACATATACATATGTATGTAACATAGACATGTATGTAAATACTAACCAGCATGTATTATTTATAATAGAAAATATCAGATGAAATTATCTAAACAACTGAAGGACACATGAAATTCAGCACAGCATGCAAAAGATGTGGACAGAGCTGACAGGAGTAAAACTATAAGGCAATAAAAGAGCCTTTTTTTAGCTTTTTCTTTCTTACTTATACTTTTCTACACATTAGAAAGAAAAACTGGAACCTACAATATCAATCAGTAAGTTGATATTGTACTCCTCCCTTACAGCAAATATTGCTCTTGAACTTTCAGTATTTTCTGTATCACAATGGATAGAATTATCAGGGGGCCACTGAATCAACCAATATTCATTTGTGTCCTCCATTTCTTCTGACAATTATTATTAAAGGGGAGACACTGGAAAAAATATATGCACTGAGACCTGATTGCAAATGGAATGAGCAAGTTTTATTACATTACATGGGTACATTCCTAATAGGAATCCATACTTGAAGAAAAATTAACTGAGCCAGTGAGTGAATCAGCATCAATCTTCTCCTTTCTGTAATATTAATAGAAATTACAAAAGGCTTACACTAGAAATCACTTTTGGAGACAGAAATAGATATTACCCTCCTTAAATGGATGTTCCAGGCAAACAGACTATTTTAATCATGGTATAAACTGCTGCCTCTGAAAAACTCCGCGTAAACCTTGAGGGCATCCTTGTCACTAGAATATATGGCTTATGGTTCTGCATCAACATCTTCTAAAAACACACCATGAGAGGTTCTTTTTGGTTTCAAGCATTCATTTTTTATTATTATTGGAAAAGAATAATGATGCATTATATTCCCATGCATAATTTTATCCAGCATCTGGATCTAACTGCTTCATAGAAGTTTGCACCACATAAGGTAATGCCAGTAAGAGATATCTAAATAAAAGATGAGGAAATTTACCTATAGATACTAGATAGGTAGAAGCAGAGGGCTTGAGGGTGTTTTTGGTAGTGACAGATGTAAGCAGAAAACTATTCAAGGGAAGAGGCAAGTTAAGGTGCAAGAGGGTTTCTCCTAGACTTTATTCAGTATATCAAAGGTATTCCCAACTTTTACAAATATAATACTTGAAGACATTAGAAGAACACAGCAGATTTGTAGTCACAAAAGGCAGGCATCTACAGGCTTCAGAATCTCAGCTCCCAAATGAACGTATCTCAAGCAAATTTACACATGGTAACATATGGTAAATGTCTAGGAAAGAGAAAAAGTCAAAATTACTCATAAGAGAAATTGGATCAGCTTCCAGATCTCTGAATTTGCAGCAATATTTAGCACCAAGACCTTATTCAACTTACAAAATATCTTTTGATGGGAGAAATCTCTCTGGATGTTTTCCCTTTTCATAATGCCAGAGCAGGCAAATGGACTTTCCCTTCTGATTCTGGAGGAGGCTGAGCTGGTAGGAAGAAGACTTGGAACCACATAAATTTCGCTTTTACTGTTTAGAAAGGCTCATGCTCCCCAAGTGTGAGTTTTCAGATACTGATCAAATATCACCCAAGGAAGGCTTTTTTTTTTTCCCAGATGATGTTGTTCAGTCCTTTCTAATCCTGATGGATCATTCATATTTTAGGGTGGGGGGGATGAGCTACCATGAAAATAACTGAAATTTTATAATATTAGGTAATGTCTAGATCATGCCTGTGCAATGATGCATAGATATCCACCTCCAGTATAGAAATTATTTTTTTCCTGCTTTATGTTTGTCTATTTTATTCCCTTGAAAATTCCAAGTGATGTGCCTCAGTTACTTCTGTAAAAAGGTATATTTTAATAGTCATTACATTCATTAAACTATAAGCCATGAAGGTAGACTACAAATGGAGAACAGGTTGAAATTAATGCCTGGTTAACTAATGTGTTATCTTTATGTGAATATTGCACTTCACTGGATAGTGAAGTTAACACATTACCTGCAAATGAATATTTATTGCTATGAGATTGCCATTAATGTCTTATTGCAAGTTGAATTGAAGCTTGGAGGTTTTTGCTGGGATGCTTTTATTGTTTAAATCTAAACAGTCATTGTTGGCACCTGTGAGGGTTTTGAGCTGTACTAACCTAATGAATTCAAAACTTTGAACTATTACAAGTCAGCAGCAACCATGAGGGAAGAATCTTCATCTCGGAAAAACACAGAGAACAAAAAGATTGGGAGATATTAAGATTGGTATACCGATAAAGGTAATCAAAATAGCACCAGAAGAAGACATTCTGAAAATTGTAGCTAGTTTTAAACATCATTTAGCAGAACATTGGAATGGCTGGGTCAGAAAAACGTATAAATAAGATCCACGTGATGGGATTTCAAACTGCATGTGTCTTCCCTCACATTTGCAGGCTATTAAAAACATTCATATTGAAAACAGCTGATCTGTATAGCTTCTGCTATCCCAGCCCTTACCCAGTCCATTTTATGTGTCATGGCAAGGAAGAGAGATAAAAAAAGTTTAGCTCAGTTTCTTCAAAAAAAGAGGCTCACACAATCACAGTAGTATTTTCTTTGATTGCTGAGTCCTTCTCTAATCACATTCGAATGTGTTGTTTAAATGTGGCAAAGAGTGTTTAAAATAACTAAATTCTTGTACTTTTTTGACTTTTAAATGCTCAGATGAAAGGAAGCTTTACATCTTTGCAAAACACAAGAAAATACACACAGAGTAAAACACTACCAAATACCACAATTATGAGTTGCTTCAAATGCAACTCACAAATAGCAAATTCAAGGACAACCAAGCTTAATTAGCTCTGATTCCTACAGAACTGCTTCTTTATTGCTTCTCTTTCTATAGGTAATTATTTTTACAGATACTAAGGTGTGCTGAATTTCACAAGACTGACTGAAGCCAGTTGGAGACAGCATGAGTGTGTCCATTGGCTCCAAAGGTTTTCAGACAAAGTCCTAACACAGCAGGGGATGACAGATTCCAGGAGCCAGAGATGTCTCTCTGTGAAATACACAGTTTGTTTCTCCTACTGCTCTCTTATTGTTAACATTACAGAAGATTTATATGTCACACCAGCAGCCAATAGAAATGGCAATCAAAAGGTAATGATGTATTTCCTAGGAGCTGGAATGTGGGCCTTTCACACTGTCTGCCTTCAGGGTTTCTAACTTAACAGTTCAGTCTTGCTGAGTTTTATATTCCCCCATTGTTAAAGATCATTGTTGCCCTCTCCAGAGAGAATACTAATAGAAACCCCTCTACGAACTAACCCTTCAAATGGATTTCTTCCTCTTCATAGACCACATGAAAGTTAGATGGCATTTAAAAACAGTGTGAGCTTTGCCTTGGAGAAGCTGGCATAGCTCCTAAAGATGATGTGAAAGAACAGCCTCCATAACTTACCCTTGCATGGCCTCCCTTAGTAAGCTTTTAGGACTCAGGCAAGTTGGGTTTTGATACTCCACCTTTTTATGTGCTTGCCTCTGGATATTTAGCATGGACACAGATATTACAACCATCCATAAATCCACTCCTTTGCTTGCTACAGCCAGCTCTAAGTTTTGGCTCACTGAGCTCCTGGCATAGAGAATTCCACAGCCCAACAAAGTGCTTTTACTACTTTTCTTCTAACAGTTATTTTATATATAAATCCATATATTTACTGAAGTCCAAGGAGTTCTCTAACATCTTGACAAGTCCCATGTTAGCAAATGTCTTCATGATACCCATCAAAAAGACATGGCCATCAGTTACAAGAAATGAAGCTTTAGCCAAGCCAAGTCCCTGATCACCAGTTCTCACAGTACTTTATCATCAGTGCTGTCATGAGTTCTTATTTCTGTCATACAGAACAAAACAGAAATGAGGGGCTGTTAAGTTTTGTTTCCACCGTTTAAATCCAAGGCACCTAACAGGAGTTCATTGCTACTTTTTCTGCTCATAACTATCACTGTCTTCCACTGTGGAAGAGACCACTAATGGCCTGTAAGACTGACACTACTCAGCCTCCTTGAGATAAAGACACTTTTCTACTACTGAAGAGCCCAAACCTGCCTCTTTATAATTCAGGCTCCTTACCATTTCTTCTTGTAAGTATTTAGGAAAAAAACCATCATCTGAAATCAATGGACATCACCTACTAAAGTCACTAGCAGCTAAACAGGTGGAAAATTCCTCCAAAATATTTTTAAGCATTCTCCTACATAAGAGAAGTCAAAATATCATACTGCTTGCATGCTGGATTTGCTACTTTTTTATATCCCTGCCAGTGAGGCTAAGACTTTGTCGGTAATGGCTGATGGCAGAACTGTGGAGACATATTCAAATGCCTGTTACTTATGTCAGTGATTCTAGCTGAGGCTAGTCCTGTAGGAAAATAAAATTCCAGTTGTACAGGATTGACATACTTAGCCCTCAGGTATATAGCTATAGGCTATATTTCAGGTTCCCTCTGTGAACAAATTACAAAAAAAGGCAGGAAATGGTCTGGAGAGGTTCCCTAGTCTAGTCCCAGTTCCATCAGAACTATTTACACCAGAGCTACCTGTTCCTAATAACTTCTCTTGATAAAAATCCCTCAAATTCCCTACATATTATATTCGCTGTGCCTCTTTTACTAGCTCTTATCTACAACATTCATGGCATAAGGCTTAATAATTCTATATAAAGGATCAAAGACTTTTCACATGACCAGGGTCATATGTCAAATAAAATAAGAATGCAGTCATCTGCCAATTTGACCTGTGGGTAACCATCAAGGTTCTGAGTAATCTGTACTTTGACCAAAGCCAGAGGCTGTTAGGAGTCTTATACTTTGCAAAGCTTGTTTCCTAGGGAAATAAAAGAAAACCATTTGGCATGGCTCAGTCAAGGACTGTGTTTACACTGCCTGTAAATAGCCAGCAAGGAAGCACATCCTGAAAGATTACTATGAAATTCCTTGCAGCACCAGCAAAACTTTAAAAAATCACCTCTGAAGGCCACTTTGTCCAACACCCCCTGTCTAGAGTAAGGTCAAGTAGAGCAAGTTGTCCAGGGCCACGTCCATTCGTGTTTTGAATATCACCAGGGTGGGTAACTCCACAACATCTGCCAGCAATCTATTCGTCTTCAATCATGTTTACAGCATTTTTTTTTCTTATTTTGGCAACATCCTAGAAATAGGATAAGCAATTGATCTGAATTATTAAAGGGATTGGTTATAAAAATGTCTATAAAAATAAGCTAAAATAAAGGAGTGTTTCTGCCAGTATATTAGTGGGATAAATCACAGCTAAAAACCAAGTCAGAGCTGCAGGGTGTCAGTAAACTGAGATTTATGTACTATCAGAAGCAAACAGCCTGGAAATCTATGGCAAAAATAATGCTCTAATACACATGCTGACCTCAAAGAAATCTCCTTCTGCTATGCTCAAAACTTTGTTCATGGGCAAAGAGAAACACCCCTAAATGCAAAATTTTATTCTTAATATAAATGAAGCCTTAACAGTCTAACAAAAGAATCATTATTTCTCTAGATATAATTTACACAGAAAAATAAAGAATGCATGGGTGTAATCAAGTTAGAAACCTCAGTAATGGCCATATTACTATTTAAAATGTAACAAACACTCTAAGATTTTTTTTTCTCCTGAAGAAAAAAAATATGCCTCTTCTCCCAGGAAACTAGTAACAGGACAAGAGGACCAGAGAAGGTTCAAGTTGGACATCAGGAAGAATTTATTCATGAAAGGGTTGTTAAGAACTGTAATGGACTGCCTAGGTGGTAGAATCACCATCCCTGGAGGTCTTGAAGAAATGACTGGTGGTGGCACACAGTGCCAGGTTCTATTTGATAAGGTGATGATCAAAGGATGTACTCAGAGGTCTTTTCTAATCTAAATGATTCTGTTCTTCTGTGATTCTTTAATTTACATAATTTTGCACTTTTACATGTTAGATACTATTTCTTTATGCTTTTTCTTAACCCTAAAATCTGCTTTTTTTCAGCTGTAGGTCTGAGTTTCATTAAATTCCATTATTGATTTGTTTATAGGGTCAGCCTGTTCCCATCTGTAATAATCCCATGCCTGTACTTCTCTGCATCACACATTTTGTCTCCACTTCGCAAGGCTTGTGTTTCTCTACAAAACATCGTTGTGTTAAGGCCATAGGTATTTCACTTTAAGTGAAATATTTATTTACATTTTTGTCTCTGCTACCTACCTCCAAGTCAGGGGATATCATAGAAAGATAAGGAAGTGATGCAATTTAGCCATTTACAGCTGGTCAGTAAAACGACTTGATGTCAAGGCTAAATGAAGTCAAAGATGCAGTCAGGTCAAACAAAGTCCACATAGAGGAAGCCTGAGAAACATCCCTCTGAGAATTTGAAAACTCTGCAGCAACCCTGTGTCTCCAAGCAGCAATGGTGCCATAAAGAGCTACACAGGCACACTTGGGAGGGCATGACTGTGCTCATCAGGTGAAAGCACATCAAGTTCAGAGCTGCAGGCCATTTTTGGACTTCATACTAGGGCAAGTTATCTTTATCTAGCTCTTTATCTTGCCCAAGGTGCTAGTAATGGAGGTTTCTGACATTTCAGCTCTAATACTTTTAAATATCAGACTTATTCACACATAATTATACACAGGTTTGAAATACAATCCTAAAACACCATCTATTCCCACTTGTATTGTCCACTATAATGAGATGAATTTCGAGAAATAACACATTGCATCTGTCTGGTTTGTCTGAGCTAAATCCAGATATCTTTGCTATAGAATAATGAGAGGTAAAACCTGCATTTTTGAGTGTTTTCCCATAAAGATTGGCTGGCATTTAAATAGATAAGACAAGAGGATCAAAATATCCTCCTGTGACAGTGCAAAATTTAATTGTGTGATTATGTCAGAGTGCATAATAAAAAGACTACTGGTCTGCATGAGGACACATAGCTCCACAAAGCTCAGTGGGATTATACCCCTTGACTTAATTCCACCTTCCTGGAAAAGTGCTAGCAGCATGCTCTGAGATTAACTGATAAAAAGCAATAGAAAATTTCTTCAATTATGGATAGATTTTTTTCTTTGTGATTGGCTCCTCATTGGAAGAACTTCATCTGTTAGGACCAAAAGTGATCTGTAAAAGCTACCCCTCAAAAAGAAAAAAAAACAAAAACAAAAACAAAAAAACACCAAAACCCAACAACAATAACAAAAAAACACCCAACCAACCAAGCAAGCAACCAAAAAAACGCAGAAGGTAATACACTCTCTTTTTTATTTATTTGTAAATTCCTATTCCTTGTGACTATTTTTTAAAGAATATGAAAGATATATCTCTTAAGAAGGAGAATAGGCAGTTTCAGAACATTGGTGTGTATACCAGACTCTCTAATTAGTTTGCATTCTGATGACACAAATATTCTTGTAACAATATAAGTGAAAAAGTTTCCCCACAATAACATGTCAAAATAATAAAATATGACCAAAACGACTTGCAAAGGCATGATTTTACATCTGAAAATGCTGACTCCATGCAGTAAAATCACTTAAAATCATACAGTAATTTTCCTAATTTTCACACTTTGATGTAACTAAAAAGTTTGAGTGGTATTATTCTGACATTGAAGATTTATAACAGAACATATTATGGAAGTTAAAACAATGTAGACGAGTAAAAATGAAATCTCTTCTGAAGTGATCTGTAAGAAAAAAAACAAAACCAAAACAACAGGTCTTAATTTGAGATGAAACAAAATTGTAAAAATCACATAAATTTCTGTGGGAGACAATTTTTATTTTCAAGCTCATACTAAGTGTTCTATTAGTTTGTCAAATAATGTTTGAATCTTGGACAGTTAGAATAGGTAAAGTAAATCCGAGTGTTCTCATAACAGCATTAGTATTCATCTCAAAGTATACTTTCCCCAGATACTTAATTTCCTTGGAAGAATAATTATTCTTTCATAGAGATGAAATTCCTTCTCCAGTTATTAACTGCAACCTCCAAAGACATTTCAATTTTTCTCAAACAATATTAATTTTAAAAGATAGACTGGCAGTGATTTTCAGAGACTGACTAAAACCAACAAGAAATTCTCTGAATAAGAGATGTGAAACATTTTGGTTTAGATATGAGAAGAAATTCTCCATTAGATCTGTTTATAATCTTCTCTTGGTTCATAGTGAACTTCTAACCTGTCAGAGGAATCTATGGAATAGAAAATTTTCTCCAGGTTTTTCATATCAATTTTTCAATAAAAGAAGTATGTATCAAAAGTTTTTAAGTAAAAAGCTTTGTCTTCTAAAATGAAAAAAATATTTCTTTTACTGCATACTGAGACAAAGAAGATCATTCTAGATCTTGCATGCATTGTGACCACAGTATCAGTTTTTTAGAAGGCATCTTGTACTGATAATTGGCAGTGGTGCTCCTATATGTACTAAGAACTTTATTTTCAAAGGTAACTCGCCTAAACTCCACTGAAATAAAAAGGGACTATAGATTCCAAGTATGTATTTTCAAGTACTTCCCTGCACCATAGGGAGGCATTCAGTCCATCTGGCCTCACCCACTCTGCGAAGTAAATAACCTCTTGTATTCAGTGCAGCCAGGGGATCAGTATGCCTCCTAACTCAGGTGTTTAAGATTCACTGATGTAAGGGTTTAGACACATTGCAGTTTTATGGGAAATTGGCTCAGAGCTGAATATCCACTCTTTCAAATGAAAAATCTGTAAGCAAGCCTAAGTTTTAAGCAAGTAAAGGAAAACATTCTGATTGGTTGTTTTAAATAAAAAAGGACGAACTTTATTAAATTAGAAATTATTATAGCCGTTATTGGGTTATTGAGTATGGTCTAACAGGAGTGTTTGCATTTTAAAAAGGTGTTTTTTCACAGATGCTGAAGCAGGTGTTATGCATCCCTTGACCTTTTACTATCCTGCCAAGTACCTACACAGTACAAGGAGACACACATCCACATTTGACCCAAGAACTGAGGTACAAGTCCATTGCCAATACTAAAATAAGGGCTCAAAATGATGTCTCTGATGACCATATTTTTAATGCCTATATTGCAACGAAAGATGTATTGAGAATAAGCCACATGGAATAAAAGCATAAAGCATAGTAAAAATTACAACTTAACTGCTATAAATGGTGGGTTTACTGACATAGCTAAAAATATTAATATGGAAGCTATATCTCTACAGAGGAATAAACCACAAAAACATGAAGAGGGTTTTTCTATAAAAGATACTTATACTTGTTCTATGTTTGGTAGATAAAAAGAATAGACTGACTGAAAGAGTCTGAGTAATGATGAGAGGAGAAATTTAATTACATTAATGTATCCCACAGTTAGTCTTTTGATATACTTTAGACTACCAAGCCAGAAAGATCAAGAAAAAAGGTTTTCTTAGAGCAAACAGAACAATTATCAGAAGAGATATAAGAGACATAGGAGATGTCAGCTAATACAGCAGAACATAGACTATATAGCTCTTGAAATAAACTGGAGATGGGAAGTTGAGGGAATAGTCTTCTAGAGCGTACAAAAAAGCCAGGGAATTGATTATATGAAAGCTGGAGAAAGGGAAAGGTGACACTGACCATTGAACAATGGTATTCTTGTCTCAGGAAAGAAAAGAAGAGGAATAGAGACGATAGACCTCAAGAAAATAGTAAACTCAATTCATAACCATGGAAAATAAGTCAGAGTCTACAGCTGAAGAACTGAAGCCACAGACATTTAAATGTCATTTAAAGCTGATGATGTCCTGGGGGGCATGAGGCACAGCATGGCCAGCCGGGCAAGGGAGGGGATTGTCCCACTCTGATCTGAGCTGGGGCAGCCTCACCTCCAGTGCTGAGGCAGTTCTGGGTGCCACAACAGAAGACATTAGAGATCATCCAAAGGAGGGTCACAAGGACGGTGAGGGGGCTCGAGGGGAAACCACATGAGGAGTGCCTGAGGTCACTTCTTCTGTTCAGCTTGGAGGAGACTGAGGTAAGTGCTCATCATATTCTGCAGCTTCCTGGTGAGGGGAGGAGCAGGGGCAGGCACTGATCTCTTCTCTGTGGTAACCAGTGACAAGAGCCTGAAGTTGTGTTAGGGCAGGTTTAGGTTGGATATTAGGAGAAAGTTCTTCACCCAGAAGGCGTTTGGGCACTGGAACAGGGTCCCCAGGGCAGTGGCCACAGCACCAGGCTGACATAGTTCAAGAAGCATTTGGACAATGCTCTCAAGCACATGGTGTGACTCTTGGGGTGTCCTGTACAGGGCCAGTAGTTGGACTTCAATGCATCTTGATGGTGCCTTTCAACTCAGAATATTCTATGATTCGGAAATCTTTTTTTCTATAAGGTTACGTAAACATGAGGACAGATCACCTAGGGAGATTTTAGTGTCTCTGTCACTGGAGATTTTCAAAAGCAGCTCATAGAATCATCTGTCAGGAAAGACAGAGATATGGCTGATCCTTCCTCTGGAGTGGCCATGCCAGCCTTCCTAAATTCTCTCCCTTTGATTTCTTTGATTTTTATGATCTGTGTTAATTAGCTTCCCAAATCCTTCTTTGCCCTCTTTTTGCTGTGTTCTCCTTAGGGAATATATGTCACATGAAATAAAATCTATTCCTTTGCTGGAGCCTCTTTTGCTCTAAATTCAGCAGTTACAAAATCAATACCAGTTAGACAGCAATGAAACCTTTCTGCCTTTCTTTCTCCAATCAACTCTGTTTAAAGAAAAAGGAGGGCTATTACACTACATATAAAATATTGATCTAAAAGATACTAAAAGTGCATAATGCATGAGAAAAGCTGAGATTTCTGTTTTGAAAAAGTCTAGCAATACTGTTTTTTATTTTGTTATATAACAGTCCTGTTTATTGTCATTTTATTTTACACTTGGAATATGGATGAGCAACCCTCAAATGATTCCCCATAAAGCAATATGGAAAATATTTATAATGCACAGTGAGTTGCTAGGCCATGTCTCTTTACAAGCACCTAGCTCTCAATCCATTTCCCCCAGTTTCAGCAACTCTCACTAGAACTGGGATTTAGGTCACCAGTGCCGTGTCAGTTAGGGGGAGATTTTATTTGATCAGAAGGAAAAGCTGATAAGGAGGACTGTCAAATGCATTCTGGCAAGCCTAGAAGTATTGGTGGCAGGCAGTCTCACCTAGCAGGAAAAAGTATTCCATGGGGCAATTCTCCCACAAAACTCTGTGTTTTCAAATGTATTATTGTACATAAATGTCTTTAATTAGCTCAAACAAGGCTTCAAACACATTTTATTTAGTGCTAGCTCTCAAAATAAACTCAGTCAATGACTGTTCAGACATCTTAATTTTATGTGCTTGGCTCTAGAGTGGAATTTAGTATTACACAAAAACTTGGGAAAATGTTAAAATCATTGGAGAGATTCCAAATCTCTCCTACTGTGAAAAGCTGCCCTACTTAATAAACTACATAGACATATTCAGTATCATTTGCTTCACTAAGGCAATGAGTCTTGAATTTTTCTGAAAAGCAATGAGAAGAATGATTGAATCCTCCTGATTTCTCTCCAACTCCTACATGCACTTGCATAGGCGAAGAGTGATGACAAGTAGGAAGCCTCTGCTTCAAATTGCTCTCATCTAAAAGGAATCAAACATTCCTTTTCAACTGACTTTTAGTGGACAACAGCAAACATCATTCCTCCATGAATGAAGATTATTCTTAAAGATGTGTGCCAGACTTGCCATTCCTGAGAAAATCCCTCATGTGAGGCAGGAATAGGAGAATCTGGTCTCAGGATCACAGTCAAGCTTCAGCATGACAGAGAGGCCAAGCTGCTCTGCTACTGCCTGAGGTACATTAAAGTTAAAAAACTGAGACAGCCGCTGGGGTTGCTCACATTAAGGACTGGGTAGCAACATAGCAGTAGTTTTTGGGGTTGAATTCTGTTTCAAACCTACTTCAGGAATGGGCACAGATCCTTAACCTGTAATCATGACAAGACATAGAACAGCAGACACACAATCTGGCTTCTGTTCAGTTGAAATCTTTATCTTACAGAAGTCAATTTATGGTTTTGAGAGCTGAAATAACTGCTTTAAATGTTACATATTTGGGAAAAGTCTACACTGTTTTGTGGGAATAGATGGGACCAGTTCTCTTCAACATCTTCCTTAATGACTTGGATGCAGGAATTGAAGGGATGCGAATCAAATTTGCAGATGACACAAAAGGAGGAGTTGTTGACTCCCTTGAAGGAAGGGAGGCCCTGCAGAGGGACCTTGATAAATTAGATGACTGGACAATCACCAACCATATTAAGTTTAGCAAGGGGAAATGCCCAAATCTGAACCTGGGGTAGGGCAACCATAGATGGATGGAGGAAGAGGTTGGAAATTAATGCTGCAGAAAAGGACTTGGCAAGCTGAATATAAGTCAGCAGTGCCCTGGCATCCAGGAGGGCCAAGCATGTCCTGGGGTGTATCAGGCACAGCATCACCAGCTGGGCAAGGGAGCAGACTGTCCCACTCTGCTCTGCACTGGGGCAGCCTCACCTTGAATACTGTGTGAAGTTTTTGGGGCCACAATAGAAAAAGGAAAATAAACTATTAGTGTCCAAAGCAGGACAGTGAGGATGGTGAAGGCCTTGAGGAGAAGCCATATGAGGAGTGGCTGGGTCACTTGGTCTGTTCAGCCTGGAGGAGACTGAGAGGAGACATCACTGCAGTTACAGCTTCCTGGTGAGGGGAAGAGCCGGGGCAGGCACTGATTTCTTCTCTGTGGTGACCAGTGACAGGACCTGAGGGAATGGCCTGAAGTTGTGTCAGGGGAGGTTTAGCTTGGATGTCAGGAAAAGGTTCTTCACCCAGAGGGTGGCTGGGTACTGGAACAGGCTCCCCAGGGATGTACTCACTGCACCAAGCCTCAGAGAGTTCAAGAAGTGCTTGAATAATGCTTTCAGGCACATGGTGTGACTCTTGGGGACAGTTCTGTGCAGGGCCAGGAGTTGGATTTTGATGCGCATTGTAGGTGACCTTCCAACACAGGATACTCTGTGATTCTATGAACTCACAGCTTCACTAACTCAATTTTGGTATTGGCTTTAATGGAGTAATTGAACCTTGGGCTTACTTTTAGAGGACTGACTTAATTTCTTCTTTTTTAATAAGAGGAGTGCTACTTAAAAATCTCTATGCTAAACAGTGATCTTGGCATGGTAGATCATAGCTGAAGTTTAGTTTCTAATCCTAAAAAGACATGTAATATGCTTAAATATAAGAATGTGGAGCATTACAGAGGTGCTCACTTTGCACTGAGTTTCCACTGTCTTCCATGCTGCTAATTGCAACAATCTGGTGTCTTCATATATTCATTATTCCGTTTCCTCTTTTTTAAAGTATGAAATAAATTTGTGAATTCCATAGCTTTGTTATCAGGGTAACTAAATTTCTTTTCAGGATAAACTTGTACTGAGATCTTGGCCTGCAAACGATGGTTTACAAGAAAGGGTTTTCAGAGTTTTAAATGTTCGAGTACATGGCTGGACTTTTAGAGATGATTCGCATTAGCACTGGAAACATGAGGCCACCAGAGATTCTCTTCATCTGAAAAGTACATTAAAAAGTTTAGGTCTCTGATCACTCTTCCTTGCACATGGACTTGCATTTCTATATGTAGACAGTCAGATATATTGCTTATGCATGTTCACAATCTTGGAGATTTTTTTTTAAGACTTACGGAGATGTGTGTCTGAGCACTGGTGAGCAGCACTGAGTCTTGGTAGAAAATCAACCTAATTTTCTTCTTCATCTGTTTTCATTTTCCCATTTTTGCTTGAGGGATTCATCCCTTATTTGATTATAACTTTGTGACAATTTGTTGCAAAGTTTTGGTAGATTTCCTTAGTAGAACTCAGTTACTGCAAGTTGTAAACCGATGTTTTTACACCCACATTGTGGCACTGACTTTTACAAAACCATCTAAATGACCATTGCTTTGAAACAAAGCTGGAAAAAAATATACTACAATACCAGGCTTCAGTTCTGGTTGAGAAAACTGTTTGACAGGGACAGAATGATTCCATTGTCTAAGGGCCAAGTCCTCACCTGAGAGGAAAATTACCACTTTCTTGTAAAAGTAATTTAATAGAAAGGACTGGCAGACAGCCCTCTGCCCCCTCCACTCTTAGTAGTGTATGCTGTCTCTCAGCTGAGAACTTGTGGAGCACATCTTGCTCTTAAAATATAATACATCTCTAAATATTACATGTATAACGGCACAACTTCCATGGGAAAGACTGAAAGCTATCCCACCAATTTGCTGACAAGCTAGGTGTCAAGGCAGTCCCCAAGGAAGTAAAAGTTTGGACATCTCTAAGAAAATTCAGAAATGGAATATGTATCTACCATATCCTGTAGAAAAACCCCAAGCTGCCAAGTATCAGATGAAAAAGGGGCTGCGCATCTGCTGCTGCTTTTTTTTAGGACCAAAGCCAGCAATTATCATTTGTAAATTCCTTACTGATGCCTCCTGCAGACAGCCTGAGGGAATGCTGCACTGCTGAGCTGAATACAAGTTGTATAAATCACATCACAGTAGATGAAAACACCTACAGTTTTTAAAAACATCTAGGCACATTAAGGTGAAGATAGACATGTCTGCAGGATCTTCACAGGTCGCCATATATCTAAATATGGTTTGGAGCTTCCATAACTAGGAATTTTGCACTTAGTGCATTTGAAAATCTCACTGGGCTTTACACATTTTACCCCAAAAGTCCCGCTTTTAACTGACCTTTCAGCAAGCAGGATTGTTTCTTCCCCTCTTCACTCCTGTTTTATACTGTCATTAGCAGTGTTGTATGCTTCATTTGTGCTGGAGCACAGAAGACAAGAGTCATGCCCAAGGAATGTCTCTTTGGATGCACATTTAGCTTATGCTTTCAGTTTGGGATGAGTGCCAGCAGTGCTGGTGTCACTGAGATCTCTCAAATCTCACTCCGTGCACAGTTGCTGCTCGATATTTATATAATCAACTCTTGATGCACCAGGTAGTAAATAGACAAAATATATGCACACATCTACTGAGACAGAGTAACCCCAGAGGCTCAGCTTTTCTGCAGACCCTTTAATTTTAAAAACACCAAAGATATGCAGTTATGCAGTGATCCATTTGGGAGCTTACATGTGCTAAGATATATAGATCTAATATTTCATTTTGGAGAAATGGTTTATTTCCAGCAGTAAATATGGTGTTTGTGAAATGAGAATAGGCTATTTCAAACTGTTATAAGGCCACTGAATAATTGAATTATTACTCATCAGGGGGCAGTGTAATTTGTTACCTGTGTGATTCCAACACTCTGAATCAAAGTAATTACATTCATGGTGTCATTTAGTGAAATAATGTCATGAAGGTCTCTATGAAGAGAAAGACAATTGCTGAAAGGATTTTGTTGAAATAATAGCACCAATTCAATTGGTCCTCTTGATTCATTCATTTATTATATGGCTAAATAGCTCATTCAGCTCTGCTTTGTTAGAGTGACAAATAGAAGCTTTGCAAATAGTATCTATGAAGGGGGGGAAAAAAGCAGCTTCTAAGGGGAAAGTACCAAATAGGCCTTTTTAGAATAACAAATGTGCAAATGGCAAATGGCAGAATAAAATTATTAAAAAAAAAAAAAAAGAAAGAACACAAAACCAGATTTTAATATCCTTTGAAAGTTCAGCGGTAAGATTCCACTAGAGGTTTGTCTGGTGTAAAGAACTGGTGAGAGACATCTGAATATTGCTTCAAACCACAGAGCAATGTGTAGGGGCATCCATGGATGGCAGGGACAAGGAACTCAGCAGACCCGAGATATTCTAGAAACACGTGGTTTTATTGCAAGGGTTGTGGGTAAGGAGGGCCTGCTTTCAGCCACCAGCCTCAGCTGAAGGGAAGCCCTTAATGGGAGAGGGAGAGAGAGAGGGGGTATGAGGCAAGGGAGGTAAAAAAGCTAAGTGGGGTAAGAGAGTTAAGAAGAGTGCCGGGGTCAGGGCAGAAGGAGAGAGGGAGGTAGAAAAAGCAGAGGGAGAAGGCAGGCAAGAGAAGGGGCGAAAAGGCAAGAGAGTGAGGACCTTGTTCCAACACATTTTATCTCCTTTTGTGTTGAATATTCTAATTTACAGTGAGCAACCGGTGCAAGATACAAAACCTACAAACTTTGCATGCAACCTATGAGAACTACTAAATTACCACATCATCCTATATTCTAAAGTCTAAAGACTACTCTTCTTACCTACTTTTTCCTTGATGCCTTGGCAGGGTGGAGAGGGGCTGCATTCTTGGGTCCTTTTGTTTTCTGTCCTTCAACCTATCTCCAGTTAATAATCATCTTCCTGCCTGCCATGCCTACATCTCAAAGCTGGACTTCATTTCTATTTCATTCACAGATTTTTTATCTCCAGTATTTCTTACCAGACAATCATATCCATAAGCCCTTCCTGTCCCATCTTTCCCAACAGCAATCACTTCTGAATCTCCTGAATCTCATGAACTAGGCTTCAGAAAATTAGGAAATTGGTATTAAAAAAAAAAGCAAGGAGTCACCTTAAAGAGCAAATATGAGCAAATATTTTGGAGTTATTTTATGTTTGTCTGCAAACTGTAAATATGCACCAATTCATGTATGCAAGTATGAAGTGGTTTCTGTTGTGCTACTTCATCCACATCTTACACTTTAATGCATTTATTGCCAAGACCAGTCTGTGAGGTGGGACAATCCTGCACTCACTGTTTTCAGAAAACAAAGGGGAAGAGCTGAAAGCACACAATGGAAGCTGAATTCATGGTTTATGACAGCTTTTTCTTAAGATTTATTTTAGCTTTTTCTTTAAAATTATTTATACATTGTTGAGCATGATCACAACCATCTTTAGCTTTCATTAGGCGTTTGTTTGCAGTGTGACTTAAAGAAGCACATACAAGAGCCAAAAAATAGGTATCACAGAGTGGTGATCTGAAGCATCTTTTTTCAGATACATTAATCAGTCTTAAAAAAAGAGATTACTACACAACTACACCAAACTACTAATGATGGCTATGATGATTCTGGTGTGAGGGGGGCAGGTTTTGAGATATTTCACAATATGTTCATGCTCTCTACGAACACAGATGGTGAACTTTTAAAGCTGTAATTGGGTTTTACTAGGTAGACACAGCAATTCACAAAGAGTTTCATCCACTGAGATTAATTCAGTAGGAATTGTTGGCATTTTCTTGAAGCTGATCTGAAAGTATGACCTTATTTTAATCTAAACAGCTATCTGCTTGAGGGAGACAACTTGCAGCTATTTAGGTGCTGTGAAGCCTTGTGGTAGACTTGATAACACTTCAGAACCATTAGTATGTGAAAATACTTCAGGCAGGCCATTTTTTTTCTGTGAACCACTGCTTCCCTCCATGAGGTCTAATATTTTTACTTACTCAAAGCGGGACTATCTGTTCTGCTGACACCAGTGCTGGTACCAGAGACAGCCCAGAACTGACCAGTTCAGGTGATGGGAGAAGTCTTCCCAGCATTTGAGAAGGATTTGTTTAGTTAACAAAACACACATGCCAGTTCCAACAGCTGTTGAGCACCTCAGTCCTGTAGAGTTTTTAGTTCCCAGCCAAAGGTTAAGACCACGATAACTGGAAACTTTTTTGCTCTAAAATACATTTCTTTACATTTTTGGATTCATGTAGCATTTTATACAATTACAGCCCTTGGAAAATTTATTTTCTGCAGATCTGGGTAATAAATCCTACACTTTACAGTACTGGTGTGGCTGTGTTATAAGCCCTTACTGCTGAGTCTAACATTTATTATTGTAAAAAAGGTGAAAAACAAATCCACACTGCAGAAAGTGTTCCACGGTGTTTTAGCAAATTCTGAACTGCTATTTTCATCTGTGGATGTATCATGGGGATTTATCATGGCGCCTACACACAGAAATAGGAGGCCAACATGCACATAATTTTTTGGAATGAGAAACAAAATTTTTTGTCTTTTTAAATAGGAATACAGTTTTCTGATGTGTGTGAACATTTGAGGCAGCAGTCTTTCAGCTGAGTAATTTAAAAACAAGAGTGTTTTTTGCTGAGGGAACGTTTTCAGTTCTTTTTGAAAAATCTGTCTCATATTATCTTGAGGTGATCTTCAGGACCCTGACAGTGCAGTTGCACATCATGGTATCTCAGGGCATAATTTTATGCTGAGTTATCCCCACAAGGCAAAACCAGCATTAAAGATGTTTGCCTTTCCTTATGTCTGGTTGCCTGTTCCTTGTATTCTGACAGAGATACCCCCTAATACAGATCAGTGAAATGATATATTTTGAAAAGCAAACACCTTCCACTAATTTTTACTAAAAAAATCTATTAACACTCTGTTTATCCTAAAGCAAGAAGATCATCAGGTCATCCTCCTCCATTTATCATCACGGGGATTTGCAGTTTTCCCCTAGTCTCACTGTGACACCTCACAGACAACTGTATCCATGGCACAGAACAGTTCTGCAAAGTGCAGACAGCCTCCTTCCAGCAAGGCTGGGACTAGCAGGCACACAGAGCCATGGTCATAGGATGGTTAGGGTTGGGAGGGACCTCTAAAGTTCATTTACTGTGACATCCCTGCAGTGAGCAGGGACATCTCCAGCTACATCAGATTGTTCAGAGCCCAGTCCAACTTGATCTTGAACATTCTTGAAACAGCCTTAGGAAAAGCTCTTGCAAAGGAAAGCTCTGAGGCAGGTTGAAGACTAGCAAAATGTAGTCCACACCGAAGTATAGATTTTCCAAAGTCTTTTTGTTTTGCCTTGTTTTGTTTTGCCTTTTTTCCTTTGGGAATACAAGTGCTGGCAATCTGAGCAAGCTTCCGAGACATGTAATTACATTCTATCATGTTACGTTCCCCTTGCAATAGATACTTACAGCCATGACGCAGTAAGAGACCATGGACAGTCTTGCAAGTAGACAGCAGCAGTACTGTATTATTTAAGACCTTAAACACTGGAATTAAAATGCTATAGTGCATGTGTATTTTATGAAAAGAAAAAAAAAAGGAAGGCATTTGCATAGGCAACAGAGAGAAGAGCTGAAAAGAAAAGAAATCAATCAAATAGGGAGGAAATGTGACAGAGTTAGTAAGGCAAAAATTACAGCCTTTCAGTGTTCTTATTAAGGAGGACATAGGATGGGCTCTGAGTCCCTGGCCTGATTGGCATCCCCTGGGAGTTTATGGCAGATGGTGAAGTCCCCCTCAGGAAATGCTGTGTGCAGGAGTTCTGAGGAGTTATCAGTGGGAATGGCTGTTAGGTGCCATGGTTTAACAACTACCACACTCAAAGCACAAGATCATCTCCATTTGAGCCTGGCTAATGAAAGCTTTAGGATCTTGGAGTAAGGCACATTCTGAAAATATCTTCATTTACCACCAGGACTGTGTGACCAAAAGCTGGAAATCAGGAGCCCTCCCTGCAATGTGGTTTGCCTATGGCCACGTGGCACCCTGGCATTCACATGCTGGTGCCACAGGAAAAATGGTGCTTTCTGAACAAAGCCTAGTTGAGAAAAGTTCTTGTTTGAGCATAAATCCCTAATTGCCTCCAAACAAACTGAAACATTGTAGTTATATGCGTAGTAAGTGTGGGTTATTTCCAGATATCCATAGCTCTCTGTTTGATGGAATGCCTCTAGTCTTCTTGTTGATAATATTTATAACCAACCTTCCTTCCTTCCTTCCTTCCTTCCTTCCTTCCTTCCTTCCTTCCTTCCTTCCTTCCTTCCTTCCTTCCTTCCTTCCTTCCTTCCTTCCTTCCTTCACCTCCCCCTTTTTTCTTTTCCTTAGGTTTTTACTGGAGAGGTTATAATGCTCAAATCTTCCTAGATTAAAATAGTATCATTCCCTCTTGAGCTAAATAAGCACCCTTTGCAGCGCAGTTCTACTGTGTCCAATGGGTCTGTGCCAATTTTATGGTATTTGAGGAACTGACTTTTTCACTTGGGCCTAGGCTCCATACGTGCATGTAATAGGCTGGGGAGCACAGGGTCTCCGCCTGGGGGGGAGAAACTTCTGAGCTTCTTTCACTTGTATAATTCAGTTTTACACATCTTACCAACTTGACACCTTCTGAGCTTTATTTTTCTGGTGCCTGCAAGCTCTAATGTCATTGTCAGGAGATGTACGGAAAGAAAAGGGAGAAAAATAAGATCTCTAGTTAATCAGTAACGGTAAGGACTTGATCTGCCCAGCCCACTATGCATTTTAGGAGAGGAATGAATACAAAAAGCAAGAAGATTCCAGACATAAAAACCAAACAGTTTTGTTAGTGTAAAAATGTGAAGCCTGTGCAGGCTGGTTGTCTGAGCCGAAAACAAGTTTAACCTATGGCAGAATGTTAATTATGGGTTTGGATTATCCTGGAGGCACACTGGTAGAATATGGTGTTGAATTTACCCCTTTAAATCAATTGATACTGGGAACTCCACTACGATGGACTTGAGACTATATTCACACAGTAACTGGCAACTGCTCTGTTTGAGCATGACTTCCTGCTCATCAGCTCACCCACAGCCACTGACCATGATCACTGCCCCAAAGCGAGTGCAATTGCATCATGAAAGCTGACACACTTTGCTCAGTCTTTGGAGCAAATGCCTGGAAGGTAAAACACAATAAGTCAATTTCTTGACATGTATCTGCTGAGAACAGCAGTGTAAGACTATGCTTCTAAAAAAGCACTAAAGGTGTTAGGTTTTCAGTTCTCATTTGGATTTGGATTATGTGATTTTTAAGGGCGTCCAGAAAATCTCAAGAAAAAAAGACACCAGAAAGAGTCTTAACTGTTAACTTCAAAACCATGATGTTTCCAGTTTTAAAGAGACACACAGAGCTTTTAATGTATGAGATCTGAACTACTTGTAGGAGCCAAAAACCTTTCTAAAATGCCATTTGATACGGATTCATTTCTATTGAACCCTCCTCTGGACACTGCTCTTAATGGCTCCAGATATATTTGGCTTTAAGATATGACAATAAAGCAGGCTAAAAATGTAGAGCTGTTAATCAGCAACATCATTTATTTGATCCAGTATTTATTAGCTCATTTAAAATGGCTGTTTGAACTCATATTCGTTGTTATTTCAATAGGATGGAATGCCTTGAATCTAATGAAGTTATCTGTATTTGAAATCACTAATAATAAATACCTTTCTCTGCAGTGGGGTTGGGTTTTCAAAAGGATTTATGAAATGTTAAATTAATGATGTCAGACCACTGCTTTCGTGGAAGATGGTATGTACATGTGACCATCCCAGCTGCCCTAACCTGAATCCTTTGGGAAGATAATGTTTCATGGCACGGAAAGGGATTGAGCCTCATAGTCTTGTATGCTGTATATACTGCTTGTCCCCAGACCCACACTCAAAGTCCATGCTGGAATGACATCTGGGTGAATAACAGCACCCTTGTCCCCAGTGTAATATTTCTGTGTGTGGGCTACCAGGAAAGAATAATTCATCCCAGCCAGCTGCACAGTGTGGAGTCAGGAACTGCTGCACCACAAGTGGATCTGCTTCTCAGAGCAAACACTCACCAGTCTGCTTTAAAAACACCCTGACCCTGTTGGCTGGTACTCCTGCTCCTGCTGGTCTGTCTTTTAAGCTGCTGACCATTTCCAAGGAGCTCTTTATGGGTCTGGGGAGACTGAAGAGATCCAGTGACTTTTACAGACTTATATGTGGCCATCCCTTGTTAAACTCAGCACTGGACGTAGCTGCCTCTCCTATGTTGCTGTGCTGCAGGTAAGACACCTGCATTGCTGCTGCTCAGAGGTTTCCTAAAATGAATGCCAGAATTTTTCACAGATTCCTTAATGTGAAATGTCGCATTCCTGGCAGAGAAAGCATATAGTCTTTTGAAGTGTTTGTAAAAAAAAGTATTAATGATATTTTTTTTCTTCTTCTTCAGTTCCCCCTATATCTGTGACTAAGTGGTGGGGTATTTGCAAAATTTTGGGAGGGATCAAAAACATGGCGCTGCATTTGAGGTTCATTTGTAGGAGGTAAAGTAGCATATGCTATGTGTCAGTTAATCTCTTTAGGGCTTTATCCAGCACAAATTAGGCTCTGTGGTCACCGAGTCACAGCAGGCTGTGGGCCACTGTAGCCTTGGAGCTTTATTCCGATTCAGCTGCCAAGAAATGAACTGCTCTGTGGGCGCAAAAATTGGCTTATGCTCTGTGAACTCCAGCCAAGCGTGAGCAGTTTCAGAGGCTGCTCTTTCTCTGTGCACAGCTACATGATCTCATTCTCCTCACCTCTCCAACAACCTTGATGCTAAGATGCAGCCCCTAGAAAATAAAGGAGGTGC
The DNA here is from genome assembly GCF_009819655.1 of Sylvia atricapilla. NCBI lineage: Eukaryota > Metazoa > Chordata > Aves > Passeriformes > Sylviidae > Sylvia > Sylvia atricapilla. Next base: position 34,539,471 of record NC_089141.1, on the reverse strand, counting down.
TAATTCAGCCTCATTAGAAATCAGTAAAGGTTATGAAATGGTTTTCAAATACGTGGAAACCCTTATTGCTTTGGCTGTTACAAATGTCCACTGAAGGGATTAGCTCTGTGTTGCTGTTGGAAGCAGAAATTGTCTTTTTTCTTTCTGTTTGCTTTGGTTTTGCTAGTTTGTTTTGCATTTTGTTGTTGTTGTTTTGTTTGGTTTTTTTTTTTTCACTAGTTGCCTGCAGTCTATATCTGGAGATACTGCAAAGCCAATTAAAAAAAAATGCCTTGGATTTCCTAAGTGGACAAAAGGAACTGTAAGGCATAGTTTTAATTGCAACCAGTACCTTATGGAGGCTTGAAAAATCTCACTCTTAATTCACTTAACAGAGACACTAACCAAATCATAGGGAAGTCACAGGTGCTCACATATAGGTGTCAAGATGACCGGCCCAATATGCAGATTCCTCCTCTACTTTAATCCTTGACCTTGGTAAAGAACTCATCATCTCTGCACTATATATTGCACATAATAAATGAGGCTATAAATAGTTGCCTGTGTCACAGCAGTAGCGCTGATCTCAAATGAGTACTCACTCCTTGCACAAACTACAACAAAAATCAATTTATTGTTACCCTATTTGTTTTTGACGTGTTATTTATTTATTTATGCCATTAGTATAATTTAATGACTAGCATAAACATTATTTAGTTATTTTTGCTTCTACTCTTGGCAATTCTCTTAGGTGATCATTCCTGGAGAAGGGGTTAATTTTGATACGTTTAAGTATAAAATATACAAGATGTGCACAAATGTGACATCCTGAACACTCAAGACATTATTTGAATATCAATGACAAGAAGCTGTTGTCACTGATGCTTGGCCAGGAAACATTGCCAGAGGAGGCCAGACGCAGGGCTAAATGCCACCTTGTAAAAACACCAAGAACTCATTTCTGTGGAGCAGGAGCAGGAGGGCATGTGGAGCAGGAGGGTATGTGGAGCAGGAGTCCAAGAAACAGCTGGGCTGGCTATTGACATGTTATTTCAGCTGAGCACCCACAGCCCTGCTTTTTCCTCTTACAGACAAGTGCCTGAAGCTGTGATGCTGCAAGCCTTGGACTCTTGCATCCTAGCTCAGGTTCAAGAAAACCTACTGCTTCAGGCTATTTAGGATTCAAAATCTGACTGCCTTCTTGTTTCAAGTAACCTAAGAGGTCTGATGGGGCGGGTGTGCTGAGATCACATGCACATTTGATGGCAGTCCTGACTTCAGCACAAAACATGGCAACCACCGTTCTTGGGCTCAAAAACACAGCCAAAAGATTAAGCGCCATTTCAAACTATTTAGCTTGCGGCATCTTAAAAACTTGTAAATTTTAGGTTCAAAATGCACACCCAGTAAGATTTAGAGCTGGTAAAACCTAAGATTGTTCTCATCAGGTAGAGAAAGGCACAAGGAGGCTTCTTCTGCCTCTTGCCTGCTTCTCTGTCTGGCTCCAATATTTTGTATTCACTCAGGATTTGTAACACAACTGCCACAAGTCTCATCAATAGCAGTGGCTGCAAATTTTACAGTGCAGGATAAATGTAAATATAAAAGGAAGTCTTTCTTAACTCTCCTTATCTAAATTATTGATCAGGTGTGCAGCAGCTTAAAACAATGTATTAAGGGATATTGAACCTCATGATCCAAACCACAAATCCAGTAGCTTGGTTATGTATACCCATCCATAATTTGCCAAATGCATTTTATCTGTGAGTAATTTTTCAATTAGTCTAGTCTGTACCCAACAATAGTTGCAAAAATATACTTGGACTTAAATGTGTGCAGATATTTAAGGGGTTTACTATATTAGGGCATGTGAGACTGAACCCAATACATTTATGTTGCATAACTGGAAGGAATATTTCATCTAGTCGTAGTAAATCATCATTATATTTTTCATTTACAGAAGCTGTGATATACATAGGATTGTCTCAAAAGTACTCAGATATCTGTAGGAAGTCAAACTAGCTCAGGAAAATCTCTAAAATTTTATTTTCTGTCATCTTTGCTGGGGTTTTCTGCTCTTACTTAGGAGTGCTGGTCTATATAAGGCACAAATAGAGACAGTTTTCCCAGAGATCTGCCAAATGTTTGTCACATTACAATTGTTATAAACCCATGCTTTCATTATTATTTTTATCACTAGGCCTCATAAATGCAACAATTAAATGTGTTTCTGCAAAGATCTCTGAATATTAGGAAAAGTGAAACCTTCAACACAGAAAGTCCTTGGGAGGCAAATCCTTGAAGGACTGGATCTTCCAGGTGGAGCTGATCATGTCCCTTTTGTGTACATTACAGGCAGCACGTCTACTTCTGCTTAAAAATAAGAGCAACCAAAAGGAAGGCTTCCAGTCTTGCCACTGGATCTGGTGAACTGCAGATCCATATTTGTTCAGCACCTGATGTTGCATAGTCCCTGCAATTAAAACAGCCACAAGAGCAGCCATGTAAACATAACACAAAATCATTGGCCTGAAATATAAAAGAGCTGAGTAATTTATGAATATTGCTTTTAAATCTATATTAATCACTCTTCAGGAAAAAAAAAAAAGCACAACAAAAACCTTCACTGAGACCTATTTGCTTTGCAGTTAAACCAAATTTAGGATAGGGCTTCTTAGCAACTAAATTCTCCTTTAATCCTTACAGATTCAATGGAGGAAATAGATTAGTAAATTCCAAGACAGAATTCCAAGTATGCATGAACAACACTCCCTGACTGCAGGACTTGACAGTACAAGCAGCAGGTATGGACAAGATCACTGGAAAGAGACTTTCAGTGCAGAACAATGCTGTCAACTGTCCTGTCTGTGAAGGTGATAAACCAGGATGAGCTGCTGGACCAGCCCTGGAATTAACATGTGCATTGTGATTTCACAGCCCTGACACACAGCTAAACACAGTTATAACCAAAGAGTAAACTTCATTTTCCTACACAGAACTCACATCCCACAGCTCTTGCCACAGAGTTGTTCCAGGTGGTACTAAGCTGGATGCCTGCAGAAATTTTGTGTGCTACTAAGGCGGACTCCTTTTCCTCCATGGGTCTGTTTTATTAAAGCTTAGCTACTCAGATGTGTTGCAATGCACAATGCAACAGTGAACATGGCATGCTGCTCTGGGTCTTCTTTTCTTTTGAATAATAATCCAAAAGCCAGGAAATCATATACTGTTTTTCACTGATCAGCATATAACTTTGTTCAAAGTGGGTCACACCATCACATAAATATATGAGGATCAGCCTACCACTGTGGAAAGAAAAGCCTAGGGAACAGAAACAGACTTAAGGATGACTTCATATTCCTTGAGGCTTTCATAGGGGAAGAGAAGAAGCAATAAAAAAAAGCAGCATTTGTAGCTTTGGGTCCTGGTTTGCATGGTGTCTGAGATCTCCATTCAACATCCCTGATGTTCTAGAAATTAGGCTAGAAATCATGCTGCTCCTGCTGTGATGGGAGTGACAGGTGCCCACTTGGATGACAGCTGAAATTCTCTGTCTGTGCTAGCAGGGAAAAGCCCTGGGCTTTTCATCCTGAATGTGTTCTTTACTGAAGCAACAGATTTGGGTTTGGGTACATCTTTTATGAGCACTTTTTCAATAAATTAATCAGAAACTTTCAGGGGATTTAAGGTTTTTAAAAACAGATCAGTTCTTTTGCAATTCCCTTCTCTGAGCTTCAAAACTGGATTTCTTCCCATTCAATTTTTTATATTTCTATTTTGCAAAATTGAAGATTCCTGAGCCAATGCAAAGACAGAGTCTGTACTCCCTGTGTCCTCACAGCACTGTCCATGGGGTTCAATGAGCAGCTTGCCCTATTCAAAGATCTGTGTTAAGGATTCACAGTCACCATAACCATGTATGTCTGAACCTCAATTCCTCCAGCTCTTTAAAAAACTACAAACACCATCTTGTCTCAAATTGCCCCTCTAAGTTTGGACAGGGTGAATAATCAGCAGAGCTCCTGCAGTGCCTTCTGAGCACCTCTCTGCACCTGGGGAGCTGCATACTTTTCCAAGTTCCTCTTTGGACCAGTTTGGCTGCTCCCAACAGCTACAGTGAATTGCACACATTGCTTTGAAGTTTCCTGACATTGTTTGGGAAGCCAGTTTATAGTTAGTAACTTTCTTACATTCAGAAATAAAGAGCATTGAAATCACCAATAAGCTCATGCTGTGGAGGACTTCAAAAGACTAAATGCTGGATGAAAAGGGTTCAGGCAGAGCCTGGAACTGCAGCTCTGTATTCCCTCTGTTACACTAAAACAGCAGGAATGGGTATACGCAGTTTGTTTCAAGCACTTTCCTTGTTAGCCAATATGGTAGTACCCTTTTGTAAGGAGAGACCCAAAGGAGAGAACAGAAGTCCCTACAACCCCACAAAACCATCCCACACACCATATACTGCATAATTTTTAAGGATACTCCATAAAACAGGTGTACAAAAGGCAGGTTATTTGTGGTCTTTTGCTGTTTGCACAGTAAAAAATCAAGGCAAAGGAGACACAAGGGCATAGTCATTGCTCATAACTTTTTACAACAAATACACAAACGTACCATTCCTAGCAATATACTTTCAATCTCTCTTGTCTTATTTCTGGTTATTTCTATAATATATATAGCTCCACGTGCACTATTAGAGGTCTCACAAGAACTTTGAAGTTCTACTGATGAGATACCTAAGATGGACACAAAGGAGATGTCAATATTTCTTCAGTGTGGTCTTGACTCAGACAGGTGTCAAGGCAGGGTGCTCACTGCAAGCCACAGGATTCCAGAACCTGAGAATCTCTGTAAATATTAAGGGAAGCATATAAGACCTTGCAGTGATGTAGAAAATAACTGTGGTAGCAGAGCAGGATTTGGGCTGAAGACAATAATGCAAAGAGGAATTGAGAACCGAACTTACTGGTTCTGAGAAAAGTCAAGTCTCCTGGCACTGAGACTGCCTTGGAAACACTGATGTTTGACTGTTTCAAGTTTGGTTTTTCTTTTGATTAAAATAAAAAAAAAGAAAAAGGTCTTTTTTGCTTTTTTTTCTAGCTAGCACAAGCCCTCAGTAGTCTTTAGCAGAAAATGTCTCAAGACTCAAAATCAATACAAGCTGAAAAGGGTAATCATGGTAAAGGCTTTTCTTTTGGAATCCCTTGGCCAGAGACAAACTTTGCATTTGCCAAGAATATATATACTCCAAGTAAAAGCATGCATATGCAGTAGGGAAAAGGACAGTCCAGCTGATGTGGGTTGACAGCAGATCTGTGGTTTTTCAGTCTGGCAGCCCAAAGAAAATTTCTGAGCAATCTGCAAAGGGTAACTAAGAAATAAAAGGCTTTTGTCAGTACGGTACAATATGGTATACAGAGGTCTACACTTCCACAGAAAAACTTTTAAGAGTTTGAAACTGAAAGAAGTTGAAAGCCACGGAGTGGAAAGACATTTGAAAGAGAGACAGAATGGCTGCTAACATAAGTTATAAAATCATTACTATCCAAAAGCCTCAGAGAAAAAACAGTGTACATACACACTTCCTGAAAGGTGACTTCCAATCTTAGAATCACATAGAATATCTTGAGCTAGAAGGAACCCACAAGGAACAGCAAGCTCAAAGGCTAAGAAAACAAAAAAATTAACAGCTCAGAGATTCATCTGAAACCTCTGTTTTACTGGCACCTCATGTCAACACTTATTATAAAAATAAGCTAAAATATAGACAGTCAATGGGGTTAGAGCTGCAAACAAGGGATTACACTCAGATGTTACTAAAGTTTGAAGTTCATCTTGAAGGAAAAAGAACAGGCATGGTAGGGGTTTCCTGTGCTGCAGCCTGACCAAAAATAATTGAGAGTATTTTAATTTTTTTTTCATTGTTATCTGGAATAAAATACTTTGACAAAGTTCAGTTGAGCAGTTTCATTGTTGACTTACTGATTTGGTCTCACATGATTTGGTTGGAACTGGCTTAATACACCCATAGGGCTTTCTCATTGTACCACCTCACTGCACAGGCTTTCTATCTCAGGAGACTGATGAACATATCTCCTTTCACAAGTTGGATTATTTTGCCAGCTATTATCATGTACTGGAGTCAGATGATTTCTACCTTGAACCATAGAGCACACTCGGAAAGAAATCCATTTTGTCTTATGAAAGAAGGAAGCCATTCTTTGGAGGCCTCCAGACCATCAGGAGTGATAACATCTCAAGCTTCCATCTCATGCATGAAGTAGAAATGTATTATAAAAATTTACCAAATGAAGAAAGCTAAAACTTCTGAGGCCACTGAACAAAATAAAACACTTTTACCTAGGCTAAACCAACCCAAACTAAAGCAATCCTACTAGACTTTTGCAAAGGAGTGAGAGTTTAAACAGATTAAATAATAATAATAATAAAAAAAAAAAAATTAAAAAAAAAAAAAAAAACCCAAACCAAAAACCAAAAAAACCCCATAATATTTTGACATTATATAAATGGTATTTTTCATCTTAAAATATTTGCAATCCCCATTACCTGAAAATTCTAAAACCACTTCTGTCTTGATTCACCGCTTTGTTTCCTTTCCCGCCAATTTTTACACATGTAATAACTTTGTGTGAGCAATCGAAAATCTGTATTATGTGAAAAAAAGGTCTCAGCAGCTGCCATTTACTGCAGCATTGGTTAAATCCTGATCTTTCACCCACAGGGGAAGAAAGATTGTTTTATGGAAGATGGTACCTGGTGGCCATGGTAGCTGATGGTCAAGACGAAGAACAGTGGACCTTGGCTCAACTGGCATATGTAGGCTGAGAGTCTGGCCCCAAAGGCAGCAAGGCAGTGTGCAAGGACAGAATCACAGAATCACAGAATGGCTAAGGTTAGAAGGGACCCCTGGAAGTCATGTAGCCCAACCTCCTTGCTCAAGCAGGTCCCCTAAAGCAGGTTACACAGATTTGTGTCCAGATGGCTTTTGAGTATCTCCAGGAAAGGAGATTCCACAGCCTCTCTGGGCAGCCTGTTCCAGTGCTCAGTCACCTGCACAGTACCTCATGTTCAGGTGGAACACAAAACACAGAGAGGAAAGACAAAAGAAAGTGGTGAATCAAATAAAAAAAACTTTTGCGCTGGCAACTCTGGAAAAGGGACAAAGTTAAAGGCATTTGAGGCATTAGAGGCAGCTTTTGAACAGCATTTAAAAATCTATGGGTTTCTGCTAGGTTCGGGGAAGCATAACTTTGTGAATATTCATTGTAAATAAGCAGGGCAGCACCAAAAAACCTGTCTGATTTCTGTCATCAATTTCTCCTCTTAATGGAAACCTGGCCAGTCCCCAAATACTAATGGCTTGGGCCAGGGGTTAGTGATCAAAGAAATTACTCTAGCAAATGCAATATAGTTTGTAGAGCTTAAGCAAGTGATCCAGACCTAGCAGGAGAACCATCTTTAAAGCTCATTGCTGTAAATCCCACTGCCTTCAGCAGAAATTAGAGGGGCACTTAACAGTCAAGTTCTACTGCAATTATTAGGATAATCTTGCCAACAGTTTGGTCACTTTCTGACCAAACACAAAAATATATTTGCAAAAAAATACAGTAGAATTATGGACAATTAACGACATTTGTAAAATCCAGATAACAGGAAACCGACTAAAACATCAAGAGAGTTGGAGTTCTCTGAATAAATGACTATTTTTTTTATAAATCATCAGTCAGCTTCTGATTTACAGACAGATAAGTGTGGAATGCATAGTGATCTCTAACAGATGGGAAGAGTGAATGTTTTATACTGTGAATATTAACCATTTCATTATTTTGCTTATTTCTACATCTCCTGCTCTCTGCTCATCTCTACTGGAGTGGTTAAATGTAATTTCAATATTAAAAACCATCATTCTAGGTTGAGAACCATGCTAGGGTTAATTATAATGCTAGGGTTAATTACAATGTGTTCTTTTTGCAGTCAGTTTTCACTCCGGGCATACCATGCCTGTACACAATAATGAGGCTGCTGGTGACCTGGATGGTCAGAACAGCCTTACAGAATTAGAGGTGCTGTACCATAAAGGAATGACATCTGAGTAAACAAGGCTCTAGGATGTCTACTTGAAATCCAATTATTTTTCTACCATGTAGGAAAACCTACATAGGTCCATTTATTATGAAAGAATGACACAACACAGCTACATGAATGGAAAACTTCTTACAAAGACCTTTTTCTTCTGTGCACACACACTTTCATGTTCATTTTTACAGGTTCTCTGAACAAATATAGCCCAATACAAGCTCCCATTGCCAAGTAGCACTCTGCTTGGATAATATTTGAAAAAGAGCCTGAGGGACTGGGAAACCAAACACTGAAGATTCCAATGCCTGTCACTTCGGAAAGATTTCAACTAAATTTTCTAAAGTCTCAGAGCCACCTGAATGGCATTGGCTATGAATGGGATTTGGATTGGAATTCTTCGAATTGGATTCTTTGAAATCACAGAATCCTAGAATCACATTTAGGTTGGAAAAGATCTTTAATATCATTGAGTCCACCAGTTAACCCAGTACTGCCAAGTTACCACCAAACCATGTCCCCAAGTCCCACATCTACACTTCTTTTAAATCCATCCAGGGAAGGTGACCCAACCACTCCCCTGGGTAGCTTTTTCCAATGTTTGACAATTCTTTCCGTGAAGAAATTTTTCCTAATATTGAATCTAATGATAGAAGTGGCTCAGTGAGCACTTCTGTCAGCTCCCTCAGTACCCAAATCTTGAGCTTCTTCCACATTCACTAAGTAGAGAGTCTTTTTACCACATCAGAGAGAATACCTGAGAAATGGAGGAGGAAATCAAACCCAAATCTAAATTTCCTGCACTTTAAATATTTTTTGCATTAATATTGTAATTTTTTGCATTAATATTGCTTAATACTAATTATTAAAGGGGATTGATAATAGAAGTGCTGCAAAGAATGGACTCACCTTCTGATTTTCCTTTCCTTCATAAACCAGTTCTTGCCTCATTCTTTTTGCAATTTTCTAAAGAAATGTCATACAGGAAGAACTGACAGAATCATCAAGTGGAATGATTAATGTAGCAACTAGGCTTTTGGTTTGCATATGGTGCAGAGGGACAGCTTTATCATGAGGAGTAATAATAAAATCCTGTGTCTGGTGGTATCTCGGAGGTCTGATATGAACTGTACCCACCACAGAAATATTAATGACTCTAACTGATTTTCTGCATTTTGAATGTCTTTCAAAATGTGCCTTCTTAGAGCTGGAAGGGACTTACTATGATTTCCTAATTTACATGGCAAAGAGACTTTATTCATCTATGGTGTCAAAGGTAATTGTTGGGCTAATGAGATTTTATATCAGACATTTATCCAGCTAAATAAACAGACCAGACTCAGCTTCTAACAATGGCCAGGAGATTAATTCAAAATGTGCAAAAGAAAGAGTGGAATTTGGGGAAAGCATTTTTTGCTGCAATATGCAGACAAACTGCAAAATCGAAAAAAGGCAGAAGCTTTTCTATCATGTGGTGCCAGTCATAGAGCTCAGGCCAGGTTGGATCCCTCTAGGGTGCAAAAATAGCTTTCAACTAATTCAAACTAATAAAGTAATTGAAAGCAACTGCTGATTGTCATCTTTGATGTGTATCAGCACAGAGGGTGGGGAATATGTTTCTCTCATAGGGGAGATGGAAGCCTTCACACGTGCAGAGAGCAAGGAAACACATTATGGAACCCTCAGCCTGGCGTGGGAAGGCAAACAGTGAGTGAATGCAGTGTCTGCCCTTTCCTTCACCTGTCCCAGCTTGATTCACTCCAATATTACCCTGCTCTCTTCTTGCTCTCCCTCCCACTCCATATGGTTCATCATCATTGCTTCTCCTAATCTGTGCCACACTAGTTTCCATCCAAGCCTCTCACCCCAGTCCCAGCCATCAAACATCAAAGCACATTCAGTTCTCAACTCCCTGCTCCTTGTCCTGTGCCAGGTTCCTTGCCCAGTCAGTCCCAGTTCCCTCCCAACTTGGATCCTTGTCTAAGACATGCCCATCTCACCTTCAGTGCACCAGTGACCTGCTCCTTGCCCTAATTCCAATCCTTATCATTCAGGTCATGTCTTCACTCATTCTCTGTAGTTTCTTTGCCCAGGCTCAATAATTCTGCCCCTTCTCTCTTCACTCTCCATATCATAATCCAGGTGTGCTGAAAGCTGCTGACCTGAGGGCTGCTAAGGTACAAAGCCATAAGAAAGAGTTCAGGAGGGACTCACTATTTTCATGCCTGGAACTCTGTGCACCCTATCTCCAAACAGCCAGGCAAACGTTTATGATTGAAAGTATAAGATGTTCGTGGCAAAATAAAAACATGAAAAAACAACAAATTGTGGGTCCCATCCTGACTACTGAAATATCTCCACCCTTGCTGGATGCTTTAAAGTCCTGATGCTTAGGCAGAAGTTCAAATATATAAGACCCTTTAGCAAAATTATTTGGACATAAACTGCCACCTTAGGTTTGCTCACTGGAGCTTAGGGACAAAGATACTAATGCAAGAGACAGTCTTTTTGAGAAAAACAGCCAAAGAAGACTGGGAAAACCCTCCAGAGATTCTTTGAAAGGAACAGAAGTTTTCCTGAAGGGGAACAGAATTTAAAGGCTGAAGGGGAAGAATGTACTATACTGAACCATGAAAATACTTGGGAAAATGAAGGGACACTCACTGCATCCAAATCCTCCATAAATTTTGACCTATTGCTGACACAAGAGATATCAGAAAGGAAGCTGGAAAAACCATTGAGGGGATAGTATGAAGGAAAGGTCCTTGGTCTTGGCATGACAGAATTAATTTTTCTTTCTCCTGAGTTATTTTGCCAGCTCTCTTGCAATGCTCCCTTTCTCCTTCCCTTGATTTGCATAATCTCTTTCTAGGGATTGTAGTGGAGCCTTTATTGGCCTTTTGGTTCTTAAGGAATCATTCTTTTACTTTTTCTTTACAGAGATTTCTTCCTTAAGGGGACTTTTTCCCTAAGCCCAGAAATACAATAAACCCAGAAAATTCAGTGATCAGTGCCAAGGCAACATGTTAAAGACATCACAATATACTATATTATGGAAATCTACATTTAGGGCTTGTGCAGAAACTTAGCCTAGGGAAATGTTACAGAAAAAAAAATGCTGTGGCATTTTAATGTTGGTGGTCTCAGCTTAGACTAAAGATAGAATTAATATGACTATCTATCATTCCTCTTCTCATATACAGGTCCTTGGCTAAACAGAAATGTTTCAAAAGGAGTGATGGCTCAGCATAAATCCAGTTTCTACTTGTGGGGCCAAACATGGCCTCACTGCTCCTGTCAGTGGCAGATGTAGCTTCCATTTGACAGTCATTCCAATAGCATACAAAGATTCCTACTATTTTTCCATTATGAGAAGAGCTGTGCTTGTGTGACAGGATGTATTTCTTTAGAGAATGAACCAACATAATCCTGGTGAGTTTTCATGTGATCCTTCGTGGCTTCTCGTGCTATGCCTGAGGACATTTAAATAAATATGACAAGCAGTGCAACAGTTGGTTTAAGACAGAGACTGCATGCTGTGTTTCTCAGTTCACTAAAGGTCATATCCTTTGGCAGGTACAAACCTCCTGATGCTATTCCTCAAGAGCTCAGAATGCCAAACAATAGAAAATTAACAAGGTAACTTTGCCCAGGTGACAGGTGAAGTTACATTCCTTCTCCCTTCCAAACTCATACATTAAATGTGTAAGCATGTGGCGAAATAAACAGGACACACATAGTGGCTGAAAAAACATCCACATAATAGTAAACTTAATGTTGCATGAACTGATATGTTCAGCATTTGTTTTGAAAATTGTTTGTATTCAGTCCTTTTGCCCTTGTTTGGTGAAATTGACGGTCTATGCTCAGAAAGGACCCAGAACCCAAACAGAGGAAATGCCAAAGGCCTCCAGTGACACAGAACAGAGCATGTGGATGTCAGCAGTGCACCCTGGGCTTCCACTGATGCCCAGGAATTTCCTATCCTGTGATTACAGGTCTGACATTCTGCATTACAGTGCCCCAATGGTCTCCCAGAAAGTCCATGTCCTTCTCCCTACTGGGGTTCAGCAAATCCCCATTAAGTAGAGTAAATTCCACCCTGATCAAAAAATCAGCAGCTCTTGGAGGGAAACTGAGGCATGGAGGGTAAAGTGAACTACAAATTTGCAGTAGATTAATACTCAAAGCTGAATGCTGTAACTTTTAGCCTGCTGCTGTACCCAGGGCCCCATCTTTCTGCTGTGCTTATATTATCAGATCCTGCTCAGAAGCTCACTGAAAATGAAAAAAACCTCTATTGACTTAGTGGTTTTCTGACTTTTCTCTCTAGCTCTAGACATAAGCATCTCTGTTTACTTAGAAATATCTACAAAAGGCATCAAAAATACCCCATTAATTTTATACTCATTAACTTCTCATGTATGCTTGATTAATTTGTGTGCATCTGGAGAATGATGCCATTAATGAAGCTGACACTCTTTCAGTAGGATCAGAGTGCTATGGATCTACTGGGGAACTGGCTGGGGCTGCACAGAGACTTGTGCCTTGTTAAAATTTATTCACTGCGTTAGCAAATGCATTTCTGAGACCAGAAAAATAATGCTAGTCTGTTTTCCCCCTTTTCCCACTCCTTCCTTACATTTACCTGACTCCTTTGCTTTTTTTTTTTTATTATTTATTTTTTTTAGGAAATATAAAATTCATAGATTCTGACTCTGTTCATTGAAGAAATTACAAAATCCCCTGTATCAGCAATTGTACTGGAGCCATGAAAACAGGCTCAGGGATTTTTCCTCCATTCCTCCAGGCAAGAGAAAGTTCATGCCCACAGGTTTGCTGCAGAGAAGCTCAGCAAACTCATTAATACTCCAGGAGCAGATAATCAATCCCTTCAGGTCAAAAAGGAGAGGTAATGGTATCAAGGCTTAAACAGCAACCCTTCAGCAGTTCATCTGGTGTTGGCTTCAGATTATGGAGATTCACCCCTGAGGCGGAAGGCTGGGTTTTGTGTATTCTCTCCCCATTTCACCTAATCCTGGACTGTGGTAAGGGCACGGGTTTTTTTCTTTTTTTAAAGGAAAAGGTTTCATAAAATACAAAGAGGCAGAATAATACTCCCTATGGAAGTAAATGGATGTCCTATTACAAAAAAAGCCTAACCTCTGAAGAACATAAAACACATAAAATGCCTACATAAATGAGGTGCATACATTCAGGGCAGAAATGTTATGAAAGGTATGAATGTTTTTTCTGTACCTGCAGGCTTGTGAAGCACAGCATGTTTACACCTGGAAACCATAAGAATGGGTAATTAATGAGTGAAACTTCATTTTCTTTAGCTTGCTGCTCTAGATGCCCTGTTGTTTTCTTTAGCACCCACAATAACCTCTTGAGCCTCAGCTCTATTCATCAGCTATGAGCACCCCCAACAAAACTGAGAGCCATTCTTTATACACAAGGAACTAATTTTGGTAAAGGGGAGGATCCCATAAGAAATGCCTGGTTTCATAATGTGCACAGTTAGTAGATGCAATTTATTTTCAGCACTACCTGCATTCTTTAGTTAACAATAACTCCAGATTAAGGCCTTTTTACTGACTTGCAGTGCTCTCTTTGGTAGCGCAAGAAAGGGCAGAATAAACTCCAGGATGCCAAGAACTCAGGGAAAAGCATGCACTGCAGAAGCGCACTGTTTCTTCCCAAATAGCATGGGGCTTTCAGACGGTGCCAGACAGAATGAGAGACCCGCACAGGCATCTTCTGACAGCCTGGTGCCAGCGCTGCAGGAGGCAGGCAGGTCATGCGGTGCCAGGAGAGGCCAGGAGAAGGGCTGGGGGTGAAGCAGAGGGCGGTGGGTGCAGAGCTCTCGCAGCCTTCCACGCAGTGCTGTGGAGCCCCGGGGCCCCTGTGGCTGCGGCAGGGCTGGATGGCTCCCCGTGCTGCTGCTCTGTTCATCCGTGAGATGTTATTTTTCCCGCTGCCTCCTGGGATCCTGGGAGGTTCGTCCAGATATCAGGCTAGAGGGAGCAACTCCTGAGCCACTTTCCACATAAAGCCTTATCCTTCGTGCAGCACGAGGTACACCCTGGATCAACAAGATAATGCAGCTGAAATACGATTTGCCAAATGAACTGAACTTGCTGGTGCCAGACCACTCCTGATTGCGGAGGACTGCACAGCCGGGGCAGAGGCATTCATTCCCATGTGTTTTTCAGTTTTTAGACAATTTGGCATCAATTAAATTAGGTTTTTTGTAGGAAATATGTCCTAAAAACCTATCTGCTCTGTGGCAGTAGTGGTAGCATATTGGAAAATAAAGGGAGTAAAAAGTTTAAATTAATTCAACAATTAATCAAAACGGAGGCCAGTATTGCTGGAAAAGCTGTCTCCAAAGTCCACGGGTGCTCCCACAATGGCAGGAGAGCAAATGAGGCTCGGTTTTAATTTTAACATCACATTTGCTAATCTGACAATGAGATATTTTATTTGCAGTTATTTCTGAATTACGCTGCTGTAGCACAAAGCACAACCAGACTGGAAGATCAATATCTTACATGACTTGAGATATCTTTATATTTTCTTTTTATTTTCTTCTATCTTTTTGATATCTACTAAAGATTTCACAATGTAGAACTTGGGCAACAAATTGAATCCTAGATTAAAACATGCAATAGTATCAAGAACAGTGTTAATCTCAGTTTACTAGCTCACACGGAAACTAAATCCTGTATCATCCCTTCCAAAAATGATTCAGGCAGATTAAATCTGACAGGACAGCAGGGGGTAATTTGTGCTGTGGTAGCATGCAGTGTACTAGTTTTCAGATAATTTCTCATTTCCAGGGCATTTGAACATTTTGCTTTGAAACTCTGACACATAAAAGGGGAAAAAAGCATTTGAGGAAAACTGTTTTCTCTCTTTGCTCCTCACCTTTTAGTTCACTTTTGAAGAAGTGAAGGGACGTGAAGACGTATTGCCATCTATTGGTGTGACAAAGGAATTCTGTGAGTGAAAATTTCCATGTCGAATAACACTTGAGTACCTGATTTCTAAAAATCTAGAGGTACTCATTTTCTACATATAACACTTGCTTAAACATCTTAGATGCTGTCTACCACACACCTACAGTAAATTAAATTACCTATTTAGACAAAACCATATTTCCCTCTTTTCTTTCCCCAAACAATATATCAGGATTCTCCAGTCAGGTCGGTTCTGCATACAGTCAATAGGTATCAGGGACTGTCCTTGTATTCTGCTGTTGTTTATAGGTCTTACAAGTGATATCCTAGATCTGAAAGGCAAATTAGAAAAAAAAATCAAAAAGCAAAGGTCTTGTTAATAACAGCTCATTTTAGCAGAGGAATTTTAGGTATCTTGGGAAGACACAAAAAATTACCTTTTTAACAGAAAAACTCAGAAAAAAAAGGGGAAAAGAAAATTAATTTAAGGATTTCAAGGCATAAAGACATTTCCTGACAGGCAGGAAGAAGAGAGGTTATATCAGAGAAAAGAACCACAAAGGAAGCACAAAGAGAACACAGGAGAAGAGATTAAACCAAACAACATATATCTTTCACGGCTTTAGCCAGCTGTCCCCTCTACTAGCCTTTCCACCGTGGAGTAAGTATTTTGTAGCTAATCTTTAAAATTAATTGACTCTCAAAGCCAAGAGCAGACAAGCTGCCTTATGGATGATGCTACCTCGGGTGCATGTCACCACACACCAGCTGGATGTTGTTCTCTCCATCCACCACTTGAGAGGTTTACATGGAATTTTTCAATTTCATTCACAGTAGCACTGATTATGGATATAACACTGTTTGTTATAATCAACATACTTTTGCTTAAAGGCAGTTATTTCACAAAAGCAAAACTAAAGGAATGACAGCAAAGGGAATGATGCAGATCTCATCCCTCACCACAGCTGAGCCCTGGGCAAGGACATTTGTGTCGCTAGAGGACACAAAAGAACCACACTCACCCGTCAAGTTGAGAAGTGAGGAGAGAAAGAGGAAGTTATCATGATTTGGGGTTTTTATAGGGTTTGGAATTTGGCCACTGATTGGGGGCTGAGAGTAACACCTCTCTGACCCCAGTGGTCAACTTAGAAGTCCATCAATTTGTCCTTCTCCCTGGAAGGAATGGGTGATTACAAAACATCAGTCTTTGTTTTTGTTAGGAGTGTGAGAAAGCTCCAGTTCAAGAATGAAAACACATCAGAAGGCTGAAAAATCAGGGCGACACATGTGCTCTGATATTATGGCTCTTTCCACCTGTGTGCCTACAGAAATGGTTCTTTGCACAGATTGGAGTTTTAGTTCAGGCCCCAGTGAGGCCATGGTTTTTCTTTTCTATTGCTCAAAAAATTCACTTTATGATAGTTCAAAGAGGCATGCCTTTCTTTCCTTTCTTCCCTCATAAAAGGAATGTGTCAGTATTGGTTTAATCATCCAGCTTTATTCTGATATTCTCTACCCTTCTTCTATCCATAAGCCCCCATCTGCCTTTGGATGAGGTTTCTGTCCTCCTCCTAACCAGCCATGACACCTTGGCCTAGTCTCCTCTTCTTCTGTTGACACAGAGCATTTTGCCATTCAGCACAGCCAATGTGTGGGAGTTGAAGGGCATTTCCCTAATGCCTTGGGAAATGTACTCTGGAACAAGCATTCACTCTCCAAACCCTATTATTCAAACTGCAGACTGAAAAATTTTTCTTTTTTTTTCCTGTGCATGGTCTTAGCAAGGAGAGCATGAAATGAGAAGAGGGGAGGTAGCGGTTTTCTCTTCCTGAGGGCTGCTGCTACCAGCCCTGAGTTGAACTGAGAGGAAGGCTGGAGTGCTACAGCCCGGCAAGCAGCACATATCTGTTCCCTGAGTTCTGGGCTATCACACCGGTTGGTAAAAGTCAGGGAATCCCCTTTTCTTCCAACACCACAACTTCTGGGCATCAAATTTTCTCTTCAAAAGAAACTAAATAAAACCAGCATGTCCCTGTTTGAGAAAGAAACTTTCCATGACTTATTCTCACTGTCAGGAGAAAGTGGCCAGTGTTAGCACGTATGTAAATTAGACTACCAGGATGCTGAGAAATAAAGCATCTCAGAGATATTTACCAAGTAGATTGGTTGATGTTAATGTTTGTAAAATCAGCATGGAAACAGTCTTTGAGATATTTAATTAACAAAATTATCAGAGTTGGAGTACAGAAAACACTAGACTGCACTGCTGACTGACTAAGGGAGAAATTGGCTTATTTACTGTTAAGAAACCAACTTTCAGTGTTATGAGGTTCTATGTCTCTGTTTACCAGAGACCTCTGATGTTTATTCATTGTGTAAACATTTCTCAGTTACTTGTTCCACAAGAAAAGCAGTTGCTGGTACTGTTATTGTATGGGAAGGCTTCATTGCACAACAGCTCTCACTCACTTTGGTACTATGAATGAAATGCTGAGCTAAACCACATTACAAGGAAAAAAGAGTAATTATTACTATCAAAAGCATAAAATCAGTTTTCTAAAGCAAGAGAGTTTAATATTAAGAGGAACAAATATCCACCTTGGGGTTCTACCTTTGTCAACTGATTTTCAAGCAGAAAAAGGACTGCAGACTGTTTTCAACCCACCTAATAGAGGTGCTGAACTTCATCATCATAACTACTGAGGTGCCAAAGCTCAAAAAAAATCAGGTGGTACCCTAACAGGGAGTCAACCTATGCTACTTTCCACAACATGTAGATCCTGGCTCCATACACAGTGATAACAGAAAAGTACCCCCAGTTCCTTTGAGGCAAAGCAGCCAGTGCAAGGCTTATCTTGCAACAGATTGCTTAGGCAAATGGGAAAGAGGCAGAGTACATCCCCAAAACACTTTGCTGATATTTGGCAATAAAAAATTGTTGTAATAACCACTGTGAAAATCCCTGTGAAAGGTGAAATGTGTGGTAAACATAGGCCCTGGCTATTGCCATTGACAAGTTATAAGAAGTGCAAAATCACTGATTCAAGTGAAAGAGCATGCATTGGACTTAGACAGCTTCCTTCTTATATCATTCTAATGCCTTTCTGTAAGCCCCTCATTTGTGTTAATTCATCTATACAAATTCCTTTTCTTCAAGTGTTTACTTTCTTGAGCTTTCAGAAGTATTGATAATATGAATCATACCACATCTGTTAGCCGGGAAAGTCGGCTCATTAACACTATGGAATAGCTATCTTCAAGCACTCAAAAGAAATTGTTAAAAAGCTCTTAATGGATGCAATATAGTAGGCTACTATAAATATGCAGAGCTTAATGTTGTAAACAGGTGAATTCTGAAACTTTGGAGTCCTGGAAGCTAACTATACAAGTCTCTGTGCTAGTATGAGTAATACCCCAATTGTAGAAGGAGCCTGTGATGATTCATTCAGATTTGGCCTTCATAGTTGCTTGAGTTAGGACCAGGGAATTACTCCATTTCCACCCCTACCATTCAATTACTTCCACAGATTCAGGGTTTTGTGAAACATTGCAGAGTAAGAACTTCACTGCTATCTTTTAAATGCCTGATCATATTTTAAAATGCTCACTTTAACGATGCTGGTAAAATTCATCGCTCTATGAGTACAGCCAGGAGATGACCTTCAGTCATTTAAGTCATGGTGGCAGCAGCTTATATTCACTATTTGCAGAAGGAAAAATTTCCCCTCCTCCACCCCTGCATATTTTCCCAGCATTTTTGACATGAAAACTGCAGCACAACAGCAACGAAGAATTTTCTTTTTGCATATTGGACGGGGAAAAACTAAGAACGTAATGAAGGCACAGATCCAGAAAGCTCTTAATAAAGCACTACCATGTGGATATTTATTCAATTTTCTATCAATATTCACTGTAATCTAACCAAGAATGATAGGTTTTTGGATGGGAGATTGTCATACAACTTCTGCAAGAGATGTCTTAAAGTCAAAGAAGGTTTATCTCTGGTAACAATTACATGTTCTGCTTGAGAATACTGGATATACTCTTTCTTATTCATTCTGGGACAATATCCATTATATATAAAATTAATATTTCATTAAGTATTGCACTCTCCCAAATGTGCACTTCAGAGTTTTGGTTATAGATGGAAGGCACTTTAAGATTAACAATGTTGCTTTCATAGACTACAGATTTGGCAAAGGTTATTTCAAAATTCAAGGTTTGATCTTGCAGCCAGCAGCTATTGACCCACTGGCTCTAATGTGCTGTGTACATAAGGAAAGCAAGGCCTGATTATCTGTGCGCGAAGTTTCAGTGTGGACTACAGGAGGGCGATCATTACAATAAGCATCATGAAAGCACAGCACTAATGACATGAGAGTATTGACATAACATAACAGAGCCTGCAATCAGCATTCTCCAGTGCAGCTAAAGCCACAGTTTTCAACTTTGTAATCATTCTGAACAGGGGCCTAAATCAGCACAAAAAAAAGTCTGTCAGTTTTAGTGCAAATTAGAACAAGAGAGTCAACTTGATGGGAAGCATTATTGAGAATGCTAGTTCAAGGACTTCCTTCTTCCCAACTTTTGTTCTAATTTTTTGTTAAGGCTTCCCCTCAGCAGATACAGCAAGTTTTTTGTAAAAAGACATGAGTGAAAAATGCCAGTAGACCTTCCTGACAAGAAAGTTAAACCATGTGTTTTCATCTATAAAGAGAGACATGTTACTCCTTTGGAATGCTGGGTCATAGGAGGAGCAGAGCCATAGACAATTCTCGTCCTTTTACAGAAAGGTTGTAAGTCATCATCAAACCTCTCTCTTGCAGTGGTATTAGTAGCTCTTCCTACAAACAGCTTTCCCCAGCAACTGAGTAGTCCTTGCCGGGCTTCTCTCTCAAATACACTGTTCACATTGCCACCAACAAAGGGCATTGCACTTGAACATCTGTTCTGCTGACAATGTCACTTCATAGGGGTGGATTCTGCAGCAGAGTTCTGTGACTGAGCCTGCTTCCAGGAGCTTTGTCTTAGGGATAAGCTTAACTCTTCTTACACATTGGCTCTCCATTTCAAATGGCACAATCCATATCCACAGTACAATCACTCCTTTTGATGTCAACTCCTATTTTGAAGGAGCACTTGTTTCTGAACCCATCTCTTCTTTATCTGCTTTGACAGGACCTGTTAGAACAGAGGAAAGGCTCAAGGACTAATTGTAGTTCTGTGAAATATTCTGATTTTCATGTTGCTGTGCAACTGATTATTATTTAGCATCTACAGTTGTAAGCCAGTAAATATCAACCAATGTTCGTGATCCTACAATCTTTTTCAAAGAACTCAAGTCTTTCCTGTAGGCAAGCTCTTTGAACATCACAAGTGCATGACTTGCTAAAGTCTTTTGTACAAAGAAACTCACAATAAAAAAAATATAAGAAATTAAAAAAGAAAGAATCAGGCTTGGTTTGCTAATTTAGGCTGCAGTTAAAAACTGAAAAATGCTTCAGCACTTGCAATGCAGTGTTGGGCACTTCACATTTGTGACCATCTTCATTGCATTTTCTGAAATGTTTCCACTAGCTTTTAATACCAGTTTGCTATTTCTTAACATCTGGATCAGATTTAATAGCAATTGCACATGTTGAAAAGAGTGTGGGGTTTGGGACTTTGAGAGGGCAAGAAAGGTGGCTTTCAGCAGACAAACGAGCCTTGAGTCATTTAAAGGGAATCCCATTCAGGACAAATTATTTACTTTTTACTTTACCTTACTGAAATGCAGCTCAAAAACGCCCCTGTTCAGCATTTTAGTCCAGGAATTTCAAAACCAGATGGAGCAGGGTTCAAATGCCTAAACATAAGCATATAGCACTATTTTGGATCCACTGGGATATTCCAACACCAGTATGGAGCTGTCAGCCATGTCATCAGGAAGACCCATGCCACTCTGGCTGGATTCAAGTACTCCAGAGGGAGCACTGAAAAGTAGTAGTCACATTTGTAACCCTTGTAATGGTTGAACAGGAGTTGCACAGACGTTGCAACTTAGCAGAAGTGATAACAGAGAGTCATTGGTCATCTGGAAAAGTTGAAATCTGAGCCTTTAAACTACCAAGAGCAGCAGTAGGTCAAAACCGCTGAAAACCAAAATATTACAGACACAGCAGTTTGAATGCAGTTGCCTTGAATGGTTGTATTGGGTGCTGATCTTTACCTACCAAAGGAGCTACACGAGTTATCAACTCAATTATCAGTAAGAAGAAAATAGAATACAAAATGCTGTCATGGGCAGGAGACATTTGATTGATTTTATCATGCGCCAGGTGAAAAATTGTGATTCTGGATCATATTCTCCCCATGTATAAAAATGGATTTTTTTCCCCACTCACTAAATGAAAATACATTAAATTACATCACAAAAGAAGTCAATCCCTCCATTCTATACACATGGAAAAGATTTTAATTTATTTTAATTTAATTATTTATTTTAATTCAATTTCTTTATATTCCAGAAATATTTCCATCACTGATTTGATTCGTTGGGGAGCAGCAGGCAAATTTTATATTTGTCACAATAATAGTTGTGGGGCCATTATTGCAGAAAGTAGACATCTGGGGTGGTATTTACTAACTAAATGTAGATTTCTATATTTGAACTACTCTCTATAGGCTTCCTTCAAAATCAGGAAGAGAGGGGAAAATAAACATATTTAGCTGTTATTTTTCTGATGCTAAACTAGGCATCTAAAATAGGCCAAAAAATTTGCACCTTATTTAGAAGTGTACATTTCTCTTTACCAGTAACACAGAAATTTGGGTATCTCAGAAGTAAATGTCAGCACTGCAGATTCCTATAGTTAATTCAGAGATTAATTCAGTCCCAAGGATAAGAAGATATGCAGATTATGTTAACAACTCTTAATGGCAATTACCTGTATTATGAGGTATACTCAGCTGTGGATTAAATGAAAAATAAGCTTAATGTTCCTTTGCCTACAAGCCCATAATTGTCCTGTTAGTGGAACATTCCTTCTAGTGGAAAGTAATACACAAGTGATGCTATTTAATATGACAGTTTATGACAAGAGTTTGATATCAGTTCTGTAATGCCCCATAAATGTATTTTTCAGCATCACGGTTCATCATGAAGGTCTGCATTAAATATTAGGAGAACAACAATTGTCTTGCGTAGAGAATTGGAGCAGAGGTGTTTAAATTGGTATAGATAAAAATCTACAGGTGTGGAAACACCACAAAGAATCACAGGGGAGGAGGAGGGCTAGAAGAATGATGCATTGATGTCACTTAGATCAGGAGGTCATCAAGATCCCAGCAAATCTCTATGTTCCTTCTCAGGATATTCAAACTGGGAAAGAAAAGACAACATGTAAATTGTGAGGGGTCACAGGTGGAACAGGATGCAGAGACTAATCCATAGTTTATATGGGGAACAAAAAAGGCATATCCAAAATCACCAACCTAAGCCAAATCCAAAAAGCATGAAGAGAGCCTGGCTTATTTCTCTTGTCCTCTGTGTTATAGAATTATAGAATCATTAAGGTTGGAAAAGACCTGTAACACCACATCTACATCTTTTTTGAACACCTTCATACACCGTGACTCCAGCACCTCCCTGTTGCAATGCTTGACCACCCTTTCAGTGAAGGAATTTTTCCGTATGTTGAACCTAAACCTCCTGTGGCACAACTTGAGGCCATTTCTGTTTGTCCTACTGTTTGTTACCTGAGGGAGTGAAATGCAACTGTGTCCCTGTGGCACCACTGGGAATCTGTCTGCCTCCCTGCACATCAGTATGTTGGCACTGCAAGGGAAGACAGAATATTTGAACATATACGATTTGGTGTTGCCTGTGCTTGTGGAAATGCGAGAATTAACAAATGAAATCAGCTCTGTTTTAAAATATAATCATCCTCTCTCTCTAAGTTTCCCTGCTGAGATGTCCTAAGGAAGCTGTTGCTTAGGACAATGCTGCAGCATTGTTTCTGACAAAGTGCCTCTCCATCTCTGTCAAAAAAACAGCTCCTCATCAGCCGAGACCCACTGTTTCCTTTCATGTCAGTAAATATCCAAGGGCAGGAAATATTTGACACTACTGTAACACTGAAGACTTCATGAGATTTTTGGAGGCACAGCTGAGAAGAAATTCCAGTCCTGTTCAAATTTTAATTTCAGACTAGCAGCATGACTAAACTCACACTCTTTCACCTGGCTGGCACCAAAGAGAGAAATGGACAGTGACAAACCTTATCCTAGAAAGCACTGAATTAAGGGAGACAGGGTAGTTTGCAACTGATTATGTTCCACAGCTTTGTGAATGAACAGGTTGAAATCTGGCACTTAACTATAAGAAAGAAAAATTATTGCTTGGGTATATTATTCATTCAAAAGAAAAAGAGCCAAGTCCTTTGCTGGCATAAACTGCCACAGCTCTATTGATTTCAAACAAGAGCTTATTTGCATCAGATGAACATCTAAGCCATATTTTACAACATGTTCAATTTTGATTAATTATTACAGTCCTAAAAAGAATTTTTCATTCCTCAATTATTTTCACACTATGCATAAAAACAAAACAAAAAGCCCTGCCAATGAATATACCAATAAATATTCTTTAGCCATAAGACAATAATTCTTTTCATAATTTGAAGAACATTAGACTTGATGTTCACAGTTGACTTGTCTTGAAAAGTGAACAACTACATCTCCTACATTCAGGTGGACTCAACAATATTGTCTGTGTTCAATTTTCTATTTTTCCTTCCACCAATTAATAGGTCATCAGGAACACCTCCTAAACAGAAATCCCCAAATGGACACTTCAAATGTCTGGAAAAAACTGGATGTGGTTTTCTATGCAACTGACATAGGGGTGCCTGTACGAGCCATCTGAAAAACTCTTATCCTCATTGTTCAGAACTACAGAAGTATTATTCATGCAGCAGTCTGGGCCTCCATTCTTCTGCCTTTAATTTACATATCATTACAATTCTTCCTGAGAAATAAAAACCCCCGCATTATTCTGAGTCCTGTGCTCCCATGTGATACAGACCAGGTTTTTCCTCGATCTGCCAATGATTTTATGGTTCATTCCCCTTCCTTCTATATTATTATAGTAGTAACATACTGGATGTTTAGGGAAATGATGTCCATAGGCTGTTAGTCACCAGATGTGTGACACACAGGGAAAGGAAAGGGAATGGAGAGAAAAAAGCAGGAAGGAAGTAAAGGAAAATTGAGAGGCAGAAGCGGGCGAGGGACAAAGGGAGGAAAATGGGAAGTTACCCCATGGCTACAGGAATCAACACATCTGATTGCACTGGGAAATGAATTCTTGAGGTCAAAGCACAAGTCATGAGGTGTTTTCTTCAGTCAGATCTCTGTGGAAGAAGCACATGTGCATAACAAGTATGTTTACATCTAAATTTTTTTTCTCTGATAAATCTGCCTTATTTGTGTTTATTTAACAGATTTTTTGGTTTTTTCAGTGGCTTCATACCGAATACAGCAATATCTTTCACCTCATTCAACCATGGTGTAATACATTGGTAAATACTTGACCCCTCCCTAATCTAAAGCATGTTTAGAATTATGTCACAAACCTGCCCTGTGCTGTCTAGTGTCATGATCTCCTCTGACTTCATAAGCCAACCAATTTTGGACTAAATTTATACCTAGATGGAAGAAGAATTTATTAAGAATATATCTCGAATAATATAATAAAAAAATACATTTTGGTAGTTCAGAATACTTCTGTGAGTAGGCATTCTGAACCTTTACAGAAAGATGTTATAGAATTTGCTATAGGATTATAAAAGTTTATAAGACTTTAAAGCAGATTGGAAGAGTCTTTAATAGAGAGTCTATATACTGTTATATGTTTACTATATATACTGTTTAAGGTCCTGACTTTTTCACAGTGACAAATCATGATTGATGAAAATGGTTACATAAAAGGGTATTTGCTTCAGCTTTAAAAATTTGCTGTGGTTCCAAAATCGGGCTCTATTGTCAAACATAAACGACTATAGATATTGTCTGCCATCTTGAAGATATGACCAGAAAATATTCTATAGTTTTTATTTTGGGAGCAATTGGTTTATATGGTTAAAGAAATGAAAATATGTTCTCTCTTGAAGATATCTAATATAGTAACAACTATGGAAGGAAGATCAGTAAACATTGATTTACCTCTGTGTGTTATTAATATTTTCTCATACGTCTTTTTTTTTCATAGGATCACAGGGAAATTCAGGTTGGAAGGGACTTCAGAAGGTCCCTAGTCCAATCTTCTGCTCAAAGAAGGGCCACATCTGAAGTCACAGCCCATTGTGTCTGCTCTTGGAAACCTCCAGACACAGAAGCTGCAGCATGCCTCTGTGCAGGTTGCGAATCTCCTGTTTTCATGTATTCCCACTGCCCCTCATCCTCCAACCATGCATCACTTCCTTAGCTAAGGCTTTTCATTTGGTTTGTGAGTTGTCATAGCTATGTTTTAATCCCTAAACTGGATTTATGTTGGTGTACCTTACTACCTGTAGAAAGTCCTGGTGATACTAATGTGATTATGCCCAAGTGCAAAGGCATTCATTCCTGGGGCAGGAGTGCAGACTCTGCAGGCCTTCTATGCAAGCAAAGGAGAACAAATATCATGTTAAAGAACATTTCATAGAATTTCAACTTGCCTTTTAAACAAACACATTTTCTGTAGGTCTCATTTGCTAAGCAAAACCAAACCCAAACACCAAAATCAACGAGAAACACCCCCCCAAAAAACCCAAACAAAAAAAACACAACCAAAAAAACCCCAACAAGAACAACAAAAAATCCAAACCAACCCCATAAATCCCTTCTATTAGATATATATAATTTAACATCCCTAATTTAACAAAGCTGTGTATGTAAAAGAAGCTAGAACAGTAGAGTTCTAAAAGAACTTTGAAAAGTCTAAGTCAAATCCTCAGAAGATTTATATAACGCAGTAATGATCTACCTAGAAGTATAAGGAATTTTCTATTCAGTATGCTAGGTTATCCCACATTTATAAGGACAGAAACAGGCAAATAAATGAAGACAAGATTTGAGACTGTGACATTAAAAATAGAGAAAACAGGAGTCTAATATATACTGTCAGATAAAAGGAGCCTGAAGGCAGATGATAACACAGTTTAAATACCCTGAAGGAAGCAATATCAAGGAATGAAGAGAGTTATTCACACTGTGTAGTAGAGCTAAACCAATTTGTGTTTAACAGGACTTGCAAATTAAAAAAAATTAACTACTTCGGCAAGACAATATGAACATTTTAGGGGAACAGAACTGCATAACTAGGACTCCAGCAGGGAAACTGCCACATTCAAGCTGCTTAAAACCTTTGCTCTTTGCTGATCAGCCAGGTATGCCCTTGCCCTGCAGCTGTCCCCTCCCTCAGTGGGGTGCCCACTCTCCAGCCACATTAATCACCTTGGCCAGCTGGAGCTCTGTGCTCACCTTTACCCACAAGGACAGGGTCAATTAGTGCCCACCCAGCTCTCACCTGACAGACACAGGTGAGAGGCAGCCTGTTTCTGGGAAGGCTGCTTTGAAAGCACGAAAGCTGTGAAGCATCTCCATGTGAAGATGGGCCCATTCACCATGGTCATTGGTGGAAGCCCATTGCACACCACCCACCAAGCTGCACTGTCCTCAGTGGTGACCTTAGCAGTGAGCAGCATCAGCAGACAAAAGCGCCTGTCATCAGGGGCTTTCATATAATCATTATCATATGGTGCAGGGGGTTCAGGGGGTCTCTTTCAGATTACTGGATTAGATTACATCTAGTCCATTCCTGTCTCCTGTATGCTTATTACCAACTAAAAGGGAACAGGTGTATTCCTGGAGTACCTCTTCCATCCTGATTTCAGCTGGAATGTTTCTAGTTTAGGTGCTCTGAGACCACTCGGAAGTAAAGCAGAGAAAATGTGGATGGTGGGAGTTCAATTCAAAAGCGCACTCTTGATCCAAATTTAAATGCTAATAGAGATTAATCCAATTACTCAGAGTTTCCAGACAATTGCCTTCTCAGCCCTCTTCACCTGCATGTAGAAAAATCTGGGCCTTATTCCCAGCATGAATTGCTTTTGTTTCTGCATTTTTACTTTTGCGTTCCACACTCTCATGTGCCCAGTTTCTGCAGGGACCATCATTTATACTGATGATTTCAAAATGTTCTACTTTGGTTTTTTCCTGCTTTGTCCTTGATATTTTTTTTTCCATTGGAAATAGCAGTCCCTGTACACCACATTTAAGAAATACGCTTGTATTTTTCTGACTAGACCATGGACCCAAAGGAAGCGGCCCAAAGATTTCCAGAGATTCAAAGCCACAAGAGGGAAAACACTGTTTTACAGAGAAAAGGACAGAGGCAATAATCAGCCTACAACAGTAACACAGCACTTATGGAGGATGACCTACTTTGGAGAGGCAACAATGCCTCTTCAAATGCTCTACTACTCTGTTCCACTGCATCTCTCCCTTACGGTTCATGATTAAATCAGAGTAATCATACAAGGAAAAGAAAATTCCACATATGTTACAATTAGATTTTAAAAAATGCCCTTTCAAAGCTCAGTGTCACAGATCATCTTTGGTTTTAAAGATATTTTATTAGTCATGATGACTCCATATAGGCCTGAATCCATTGCAATAATATTGAAGATGACAGCATAACCAAAAAAATAAGAGAAAATGAAGGCAGGCATTGTCTTCATTATTCCTTTATACTGCAATATCTTCTGCAGGATAAATCAAGTGGATTTTACAAGCTGGGTGTTACAGCACAGATTCATTTTTCATAGCTTTCATACACATTTTTCTGCATTAAGCAAACAACTGCCAAATAAAGGCTAAACTGTGCTTTTGGAGTCAAGCCATCCCTCAAGCAGTTCTGCATGAATCATGCCGTGTTTATTGGTAGCCCCAGACAAACAAGCAGTAGCCCTGACTAATCACAACAAACGTAATAAAATAGCTACGCCTCATTGCTTCTAGAAAAGAGGAGAGAGATGTAGTATAACCACATTCCTGCTTGTTCTGATGTTACAGTGATTTTTCTGTCAGTGCCAGACATGACAGACATCCTTTCTCAAATTATTTCTTAAGGAAGGAGTGGCTGACCAACAGCAAGTAAATTAGATATGGCACAAGTTTCCTGGATTTTATTCCTTGTCTTGATAAAGACACGTCCCACATGACTCAGACAAGTAATTTTTAGTATCTCTCTCTCTGTTCCCAAGCATTATGTATAGAAATAATGACTTCAGTGTGTATTAAGAAAACGTTCATTCCATATTACTTGACACTGTGGCAAGCAGAGTCAGACAGTCCAAGGTCTTTCACGTGTGGGATGAGTCTAATTGTTCTGAGAGATGTTATATACAAGCACAATAACATGGTTAGAATAAAAGAGGCTGATTCATTATTGTAATTATCTTTCCAGGAATATACAGAAAAGGTTATACCTGAGTAATATTTTATAGTATTTTTCTTTAAGAGCCTGAGAAATCACTGGAATGTTGACATACGAGTGCTAGCATTCCTTCTCAAACCAAGACTGAACAGAGAGGATTTAGAGCGGCAGCACCACCTATCGGTAAATTTGTCACCAAATTACCTAAAAAGCAAACAGAAAATTACCGAAGCAGACCATGAAGTGAAATGCAAGATATAACCTGCAAACTTTATCTTCAATTGTATCATCCCAGTGTCAAGACCCATGTGAAACTAGGACCCACATCAAGGGGTACCCACATTATTAATGCTACCGAACTCTTCTTCCACATAAACTTGTTCTTTTACTATAGGCAATGTTTCCTTGAGCCACAACTTCACATTTTTACACTGGGCAATTTTGCAG
Organism: Sylvia atricapilla; assembly: GCF_009819655.1. NCBI lineage: Eukaryota > Metazoa > Chordata > Aves > Passeriformes > Sylviidae > Sylvia > Sylvia atricapilla. Next base: position 34,510,524 of record NC_089141.1, on the reverse strand, counting down.
GAGCAAAGGCTGCCTAATTTGTGCAGAGGGTTCAGATAAAAACCAGGGTGGTTCTTCAAAGTGAGTAAAGACAGGAAAGAATGTTCCTGGAAGAGGCAAAGCCATCGTAAGTGGCAAACAGTTTATCAACCTGTCAGCAGTGTCAGTGCTGGCTGCGAAATCTGAAAGAGCAACAAACGCAAGGTTAGTGAGTGATTATTATTACTTGAGGAAGGGTGGCATTCACATAACTGTGAAAACAGGGAAATCTCACAGTTCTTACTGATGAGATTGTTTTTCCCAATACAGAATAGCAGGGCAAATACCCAGAAGATCATAAGGAAAATACCCATCTAATCACTTTAAGCTCTGAAACAGGCTCTAGCATGAGATAAATATTTTGTTTGCTAATACAGTTTTTTACGGAGATGTTAAACAAGGATTATGGCACAATGTAATAAAGGCAAAATGAAAGGAAACTTCCATCAACTGTAGAGATCTGGGCAACAAACTGGTGGGGGGTGGGGGGGGGGGGAACAACAACAAAAAAACAAACCAAAACAAAACAAAAAAACCCACTAAAACAGACAATTTCACATTTAGCTCAAAATTAGTTACATCTATGGTCAGTCTAGTATCACATAACATCACACTTTTTATATTGACTGTTTCAGCCTTTCTAGACAAGAACGCATCCCTCTGGCAGATGTGTTGTGCTCAAACCACACCGTGTAGTTCACACATTCCCAATGCCCACATGTTTGTTTGCCACCAGGTATTACTGCAAGGTGCTGTTCCTGTGGAGCCTTTGATCTACGGTGCTGAGACCATCTAAGGCAGACCCAGCCATCACATCACTTACTCTGCAGCTGAGCATCCTCTCAGAAGAGCTGTTCCAAAGCCTCTGTGCTCTTCTACTGCCAGCACAAGTTCAGTGTGCAATGCACTTGCACCCACTGGGATCTAGACTACAACCACAGAATACGAGTACCTCCAGCTTCCCTTGCATAACAAATATGGATTCTTGTTGGCTTTTTTGGGTTTTTTTTAAGACCTCTAGTAACTAATTGCCTGCTGACATATATTTTGAAATAACTCATTAGTGCTCTTCATGGATTTAGGCTAAAATAGCTGGTCACATGACTGTTTATGCGCTTCTTTAGAGAATTCTGAGACCAGCCCAGCAGCAGAAATCACAAGTACACACCCTGGATTTCCTGGTCCTACTTCCAATTACCCAAGTCTGAGAACATGATCAGTGTCAGAAGTTTCAGTGCTTAAGTTTCTCCTAGTGGTCACATATGATCAATTTCACAGTCTTCTCCTCTTAAAAATTTCTCACTGGCTGACAGATCCATTTATTTACAGCTTAATAGACACAGGCTGCACATTTCACTTACATTATTGCAATAGGATAAAAGGAAATATGTGCCATGTGAAGGACAAGTGGCAGTTGAGTGTCCTCATTCCTCACTTGGTCTCTTAAATGGAAAATTTAAAAGAGGTCAACACAGGACACTCTACAGACTATGGTCTGCTCCACTTTTACTGCTCTAGGGTTTTCACTTCAGTTCTAGCAAAGCAAATCTCCAGGAGGTTTGTAGAACCCAGGCTCTTTGTGGGAACTGTGGTGGTCATTGCTCTCCAGATAGAAGCATAACCTGCAAATAACTGCACTGACATTTTCTCCTTTGTTCTTTTCCTCTCCTGCCACAGCCACATTAATAAGTCACTAAGAGCAGGAAATAGAGACCAAGTTGTTTCAGATGACTAATAGAGTTCAAATAACCCAATTAATTTAGTGTCCAACATAAGACACCCTAAAAGAACCATAATTTTTCAGCAAACAGTCATTCACCATTATATGATGATAAAACAGCATTCAGTAATCTCAAAGGAGATGCCAAGTACCAATTCAAAGTAAATGGGAACATTTTTGGGTTTCATTAAGACTTCTCAGACTGTGAAACTAAAAAGATCATACATTATTTCTAAAAGATTCACTTGTGCCCATGTGGAAATAACACTTTTGTACCCTGCACATTTGAAATTGCAGTCACTGTGCACTTTAGAACTGTGCTGAACGGAACTCCATATTCACAAATTATTTTTGAATAATGTAGTCCATTTCCCCCCATTTTACAACAAAACAGAAGGATAATGTATTTTTTTAACCGTACTGACAAAATATGTAAGTATTCCACTAGGAGCATCTTTTCCTTCACCAACTCCCTTTGATTCTATGTCATTGTTTTAGTCCCACAAAATAAACATTTGTCTCCTTTTTTTGAGAGGAAACAGTTAAATACAGAGAACTGGCAAGCATTAAAGCAATGATATATCTCTAAATACAAATTTAAGACATTTATTATTTATTACATAATCATTTGAATTTTCATTGAATTAAGTTTATTTTGGGTTAACCTTCTCCTAGCTTCTGCCTCAAGAGAAAACAGGGCTGGTGTCAAAACTTCGGTTTTTCAAACGGCCAATTGTTGCAATGTATTCTGCAATCTTACCTCTGACATCTTTACAACACCTACATGTTTGCCTAAAGGAGACCTTTCCTATGAATACATTTTCCCAGCATATGTGCAAAATGGATGTCTGAATTTTGTGATTATCTCAGTATCTTGGCATGTTTTTCACACAGTACATACTGACTGGTCTTTACCATGTTTTCTACATCTGTATTCTAATATTTATATATCTATTGATATCTATATCTAATTATAATTTGAATTTCCTACCATCTTTTGCTGTGTTCTAAACCAGCTCATTTCATAGCTTCATCACTGTCATTGTTGTGGCTCCACTAGAAATTCTGCACACAGTGCCCAAAACAACTTCATATCTATACTGTAAAGAACAGTAAATGGGGAGAGAAGCACATTTTATAAAATGGTCTGTTGTTGTAATCTGGGTGAATGTTTTTCTCAGTCAGAACTTCAGTAAGAGGAGACTATGAAAGCTGCAGTCACTGTAAAAAGCCAATTTTAAAAAGACCATCAGGTGCAAAATTGTAAGAGTTCCAGAGCTTGCTCTGGGCCTCCACTTTTTAATTTTTTTTCTTTCCTGAATAGCTCCAGCAGCTCCAGCCTGCTTACTTATAAGCCAGAGAGCTTATATGATGTTCTTTTGAACTGCTGTTTCAGTTTACTGGTAGCTAGATCAAGCACAGAATGTTTTATTTTTCTAGCTTATTTTATTGTGGTGACTCTTCCTAATGTCATACTAAAGCCTTGCTCCCTCTATTTCCAAACCATACAGTAAGTTAAAAACAAAAACAAAAACAAAACAAAACAAAAAAACACCACCAACAACAAAAACCCACAAAAAACCCAAGAAACCACAAAAATCATAATCACAGTTACCATAGAAACGATCTCTTAGGTACAGAACAATTTCTTAAAGAAGTCTGCAGAGGAGTACAGTGTATCATCAAAGCTGTGACACAGTGGTTAAGAAAAAATGAGGGCCAAGCTGTGCTCCAGAGCCCAAATTTGTCACAAGTTTCTCACAGCGATGAAGAGTCTCTGTTGAAATAGGAATGACTACGTGCACAGAGGGCCACACAGGTCCATCACAAAACAATAAAACAGAGTAATAAAACCTATCCCTTTGTATCTTCAGGATGTTACACTTGATGAGAGTCTGACTGGACTGCTGCATCAGTCCCAGCCAATGGATATCACTCTTTGCATTTGTGTTTATATCTAAGAAAGTATGACAGAGTTCCTCTGGATGGAAATAATGTGTTATCTGGGCTTCTCATGATACTGACATCTTCCAGTCTTGTGATACTATGAGGAAAATAAATCTCTTGTCATTTCAGCCCATAAATGGCTCCCCTTGGCACTAAAAAGTCTGTAAAAACCATAATTACAATTGCAAAAAAAACAGAGACAAAACCCAAGTAACAGATCCTACATGCATTCCCAATGCATGACATCTTACGGATAAGTGCAGACACTTTTCTATTCAAAGATGCTGCCAAATGAAAAAAAAAAAAAAAAAAAAGTCAGTGCTATTTGTTCCTGCTACTAAAAAAAATATGTTTTCTGAACTGCATTTCAAACTCACTTTGTATTGAGAATGCCTTCTGGAACACAATCCAGGGCTGTTAGAGGAGAATTCTGCTACCACCTTCTGGCTGACAGAAATTCTTAGCACTAATTTAACCAGCATACACTTAGTTCATTATACGTTTGCCGTTTTTCAGTCTGCACTCTTCACATGTTACTGCCCCATTTTATTTAACACATAAATAAGAGTTACACACAAAAACTCAAACTGTCATTTTGCAAACCCTTCTGGTTTTTAATTAGGAAGATTTAAATTTTTATAACCAAAATTAAACTTCTTGACATAAAACTAAGTGTGCTTTTTCCATGTCTTATCCCTCCCAACAAGGTGTTGTGACTCAATCCAATTTATTTCATTATCAATGAACAGAGAAATCCATTGATAACACCACTATGAAAAATACTTCACAAAAAATGGTCTTGTAAATTCTTTTGCGCACTTCTCCCATGGAATGTGCAATTAGTCCCACTTAACTGAATAGCATCAGAAACAAATGTAATCAATATGCTGGATAGCTGCTTTTACTTGAATACACTTGCTTGCAATAAATTGAATGGGAAAAAAAAGAGCATAACTGTATCATAGCCTCCTTAGCTCTGTTATGACCTTTTCTACTGTAGCCAAATTTATTCTTAAAACTTCTGCAGTTGCCAAACAAAATTAGCACTTTTTTCTTTTGCTCTTAAGTAAGTAGCCAGACATTATCTCCAGAAAAACCTTAAGTTAGATTTCAAGTTTCAGAACTCTTATGACAAATAAATTTAGATTGTGTATTTAGGCATTTAAAATACCCTTTTTTTTGAAAACAATATCAGATGTGAGGAATTGTCCGAGAGAGCAGCTTAAATGAGTTCGGTAATACTGACCAAGTGAGAGTAATCGTGAGGAAAGGGTAGAGGAGCAAAGTAAAGATCATAATCATTTACCAGAACTAAGGCCTGGTCACTTCTAATTTAAGCCCTTTATTTTGCTGAAACTAGTGCTCAGAACTTCAACCAGATTTAGCTGTTTTAGTCACCTCCAAGAGAAAGATGAAAAAAGGAGATGGAAGCTCAAACGCTTCATGAAAATATCCATCAAGTTAAAGTGAACATGTTACTATACCGTAACTTTTAAATATCTGATGTATATTTAGAGACACGTAGAAACATTAAGCTGGATGAGGGACCCTGAACATCACGTAGTTCCAAACTCCCTGCCATGGGAAGTGATGTTACCCACGAGATGAAATTGCCAGAAACCCCATCCAACCTGGACTTGAACACTTCCATTTTCTGAGCAACCTGCTCCAGTGCCTCACCACCCTCACAAGTAAATAATACCTCTCTAATACCTAATCTAAACCTGACCTCTTTCAGTTTAAAGTCATTATTCCTTGTTCCATCACTACATCTCTGTCTGGAAAGTCCCTCTCCAGTCCTCTTGCAGCTATCTTTGTGGAAGGATGCTCTAAGGTTTCTCTGCAGCCCTCTCTTCTTCAGGCTGAACAACTCCAACTCTTTCAAAAGAGAGGTGTTCCAGCCCTCTGGCATCTTCACGGCTCTCCTCTGGACTTGCTCCAACAGGCCAACAACATCTTTCTTGTGCTGTGGGCCCCAGAGCTGAATGCAGCAGGTGAGATCTCATCAGAGTAGAACAGATGGACAGAATCCCCTCCCTCACCCTGCTGGGCACGCTGCCTTTGATGCAGACCAGGACATGGTTTGCTTTCTAGCAATGTCCACCCATGTGGGTGGACATTGCCATGTTGTGCTGTGTTGAGCTTCTTATAACACCCTCAAGTCTTCAGAGCTGGTCTTATTCCATTCTCTGCCCAGCCCGGACTTGTGCTTAGGATTGCCCAGATCCACATGCAGGACCTTGCACTCGGCCTTGTTGAACTTCATGAGGCTTATGCAGGCCCACCTCTCAAGTCTGCTAAAGACCCACTGGATGGCATATTTCATTTCAGTTCTTCTCCCACCAGTATTCTTGTAATCCATCAACTTTGTGTTTGAATTGCTTTGAGTCACAGCATTAGTGTGCTGTATGTAGCTACACAAATTATCTTACTATTTCCTGTCATCTAAGGAGTTGAATTCTTTAAATTTCGACATAGCATTTATGTTTAATAATTCACAGATTGTGTAGCATTTCAATCTTGTTTCAGGTGCACAAAAGACGAGAAAGGTCATTATAATACATGCATCACTGCAAGTAATGACAAAGCAGCACTCTGGAGAATGGCTGCATATATTGCATCAAACAGGTTTTATTTTCTGCGGTGAAGTCAAAGGCATAGAAAAATTTAAACAGAGAAGCATCAACATATTATCCCATATCCTGATAAACTTAGTAAAAAAATTTCCAGTTTCCTTAGCAGCATCTGAAAGCAGACTTCTGAACTGCCTAAAATATTACAATGTTTTCTAGACATTACACCTAGGTTACTTAGAAAATTACCTTTGAAAATTCTGCCTTAAATGAATTCTAACAATCATACAGCAAACCTGTGCCAAAGTCTGATATCAAAGGAAGTGGTGAGCCTTAATGAAGCATCTACTTAAATTCAGGTCGTGCTTTAGCAGCAAGCACCCCGGTGGATTATTGGAAGTGGATGCTGTTTAATCTCTCTTACCTCCTGGGAAAACCTGGCATTTAAAAAATCACAGAGGGGAGAGAAAAGTGTTCTCTCCCCAAAAAGTCAGTTGTTCTGCTTCTCAATGATATGTGACATTTTAAGATGTTCTGCCCATCAAATCTGAATATATTCAGTTGAACAGGACAGTTTCTTGCAAACTCTGCAGGCTTTTGGCTTTTAGCTTTGCAAGGATTTACATTTGTATTTTAAATCTCTGTTAAGCTTCCTAAAGGAAGGATTTGTTTAATTATTTCACATTTGATATTTTCAGATCTGAAACAGAGCTACCTGCCTTGATTTTAAATGAGTCTTCAGAATCCATCTAAATTTCAAGGACTTTCTCTCTGTTCCAAGGAAGTTGAGTGAACCCAAAATGCCCTCTGCCTCTGATCAGAAGCAAAAATATTCTGGTGTGACAGAACAGCTCTAGCTTGAAGTTTGAGTCTTGAAGACCTTCTCCTCACCCTCCTTCAGATTTATTGAAAACTGGTTTACTTTGGGGCTTTTTTGCAATCCCATGTTCAGCAGTTCTGCACAAACAGCCTCCTGATTTAAAAACTCCAGGATGAAAAACTCCTCCCCCAACAAACTGGCAAGCAAATCAGATTTGCAAAGATTCTGCATTTTGAGAAGTGAACTGAAACATCTTCCTTCTTTACAGATTCCAGTTCTACAGGGAAACTACGCCATTTCCGATGCTTCTTGAAATACATCTAAGTCCCATTAACCATGGATGAGATGGAATGACTTTTAACTGGTAGAAATTCAGGGTGGCTTTCATCAGAGAAATCTTTGCACAGAATCTAGCTCCATGGGAAAAAAAAAAAAAAAAAAAAAAAAAAAAACCAAACAGGAGGGGGGTGGATATAAATCTCTCTGCTATCATACATACATAAAATCCAATCCAGAGCATACATTCTCCTGTGTTATGTCTGTTCAAGGTAGAACACTGCTTCCAAAAAATTTTAACCATAACATTTCTGACTTGAGAAACATAGAGAGCAGATATAATTGAAATAAAAAGCATACATTCACAAATCTTTCACTGTTCCTCAGATAAAATGTCTTATAACACCTAATACAAGATCCAATTGCTAAAGGCACCATAAAGCCTTGTCTAACAGTCTGGAATTCAACACTCTGGAAGACTTTGAAAATAAAGGACAAAACACATAAAAATTATCTGCATACTTTTCATGTTTTGTGTTCTAGGGAACCAAAACCCAGTGATCATCCATTACATGATTATTCCTTATCACTGTGAATCTCAAATGAAAGGCTTCTAAACAAAACATGCTGAAATAAATTAGATTTAAGTCTATCATGCCCAGAAGATGATTATCTAAATCTTATTTGAACAAGTTACTCTCTACCTTTCCAAAACTAGGTTGAAAGCCCCTCACGCCTTCCTATCAAGCACAAAAAATGCCTTTGTGAAGCTGTGCAGACTTCTGTGAGATGAGGATTATGTACTGTCAATTTGTAGTGTTTTGTGCAGGCTGAACACATGCAACTTCAAGAGATGATTACAAACCATAATTTGCTCCTACAGTGTTCTGTGAAACAAAAAGACTCATTCTATTTAATATCACGTACAAAGACGACGGATACAGCTCGGTAACTTTCAGAGATCTGACTCTGTGTGTTAAAATTAACAACAAACTGAGCTTTCAGATGAATTTTCTTCAATGCAATATGCTGTAGAATTTTGATTTATGAAGCAAATACTTTCTTTTTGGATTTCTGTCTGGAAGATATAAAGGCATGTCTCCATATCAGTGAGACAGCAAATAGGTGAGGAATATACACATGATACTTCTTGGGAACACATGGATTGTATTTTTCATTTCACAAGTCTCCTCTGAGTGTTAGAACCAACCTCCATTACTAATGTCATAGGAATGCTACTGTTTAATGCAGTAAATACCACACTGCTAAAATAACTCCTCTTGAATTTTTAAAAAAAATATTCTTTGAACAGAAATTGATGCTACCTCCACAGAAGCGTAACTTTCTTCGCATTGCACAAAGCCAAGAAAATGCTGGCTCCTTCTAAAACAGATGTATGCTTGCATGGTACGGCTGAAATGCAACCACGGTCACAGAAATACCACAAAACTTATTTTATGGATAGAAATCACATTTTATTTTCATGTGGCACTTTCACTAACAGGGAAACAGAAGAATTTTATGCTTTAAGAACAATTCTTCACCTTACGGTAATGATCTAACATACATCTTTTTGCAACATTTCTGTCCATCTTCTACTTGTAAGGCATCAAACCAAAAAAAAACAAAAAACAAAAAACAAAAAAACCAACCCTAAATGTTTTTATATAGAAAGAGAGGCATTCTTAGATTTCCCTTGTCTTTCCAAACTCTTATTACCACTTGCACTTATACATTAAAATGCTTCTGGTAAATAGCAAGAGAATGAGGGGGTTTGGCTGCTTTTAACTACAAGAGGCCTCAGTGGGAACTGCAGATCAGAAGAAGCACTCAGTATTCCATGGCTCAGACAAATGTGTATCTTTATGTGAGACACACATAAAAAGATGCCAGCAGACATCAGGCATCAACACACAAGTGTGCAGAAGTTCAGGGCTACGTTGGAAGCAGTCTCCTGATTATCCTTTTTACATTCTGCAACTCCCTTTCAAGAAGCACTTTTTTGTTCATTCTGTGCACTCATGCTTCAGGATTTGTCACATGCTCAACAAACACCTAGGCAATTCTATTTTTAAAGCTATGCAAAAGATGTTTAGCTAGGAGGAATCTCTGTAATTGTGTGCAGAAATGTAGATGTCTGTAGTTATGCATTTAGAACAGCATGTAATGACGAAAGAAGGAATTGCTTCAGACTGAAGGAACGTTTTAGACTCGGTATTAGGAAAACATTCCTTACTGTGAGGGTAGTGAGGCACTGGGACAGCGGATGCCCCATCGATTGCGGTGTCCAAGGACAGGCTGGATGGGGCTTGGAGCGCTGTGATCCAGTGAAGCATCCCTGAATATCGTGGTGGAGTCAGAACTACATGATCTTGAAGGTCCCTTCTACTGCAAACTATTCTATGATTTTAAATACAACCTCTATTATGCACACTAGATAGTGCATATGTGAGTTGGCCAGCTGTCACGAGCAGCCTGGAAAACTTTCAGAAAACTAAGAGAACATAAATTGGGGTTTTTCATAGTAGGTTTCTGAGGCTGGTATCTGTGCTCCAGCGCAGATGAGACAGCCATTTAATACATACGCACAAACACTTATTTCAAACTCACACGCAAGAAAACAAAAATTAAAAAGGGAGGAAGGGGGTGTGGTAAATGTAATGGATAAATTCGTGTATCAAAGATTTAGTCTATTAAAAAGCTACTCCAGGGCATCTCTGAGATTCCAAGACCCGTGGTGCAAGCTGCGAAACCACATTTGCAACAGTCACAGCTGCTCGACATCTGATATCAATCTTGATAGGGGATCTGGAGAACAATCAAATCTACACCCCAAAAACGAAATCCGAGAAAACTATCAACATCTTCTCACACTTACAAAAACCCCTTCCAAGACCTCGCTTGGAAATAAAAAAATACATGAATATTTGGACTTCCAATGGACTTATCCTCAGGGTGAATAAACTGTACAAAAACTGTACGCCGAGAGCCAGTGGTGTGTGGCTGAGGTTGGATGGTACCGTTGTTACTGTCACTTTGCCCACCCAGCATTCGATCGATGTTGTCCAATTTTATTGTGGCTTTTTAATTTATTTTTTTCTAATTTGCTAAATAAATTCTGTTATTTTGAATTGGCTTCTTATCATTTATAACAGGGGTAATTTTTTTTAAAAAAAGCGCCAGAAAGTCTCCGGAGGCCGAGCACCCCTCCCGGGCCCGGCGGCCGCTCGGCGGTTCCGCGGCCCCGCTCAGCGCCTGCGCGGCCGCCCGCCCGCTCTCGCCGTCCCCCGAAGCTTCGTGAAGATTCCGGAAGGCTCCGGCCGGCTCTTTCCGCCGCCGGAGCTGCCCCGCCCCCGGTGCCGCTGCCCGGCTTCCTTCCTTCCTTCCCTCTTCCTTCCGCCGCGCTGCACCGGGCTCGGCTCTCCGGGCGGTGGGGCTGGAGGTGCCGCGGCCATGTCGCAGCTCTGCTACAACCGCGGCTGCGGGCAGCGCTTCGACCCCGAGAAGAACACGGAGGGTGAGGGCGGCGGAGGGGCCGGGGCGCGGTGCTTCCCCCGCTGACAGCGCGGGCGGCGGGGGCGGCCCCCGGGGCTCTGCGGGGCGGGGTGAGCCCGTCCCGCCGTGCCGGGCGCTGCGGGGCCGTCACCGGGCTGTCACCGGGCCGTCACCGGGCCGCGGCTGCCCCGGGGACACGCGTGCGGGGCGGCGCTGCACGGCGCTGTCATCCGCGCCAAAGGTTCTCAGGGCCAGCGGAGACTTCTCTGCTGCGGGCCTCCGTGGGTGTTGCATTCATTGCAGTTACAAGCGGCTTCTTGAGTTTGAGTTTGATTGGTTGGTTTGTTTTGTTATTTTTTTTTTTCAGTTCACGTGTGTGGGCTTGCAGCAGGTAATTAAATGTGTCTGAGCGGCACACGTGTGCCTGCTTTTACAAGTGCCTTGAGCGCTTGCAGTGCTTCTCCTTTGAGTGCTGGGAATCCTGGTGAAACGTATTCAAAGCTGTGTCATTTGGGGTGTCATAATTCCGGAGAGGCTGATCTCAGAGAAGGGCGATCTGAGTTTGCTGAAGGCTCTCCCTCGCCTGGTTCATAAAGTAACTCTGTTAGTTGAACTTCTAGGATGCCCTCCTTGCGTTAATTTCATTTTTATTGATCCTCCCCGCCCCGAGTTAGAAGTAGGCTAAGCTGTTCTAGCCTGTGCATTTTCTGTGGTTTAGAACCATGGCCATAAAGAGCGTTTATTTTTCTGAGCTACGTGTTTTTGTGTAGAGAAGTGCAACATACTGAGTTAGGACTTCATAATGTAGTAACAGCAGAAGCAGGCACAGTTGTGGAATGCTTGCATTTCATAGCATTACATTTCTTAACGTTGCATTTTTCCCACCACCACCCCCTACACCCCTTTGCCCCAAAAGGCAAAGCAGATAAGGGTATTGTTAAAAAAATAATAAAAAAGAGAAAGAAATCCTTTGTGACTTTATGACTTGAAGAATGACTTTGTGACCTGAACTCATTGTAAATGTAACACTTCCTTAGGGTTTGTGATCAAGCTGTGATCAACTAGGTCATGATGGCATGGCCATATGCTAACTCTGTGGTGCTTGGGTTGAGGCAAACATTTTCATGACAAGAAATTTATTTCAGTGAGTGGCTGGAGCATGTAGTGGAATCACTGTCTCCTAGACTGAGCAGTTCTGAAGCTTAATGTAATTACTCACAGGTCGCTAAAGAGAACCTGCATTTGGGTGACCCCCACAAATTTCTACTTTGACATTTAGTGAAATTACTAATAAAGTGCTCTAAGGATGTAGCAGTAAGGTAATAGCAGTGTGTGCACGGTGGGATCACTTTGGCTATGAAATGGACATCGAAAAAGCTCCAAACAAACAAGAAGAAAAACCTGAAAAATTGCAGTACTTGTGTCAGCAAAAATTATCTGAGGGTTAGAGAAAATGGCTCTGAAATACTTTGGTCTCACTGGTAAAGGAAAGGTATTAACAGCAGTGGAGGGGTAACTTATTTTGTTGGGGTTTTTTTCAGCGAAAATGTAGAATAGCAAGCAAAGGCTCTAGCAATCTGGTCTCATACAAATCAGAACTAGAAGATGCTTTTATCTGTTTGTATCCTCACTTTCCAGTTTTCCCTGCCTAGTGTGAGAAGGGATCTTTTGTGCCAGATTGGAGCTGTTGGACTGGGTGTGAGTGCAGACGATCTGGTGTTTTACTGTCCTCTAGCAGGGACGGTGGTCAGACTGCTCAGTGGACGGATCTGCTGAGGCACTGCAGAGCTCCTGGTGCTGGCATCTTCTCTCCTGGAGCACGCAGGGTCCTCAGGAGGCAGCAGCCAAGTGGAGTGTCATTTGCTCCGGGGTGTACCTGCTGCAGAGCAGGCTCCAGGGAGCGAGGGAAAAGGCTTGCCCTTGGCCAGATGGACGGCCAGGCACTTGTCTGTGCCTGCCTTGAGCTGGAGCGTAGCCACCCCTGTGTTATTTGCTTGTGAGATTGCTCTGGTCTCTAAAACAGTTGCCGTTATTAACAACATCCCTCTAATGAAGAACTAAAAATATTCATTTAAGTCTTCTGACTCAAAAATAATCTTTGCTACAAAACAGAGTTTATTTTTACCCTTGTGGTGCTTTTAATGACATACTTTCATACTTTTGGAAAAGAACATCCTCTGCTTTTATTTGTATTTGATTTAAAAGTGAAGTCCTGGTCTCTATGCAAAATAACTACTTTTCTTCCTTTTTAATTTTCTGTGAGGTTTACCAGCTAATGCTTTTTCATCCCAAAACTGAAGGAATTGATAGAATTTTATGGATATATTTGTAAGTCTTGCTGAATGTCCTAAAATGTGTGCATTTCAAGTTAAGGTGGGAACTGGTGTTCCTTAGACTGTATTAGTGCTTTAGACTTAGGTGCTGAATATAAAATCAAAGAAAATTGTATCAAACAAGGTTTCTTTAAAAATCTAAGTATTTATAAAAGAAGGTAAAAACAACCCGGTTTGGGTTGGGTTTTTGCCTATTAGATATCTGTAGGCAGATTGCTAATGAAGTTATTTATTACTTAATTTTTGCTTCTTATTATGTGCATTGTTACTGTCTATGTTGCTTTTAATTTTAAGTGTTTCTAATTTTTCTTTAAAGGCTAGAAGATAGCATTTAGAGTCAAGTCAGTAAAATACTATCCATGCAGTAGATGTCCTTGAGAAGTTATATAATCAGAGCAGTTTTATTACATGTGAAAGGAGTACAAGTAAAAGAGAATGGCTGTGTAACGTTAATAAAATCTGTGAATACAAACACTTTCATTAATGGAGGTTGGGTTCCAGTGTAGTGTTTGTACAAAATCTATTAGTAATAAATAGTATTGACATGTCAGAATTGTGCATGTGGAGGACTAACCTTTGGGCTCAGGTCCTTAGGTGGCTTAGGATACTACAAACATTGAAAAAAGAACAAGGTAATTACAGTTAAAATCATGAACTCATGATTTGCAGTAAGGGACTTCTTTTAAGGGAATGCTTCTCAATAGAAAGCTCTGATGAGGTTCGAATAGCTGTATTTGAAGTGGTTAAGGTCCTTAGGTGGCTTAGGATACTACAAACATTGAAAAAAGAACAAGGTAATTACAGTTAAAATCATGGAGTCATGATTTGCAGTAAGGGACTTCTTTTAAGGGAATGCTTCTCAATAGAAAGCTCTGATGAGGTTCGAATAGCTGTATTTGAAGTGGTTAGTCAGTATTTTCTGTCTGTCATGTAGCCATAGGGTCACCTTCTCACTTCTGCAAAATTGCCAGTAAGGCCTGATTACTGATAAAGCGCAGGGATCATCCATAGTTTACTTGCTCCACGTGGAAGTAGTAGCTTGTCTTAGGTACCTGCTTTGTAGTTTGTGTTGTATAACACTTAAGAAAGAAGAGCTGATTATTTATGTTTAATATATGCACTCAGAGAGCTTTCTCTGTGGAATCTATATTTTTCAGAGTAATGGTGTGCACTCAGGGAAGTGGGGCAGCTCATGGCACACATGAATTGTAAATGTGACCTTTCTTCTGGGTTTGTAATCATGTGAATAAAGATTCTTGGTATGCCTCAATATTAATAATAATCACTGTCTTCTAGATTCATGCACATACCATCCAGGTGTGCCTGTTTTTCATGATGCTCTCAAAGTAAGTATGCAACTGTCCTTTTAAGTATTATCTTTTTGGTTTTTCATCTTTTTAATTCCTTTTAATTCCAAAACAGATCTTTCAGTGTTGAGAAGCTGATGCTCAGCCTATCATGAGCAACCTTGTGAAATTAGAAAAGCAGTCATTCCTGAAAAAGAAATTAAAAACTCTACTCATATGGTCTAAGTACCATGCAAGTCTAGATGACTTGTTTCCTGTTGATTGACTGACTTTAGGTCTCTCAGCAGTTTAATTAGGTCCTCTAAATAGGACTGTGGAGCCATTGAGAGGTTTCATACTCTTTCAGTTAATTAACCTGCTTGGAATTCAGAGCAGCTGCTTGTGGTCTAATGTGGCCAGGGCAGTAATGTGTATGTAACATTTGTCTGCTGTAAAAAACAGGTTCATTTAATCAGCCAAATGAGAGTGTTGCTTAAATGGGGACTGGTCACCCGTGTCTCTTATGCAGCTGTCCAAGATTCTTAGGCTCCATCTTCAGGTATGAATTAAATATATCTGAGTCACCAGTGTGTGAGGCCAGCTGTACATACAGCCCATCCTTGTTTTTGTGCTAAACTGTTTTCCCTCTTCAGGATCTAGTGAAGGATGCATACAAAGTTCTTACAAGGAATCATTTGAGAGACAACTGCTGAAACAGTACTGGAAATCATTCTAATAATTTATTGTGTGTAGTCAGAAATCTGGTGTTCAAAAGTGGGGTCTGGCACTTCATTAATATCAATGTAGCCTAAGTGACTTTTCTTAGAACACTAAACTGCTGTTTAGCTGAGCCTTGAGGGGGGTGAGTGGGGTTTTTTTTGTTTTTTTCTTGGTAGTTATGAATTACTTCTACTGAAAGCGCATCTTATCCCAGCAATGTGGTGTCTCTTGGACTCATGAAAGCTTCTGCATTTGTGCTGGGCAATGTGTTTGCTGTGAGCTGCTGATTGTAGTGCAGTACCTGACTCTGGAATCAACCATTGTGTGCCACTGGTGAAATGGGACAAATACTATTAGATCAAATACTTTACAGTTGCTTAGACTATACTATTTTTTTTGTGCAAAATTATAGCTGTACTCAGAGCACAGTACACGAATCTTCTACATAATTATAAAGAGAGAAATTACACAGCTCAAAAACTTACATTTACTCCCTCTTTCTCTTACTGTATTCACTGTTTATAAACAAGTACCACTTTCTAGCTTTTCGTTATCTGCCTCTTGACCTAATTAAAAATTTATCATAATTGCAGATGAGCAGTTTCTTTCCTGCTGTGACTTCTAGATAATCTAGGTGGGCAGGATGAACCTTTTGTCTCCTCAGCTGTGGAAATGGTTAATACTTTCAGGGTATTTTAGAACCACCTACCTAAATCCATTGTGTTGCACCACTTAAGCTTTCAAAATGGTGTTGCATTAGTCAAACTGTTGCCTCTAATAAGGTTTTTTGAGTTCTAAGATATATCGTTCACAGTGGAAAGGCAATTTGCTCAAAAATTGAATTTCTGGTTTATATAATAAAAAGTGCTCTTGATTGATGTAGTTGGATAGCTGTGCAGTGCCAATATCCAGCTCTATTGGTGTGAAATAAGCAATTGAAACATCTGAGTGGTGCTCAAGAAAAACAAAATCCCTGTCATTTTTGGAAGAGGGCCTCTGCATTGGGCCACAGGTGAGCCTCGTCTCAGGTGTAGTATTTGTTTGTTTTGCTTACTTGTTACTTTAAGAGATGAAGTAACATTTCTCTTTTCTGTTGTACAGAGTTGGCACCTAACTTGTCATGAAATTACTGTCTCACATTTACTGAACTTTCTGATAAAGGCAACATCAGCAAACTAGAAGACTCCTTTGACTTTTAAAAATGCAAATTATAATATTGTTCACAGAAGGGAAGAAAGCAAAACATCCTTTAAAGGAATATAATAAATATTTTGCTTTTTTTAAGCTGGTATCAAGTCTGGTAGTCATGCTTATGTTGTTTCTATTCCAAAATGTTTGTAGGGTTGGTCATGTTGTAAGAGGAGAACAACAGACTTCTCTGACTTCTTAAGCATTGCGGTATGTACTCGTGATTATTTACAATTTTTACACTTGTCATGTGGGAGTGAATAATATTAAATGGTACATGTGCTTACATGTTTTGAATTAGCCTGCTTCTATTAAAACTGTTTTAATTCTTATATGCTCTGTTTTTCTTCATACAGTGGTGAAGTCAAGGCTCATTTTCAAGCTTTAATTGTTAAAATTCTCAAAATAGGTTTTGCTAGAACTACTTGCTAATAAAGAAGGATGGTCAACATTTATTGCTGTTTTGCTTAACTACAGAAAGTATGTATTTTTCTTTAAAGTTATGTCCAAAATGAGAATATTTTCCACTTTAGTGGTAGGGTTTCTTTTGCAGCCAGTGTTTAGAGTGGGCTAAAAGAGATGATGGAGCTGAAGAAATGAGTCAAGAGAACTTGTAGTTTTTGTTAATTTTTCATGTGCACTATCTACACTGCATTTATATGTAAATAAAAATATGCTTTCCACAATAGGGCTGTACAAAGGGTCTCCATAATAGCGAGAAACCTCCCGAGCCTGTTAAACCAGAAGTCAAAACTACCTCTGAACGAAAGGAGCTGGCTGAACTGAAACCCAGATTTCAAGAACACATAATTCAGGCACCAAAACCATTGGAAACAATTAAGAGGCCGAGGTACAGTATATGAAACTTAAGGTTTTCTAAATTTGTAGTCAGTTTGCCAAGTTAAAGCTTACTTGGTTTTTCAGTGTTGTACATTTTATATAGTGTAGAAATTCCAAAGCTAACCTTAGAAGACCTTGGTTTTGGTAGCAGTGATGATGTTATCTTAAGCTTCAAAATATGAGAAAAGAATTCTGGTTATGACAGAGAAGTACTTGATCTTTCAGCCATTAGATCCACAAGAAGCAAAAATTGAAGTCTGTAACCTCATAGCTTAAAATGCCACTAGGAGCTGTGTTAAATGTTTTAAGCAGTCATAAAAATAATTTTGGTGTGCCTGTATTTAGATTCCTTAGTGTCTCTGATTTATTTTTGTAGAGTGTTTAGGATTTCCACTTGAAAGCCAAGACTGCTTTCTAAGTTTCTAGTCTGTTTTTCATAAACAGTAAGAATTGGCATTTGCAAATGTAGTTTGTTTGTTGAAGGGAATTTTAAAAGGAATAGCCTTGTAGGAAGGTTAAAAGTTACTACTTTGTCTTCTATAAATTCTTTCTCATTAAGTAAATTGACACTAATACATGGACTTTTTTAGCCCAGATGAGCCAATGACAAATTTGCAGCTGAAAGTGTCAGCTTCCTTGAAACAAGCTCTTGATAAACTGAAACTGTCATCAGAAAACGAAGGGAGAAAAGGTAAGGAGACAGGGAGATTTAGTAGGTATATGTGATGCTAAGTGTCACGTGAATAAATAAAATGCTGATCTTGTTATTCTGAAGTAATAGTTTCCTGTAATATGTTCTTTTTCTTAATCTTTCTTAATCTTAAGGAAAATACCTTCCAGTCCAGGGAATGATGATTGAAGTTCAAGTGTGGATATCATGGAGACTTGGTTGTCAGGAGAAGTACATTGTCCTTAGCATTATTTGAACTGTGTCTTTTCTAAGATTTCCTAATTAGAATGGACATAATGGGAATATCCATTTCTGAATATGTGACTGACAGAGTTACCAAGAAATGAACTTGACTCCCTATTGTTGCAGAGACAGTATCATATAAAGCCTTCGTAAATTGGTGGAATTCCTCTGAAGAGTAGTTGGTTCTCCCTTGTCTGCTTTTTCTCTTTCTTCCCACATTTTATTTGGAATTTGGTTCCAAAATGACGCTGCTCCTTAAGAAACTTTATAATTTCAACCTACGTTTGTGGCTATTTTACGCTCTTTTGTTCTTGTGCCAAACTAATTTAGCTCTTCTTTCTCCATGGCATCCAGATTATTTCCTTGTGTGTATTTATAGACAGCAGTTGAAGCCTTTTATATTCTTAGTTTTACAAAACTGAACAAGATGAATAATTGTTCTCTTCCCCTGTGATTGTTATGTTCCTCTTCATCTTTTTTTATTTACCCCACTTAAAATGTGTAAAGATATAGAGCCTGGAATTTGATACATAGGTAATACAGCTTTTGGAATGTTTCTTTGTACCTCTCTGGCAGATTTCAGTGTCAGGCAGAAAATAAAGGCTGGAAGAGGGAGGTTTTTCTAATCTCCTTGACTCAGTTCTTAATAAAAGCAAAATGTTCAGTAGATTATTCAATTCATCTGCTATTTTCTGTAATCTGTTTACAGAGGATGATAGTGATGAAATCAAGATTGGGACGGCATGTAAAAATGCAGGCTGTTCAAAAGTAAGTGGTTCAGTTATACTCTAAAATTCAGCTGCTCAGCTGTTAAATGATCAGTTTTGGTTTTCTTTGTGCAACAAGTTAATTTGGAAAAGGCACAAAGTCCATTTGGTTTAACAAATGCACATTTGATAACACGCTTCAGTATAGACAAATAGGAGTTTGCAGAGAATCAAAGATTATTTTTTTAAAAGTTGTCATGAACTTCTAAATAGTAAGCTTGTAAAATCCATGGTACTGTTGTATTTCAACTTAACATATTAAATATTATATTGGTGAGAGGTGGCTTACTGATAACACTTGAGTTGCTCTTGATAATCTGTGTATAGATCAGAAGCATCTACAGATCTTAACAGTTAATGCTTCCTGCAAGAAGAATTAAAAACTCAGTGTTTTAACACTTCTAGCACCAAAATGAGTCATTATATTACATGGTCATTTAAAGTGAAAGTTACACCGACACACTTGTGTTGTGTAAAATGGGACAGTTAGATTTAAATAGCTATTTTACCTGACAGATTTTGCATTACCTACCAGAATTGGTGGGAGGAGAACTTTGGCACTTTTTGTGTTGGTAAGAATTGATCTGATACTCAGTGGCTAAGTTGTATATTGTTTTACTTTCATTTGAGAATCCATGTGTTTTATGAATGTTGAATTTAATTTCAAGTTAAGTTCTTTTTTTCTCTGAATGCTCAGAGTATCTTAAAGATAGAAATCTCTGAGGATCTGCAGTAACCTTTATGAGCATAGATGGTGTCACCATTGATGTGTGCCATTGAACTAACACAAAGTACAGCTTCTTAGCAGTGCCAGAGAACCTTCTCTGAAGAAAGGTTGAATGGTTACTTTGAAAAGCTAGAACAAGCCATTAGGCATAGATTATTTACCCTAAAGCTTTGTTGTACTTTGGTCATTATTTCTGGTTTTTGTTGTGTTTTGTTTTATTTTCTTCCTTGCTCCAAATCCTGTAACACTAAAACACTAAAAATTCTTTGTCCTCCCAGACTTACGAAGGACCACACAGCACAGAAGAAGTATGTATATACCATTCTGGTGTACCTATATTCCATGAAGGGTTAGTATTCAGCTAACTTTGATTTTTGTACTTGTTTTCTGTAAGGGGTTAGTATTCAGTTAACTCCAGGCTTTTTAAACTAGTCTATTGTATTATGTTCATGCTTTCTTTGTAGATGTTGCCTTGATATATTCTGTATTCCCTCTTCAGTCAAAAATGGCAATGCTTGATTAGGGTATACTAAAGTAACAGTAATATTGCATAAAGAGAAGATCTTAAATGTTCATAGTAAATAGTGTCCTAAATATTGTTTGTTAATTACTTTGCAAACTTTCAAGGATGAAGTATTGGAGCTGTTGTAAAAGGAAAACTTCTGACTTCAATACATTTTTAGCTCAAGAAGGCTGCACAAGAGGAACACACGTATGGACTAAAAAGGATGCAGTAAGTAGCATTAAGATTGCATTCTGTAATTGGCCATTCTGAATTTTGAATACTGAAATGTAGTTTGTAGCTTGATTGAGTTATTACTGTGGCTGAGCTGTCACAGGTCACTACCTCTAACATAATGTGGACGATACGGTAAACAGCAGGAAAACTGAGAAATGGAGTGTGAAGTAGTCTGTGATGCAGCTATACTTGATTCTTTAAGAATATTATAGAATGTAATAATGGATCATAACACTTGAAAACATTATTTGATCACATGATGGATGCAGGTGAACACAAAGTCTGTTGCTGAGGCAAAATGGATTTGACACTGCAGCCATCAGGAATGTTTAATAGAAGAAAATAAAGATATATTATAAAAAGTGTAGTTTTGTTACCTCATTTTAGAAAAATTACTTCACAAATCCTTTATTTATTTTAAGTCTTATAATTGCTGCTTGCTTTGAAAATTTTTTTTGTTGAAAAATTATTTACAAGTTCAGAAAGTAGGGATTAGAAAAAAGCTGAAGTGTGAGCCTAAAGCAGGTGAGTGTAGAAAAAGAGAGTAAAGAATTCACCCACATTTAAAGAAACCATTGTGTATATTAACTGTATGTGTATTGAGATAATGGGCTTCTATCCAACAAGGGTTTTTTTTTACTTTAGCTTTTTGTTTTTACTTGGAGGGTTTTTTCATAGTTTACTTTTTTTGCATCAGAGAACAGAGGGTTATAAGTCTTTTTTTACAGGAAATATGAAGCATTCTTGGTGTCATAGTATTCTTTCTCCTCATTCAGTTCCTTTCTATAACCTGCTTGCTAACCATTGTCTTAGAAAGGAAGTTGATTTGCCAAGTAACATTTTTTTGCTCTAGTTTGTTTGAGAAGGAGATACTGAAATACTTAGTAAAAAGAGTTGCAAGTCTTGGAATCTCATGTGAAGTTGAAATGTAGTCCTTTGTTAGCTATGCTAATTGCCTAATAAAGTTCTGGGTATTTATGCTGTTAATCTTGTAAAAAAATATTCTTATGTAATTCTAAGGTGGTTTTTTTGGCTTTGTTTTTTTTTCTGTACCTTTTTCGTTAAATAGAGTACAAAAGTAGTTCCATGCAGGCATGATTGGCACCAGACTGGAGGAGAAGTGACTATTTCTGTATATGCTAAAAACTCTGTCCCTGATCTGAGCTACGTGGAAGCTAATAGCACCATGGTGAGCCTCTACCTTAAGATCAGCAACTTGAACTTGGGAAAATCTGCTTGACTTTATTTACAAGGCAGAGATAGCATAAAACTCTGTTTTGAGTAACTGCTTTTTCTTGGCATTTGTGTTTGTTCAAGTATGTGCAGCTTTTTTTTCTCCCTTCTGTTTGGACATCTGCACTTTAATGTGTGGGCTTTTTTAAAAGCTGCAATACAGCATGCGAAAAAAAACCTTTAATTGTGATGGGTTTGCATCACCATATGTATAAATAATTATAGAGTCATCATTTAGTTGTATTTGACTTAATGTAATATGATAGCATTCTTCATTGTATGCTATTTCGCAGCTACTAATATTAAACAGGTGTTAAAATGCTGCTTTGATTTCTTTATCTAAATGATAAGCTACCAGTGGTCACTGTTGTCTGCAAGTGTATCAGAATCTATTAAAATAGATACTCACTTCTGTTCCTGAAGGACAATTTTATCACTTTGTCCGTTGTAAGATCCAAGTCCTTACATGGTGTACTCTTGTTTAAACATGCTTGACGTGTCAGATGTTTTACTAACACGATAAAATGTTATTTTCTGTTATTTTCCTTTTAAGGTAAATATCCATATTGTATTTGAAGGAGAAAAAGAGTTTCATCGCAGTGTGAAGTTATGGGGAGTAAGTATAAAAATACTTTTTCTGTTAAAAAGAAACAAACAAAAAAATCAAACAAAAATCCCCAGAAAGAAAGCAAAACATAACCCTTTAGCTTCCTCTCTTTCAAAATGGTTTGGTTTTCCTCATTACTCTTTTATGAAAGAATTTTCGTTGCATGACATTGAGTAATTCCATTTAAATGTGAATATAATGACCCTGGAGACCCAGTGTGACATCAAAATGGGCACTGCTTTGTACAGAAGGTGACCTTCCAAGGTCCTTTCTGACCTCAACACCATGGTAGTGGTGTTGCAGAAAACGTTCGTTTATGTATGTTAGATATGCAAAGGCATATGTTTATGCCATAAACATGCTATAGCTTGGGAATAGGAAACAGCTGATACTTCAAGGTACCAGAGGGATCTTCATCTCCCTAAACAGCTACTGAAATTTAGTGGTGAGATGCTCCCTATCAGTCTGTTAAACTGAAGTGTGGAATACCTATTCTGTTCCAGGTGATTGATGTAAAAAGGAGTTACGTGAACATGACTGCTACAAAGATTGAGCTCACTATGAGAAAAGCAGAGCCCCTGCTATGGGCAAGTCTGGAGTTACCAGTATCCAACACACAACCAAAACAGGAGAGTTCAGCTCAATAACGATTCCAAGAGACAAGTTATTTCCCATGATGAAGTGGTGACTTGCTACTGTAATCAAATATTTAACTTTTATATAGATTTCTTTTTTTTTAATGCTAGATCATCTGTTCCCTTCTAGAAAGAAATTTGACGCACAGTAAACGGGGGTGTAAACTTGAAAGGGTAACAGTTATTTCTGCTCTTGCTCCCATGGGTGTGTTTATGCTAGATGCAATGTCTCCATGGGAATTCAGAGCAAACCAGCTATTGCCCTTTGCTTGCAGCCTTCCCTACCATGCACTGACTATTCCAGTAGATGTGCTTTCTGTTCACTGTGGATTTCTTTGATTTTCAGCTCTTCTCTTTAGACTGGATGAATTTGGTAGCCCGTGTTAAATTCAACACTGTTTATGAAGCATACAGTAATGCAGACATAAAATAAAAATCCAAGTTTGAACTGATTAGCATGTAATTCCACATCTAGAATAAAGGGTTACATAAACAGAAATATGAAGTTCTACACTTGTAGTAGACTTTCATGTTCTGAAACATAGGTTTGTTTCAATACTTGTTGGCTGTGGAGGGATGAAATAATTGCCATTACTGCAAGGATTTCAGTACTTGATGATTCCTGCTGTCTTTCATGTATCAAAGCAGATTGGGTTAAAATTAAAGGTGGCAAGAAGGGATTTTTTTTTTAATTCCTTTACATTTGCTATTTGAATAGCTAAATATAAGAGCAAATGGACCGTGAAGTGGCTGTATAACTTTGCATTTCAGCTGTGAAGAGTATTCAAACTATTGTAAAATTACCAAAATGCTGGATATATTTGACAGTCTTTAGAATGTATAGCCTGTCCTGTTCTGCAACATTGAAAATCTCAAAACTCTTCTCAGAGTAAATGGATATGTGTAGTTGGAGAAGCCAGGACGCTCTGTATGTGTCTTGGTAAAACAGTTTCCACATAGATGTGTCTATCTCTTGACTCTGAGGATGGTCATCTAAGAACTGCAGTTATATACAGGACAAATCTTAGGAGAAACAACATGCTTTAAAATGTCTTATCTCAAATTGTACTTTTCAATCAAAATACTGTAAAATGATACTGTATCTTTTGAGCAGATTATAATGAGAAATCAAGAGCTTAGTTTTGTTTTCAGTTCATCAGGAAAGGTATGTGGCTGAAAACAGAATAGCTGTAAAAAAAGAGATTTTATTTTTTTTATCCAAGCAGCAACACACAGTCATGTTGCTTTCTATTTCTGCTTGGAATAATTTCTTAATTTAGGCTTGCAGCTGAAATGAAGATATTTCCCTATAAAATTAATAAAAAATGCACACCAGTTTTTGTTGTGCCTAATCCTATATATGTGAACAAGAGGTCTTCTGGGCTCTTGGAATGCATGGGTGCTCATCTATCAACCTTGGCAGACCTGGAATAGTGTCAGGAGAAACACAAGGTGTAGTAAAGGCATTCTCAAGTGAAATACAAATTTCTAAGAACCTTGCTGTTTTCCATTAAGTATGATTTAACTTGAGCTCAGATTTCTTCAAAGAGTACTTGAAGTCCTACTTCATGCTTAAAATAGTAGGAAATGCATTACCAAAGAAACCATCCCTAAATACCAAGAAAGTAACACTGCTGATACAAATACATATATGTATGTACACATATATAAAATTGTTTTGGTGCTTCTCTACCTTCATTTCAAGATCCTTTGTCCTCGATTACTTAGTTTGAGCATGGTTTCATACTCCCTTGGGCCCTTCTAAATAATTTCAGCTCTAAGTTCTGCTGTATAGATTCTGTTAACCTTTAGTAATGCCTTTTTTTCCTCTTTTTTTTTTTTTCTTTTTTTTTTTTTTTTTTTAATTTGAAAATGTCAGGTACTGCGAAGTGATAGGGTACAGGCTTATAAAAGTGTGCCTGCCAGGTGGTCCTCTGAAAACTGAACAGATGTTCCTTGATGTATTTTGAACCAACAAGTGGAGTACTTACTAGTATGACACTGAGAACATCAGTAGATGAAAAATTCTAGATAGCTGTAGCTGCTAGCATGCTGTCTGTGTTTGTGTGTGCAGAACTCTGAACTTGGACAGCAAAATTAGCAGTGTTTAAATGCCAGGATAAAAGTTCTTGTTTAACAAGCAAGTTCAAATGTGTCTATCCATATGGATATATAAATATCCGAAATATGTTAAAAAACGTGGAAAACATTTTCACTTAATTTGCATCCTTGTGCAGTAGGTTTACATAATGTAAAACCCATCTTAAGAAGTACATGGGAAATGGAATTCCTTTGGAAAACAGAATTTCTGTTTTTAAATAAGCTGTATTCTGCCTTAGTGCACTAAACCCTAAATGGAGAGAAATGTGGATGAATGGACCATATGCTGTGAATGCTGCAAGCTTTGGGATCCTGTAACTACTTGTTACACTCTTTTCAAACTGCATTTTACTGGTAGCTTTGTCACCTTGGCCATAAGTGGGAGAAAGCTCTTGTAAACACAGTCCCCAGTTTTGCTTTTGCTTTTTATTCATTCCTTCTGCTCTTCTCCTGTTGTTCATACTTTCAGCACAAACCTAAAGACACTTCAGGTGTTCTACAGTGACTCTCCCCATCAGTGGAAGTACAACCACTTTTAAAACTTACTTGTTTAAAAAAGCAAGTAAACAAATTAAAGAACCCATAAACCCCCAACAGTGTTGGTCAGGCAAGAAGGTATAGATTTTACAATAACAACATAGTTTCTATGGCCTGGGATGCTTTTTAAGATAGATAAACCTTCAGATGGCCTAGACAGCCATAAACTCTCTGCCATAAACCTGCAGCAATTCTTAGCAGTTGTTTATAACCGTATGTCTGCATCTATCCTGAAGCTGCAAGAGCTGTCACTGAATTTGTGTGTTTTGAGCAGTTGCTTACAACTGGCTTCAACACACCAAGGGTTGATCCTGGTGTCCATGCAATGACATCTGGTCATGCATAGTGGTAGCAGACACTTTGATGGGATATTGGCTTGGCTGTAACTTTTATTAGTAAGTGTGGAGAGAAGATGAGGCCAACTATAGTGTATTGAACTTGTGTACCAGTCATGAGTGATACTTTCCCAAAAGCAAGATTTGTCAAGTAAGCAAAGGGGTTTTTTATCACAGGCTGTCACCTGAATAACAATATAAAGTTGAATTGCAAACCAATATGAACAGGAATACTTGGTGTTGAATTTGTCCTTTTTTCATGCTTTCAGATGTTTTGCTGTATTTATCAAATTGACTAAGTTGATACAGTCTAACTATATTTTTATAAATAAGTGTTTAAGAGCAGCAGTGTGTTTTAGTATGGGTTTACTTGTTACACATGTAGACAAGAATGTTACATGAAGCAGAACTGACTGTCCAGGTGGATATAGAACTTCACCCTCATGATCCCTTTATAATAGGAAAAATTGCATGGGTATGCAAGTGTATGACAGAAATCCTAATCTTTTCCCTCATGTATAAGCCCACTTTCCTATCTAACATAATATATTTCGTACCTAATATTGCATCCCAGGTAACAAGTTGGTAGAATGAGAGGAAATGGCCTCAAGTTGAGGCAGGGAAGATTTAGATTGGGTGTTAGGAAAAATGATTTTCATGAAAAGGGTTGTCAGGCACTAGAATAAGCTGTCCAGGGAAGCAGTGCTGTTGCCATGCCTTGGGGTGTTCAAAAAAACGTGTTTGGCATTTAAAGATGTGGTTTAATGATGAACATGGTGGTGGTGCTATCTTGGTGCTTGGTGATCTTAGAGGTTTTTCCAACCTTAACAATTGTATGATCTTGTATCTGTAATAACATTTCTTGGAGGAATTGGAATTTATGTGGAATGTTAATACACTGCTAAGCACAAGGCTGATCAGCTAGTCTGACTCTTAGGTCATATATGGCACTGATACAGTTTGACAAAAGATATCTTCCATTGGATGATATTCTGGATTGTGTACATTATCAAGTCACCATTTCAGTAGTTTAGGAATTAGTTTTATTAGGAATTTTGCCTTGGGAACAAAATATACCTATTCTACATAATGATGCATTTTTGGCTTACATTCTTTAAACATGGCATGAGTATTCATTAAATAAATACTGTACCTGTTAATGATTGGTCTTTCCCAATTTGCTACTAAATTTTTTTTACTTCTGTGCAGGAAGGAGATCCTTTTTAAAGTAATGGGGTTTGTGTCTGGAACACTGTTTTAGGGTGGTTATAAATTTCCCGTTAAAAGAGTCTTGAATAACAGTTGAAGAGAAGATGACTTTTTGCATGGCTGTTTGATTCTGCACTTTCATAAAACTTATGCGCAGAAATTAATCTCATGTCTTCATGCTCTAGTTTCTTTCTAAATGTATTCAATAAAATTCTTATTACATGCTGGTTGCATTTGGGGTTGTTTTTTGACTCCTTTTGTTATGGGTGAGAACTTTCCTGTTAGTCTGCAATATGGTTGTTGAAGTAAAATGTAGGTGGACATTTTCCACATGTGAGTCTATATAGGAGGGAAGCGGCATCACCAAGGGGTTTTTCCCCACCTCTAGTTCCTTTCTTTGTTTGTTGCTTTCTAATGCTACAGCCCAGTCAGGATATGTGATTTTTGCAGAAATGTGAGTGTGGTTACTGAGATGACAACCTGTCTCATTCACAGAAGTAGTTCAGTCCAAGAACTTTGAGCTGTCACAAACTTAATGGAAGTGGAATTCCAGAACAGTGTCTGTTTCTAAAGCCAATGAAGGTACTGTTGCTGAGATTTTTTTTTCTGGTTTCTTGGAAAAAAGATAATTTTCAAAAGCTCTGGCATTCACTCATTTACCTCTTAAAGCCTGGTATCTTCTATGGTTATAAATGCTTGGTGTTTTCCCAAAGTTTGGGTAGGTGTTTTAACCAGAGGATAACCAAGGTATTTTTGTCACAGACATTACAAATTAATCCACAGTCAAATGAGTGTTAAGCAAAAAAGGAAGTATCCTTTTGAATAAAATATTTTTGTTACCTACTGAAAACAAGTATTTGAAAAATTAGTTCCTTGATAAATTTTAAAGAAGACTGCATTGCAACAGAATTAATTTAAAGCTACCTTGGAGGCAGATCTGTTACCTTACAATGATCTATGAAACATTTTTAGTCCAGAAACCTTGTTCTCTGAAACGTGATTTAAACCTATGATAAATATTGATACTGCAATATTACTGCTGAATTCCATGCTTGGGAGAAAACTAACCTAATGTGCTTCTAGCCTAATGTGCTTAACCTAATTTGTTCCTCCCTAAATGGAATCAGAGTCGTGCATAAGGAGGCAGAGTTGATACAGTGTGCTTCACTGTATATCCCAAGGGACTTAATTTAGGTTTTTTTCAAGGGGATGCCTTGTAATCAGGTTATATCACTTTGTACATAAACAACCCCAATTTTAAATGTTCTGCCTGTAGTGAAAGCAGTTAACATTTGGAGTGTTCTATTCATGGGCAAAACCTACAATAAAGAGGTAGTTTAAGTTCTTTAACTGCAGCTTTGTGAACTGGAAGCTTCCTGGATCTTCTATTACCAGAGTTTTACTTAACTGTGTAACTTAAGTGAGATGCTTGTGCTTTCCAAGAGCAATTAACAGCTGTAAAGAAGAGAAGGTTGGTAAAACGAATGGAGGATATTTAAATGTAGTTGAAAATAAGCTTTTGAGAGAGAAAGATTGTCACATGTTTGAAAAATAATTCAGAGAAGACATGCTAAAGATAATAGAAAGCAGCAACTCCCAACTGCTAAACTTGACAGTGTTTTATACTTTACTCACATACCTGTGTAAGGGTTCACCTTGCTGTGTGAACACTGGTATTGGTCAGTGCTTCTTTTGGCACACATTGCCTGAAGACTTGGGTATGGTTGGAACTTGTACAGTGAAAAGTGGCCAAAAATACAGTGTTGGTTTAGTGGCAATACCCAAATGCTGAGTGCATAATTCTTAAGCTAAACCATGTGTCATTTTAATGAGTATTTGTATTTCACAATTGTATTATATAATGCACATATGTTTTACCTTAAACTGTCCCGTAAGGGTACTTCAATAAGCATAACTATTCAGGAGTATATTGCAACCTGCAGTGTTGTACCTCCTCCCTTTTCCTCCATGCATTGCAGGTATTCTTCACTGAAGTTGTAAGTATAGTTTTGTGCAGACTGAGCAGTAGCCATGAGAGAGCTGACAGATTTTGCCAAAGCTTCTCAATATTCTGGTAATTGTGTTTTAGTACAAAACAGAATGTAGTGCTGCCTGAGAGGCAAGTGCTGAGTCCTGCAGTGGCATTCTGAATCCTATACAAATATCTGGTCCTCAGGTTGTCTTTATTGGACTGTAGATGACAAGAATGATACTTGAAAAACCAAAGTCCAGTCAGGCTGAATTTGGTGAGCAGGGGGTGGTTTGAAAATACAGAAAGAAAAGCTGGGGTAATTTCATCTACTTCTCATGTTTACCAGGGCTGGACACTTAAATGTGCAAATGACTACGGGTAAATAGCTGTCCTTAATGATTGTTCTTTAAAAAAATTGGGGCCTCCCCTATGTAGTCCCCAGGTGCTGATCTCTGCTGGCAGTTCAATAAACACAAGATTCCCGTGGCTGGCAGCATGGCAGAAGCTTTATTCCAGCTCTGCAGGGTCCTGTAATCTGCCAGGCTTGCTTTGTCTGAACTTCTTTTAACCTGTCTGCATCTTCATTACAGCTTGTTTGGCTCTTAAAACTTTTCTAGCGACCAGGTGGCTATTGTCTTACTTGGTTTACATTGTTTCTCATTCTGTGGTTGCTTGGTGTAGGCGTATTTTTAATATAATTACTAAAACTAAAGCAGATTTAGTGTGTAGAGTAGCATACTTCTGGTTATAGTGCCATGTTGCGGAGGAATACATGCAGGGGCCTTGAAAACTGGGGCATGGGATATGTTACAGAGGACTGTTGATGTGATGATTGGAGAAGCGACACTTCTGGATAGCAGAGATCCCAGGAAGAGAAACAGCTCATAAATATTACGGCTCTCTTCTGTTGAAGGGTTTGTACTGTCCTTTATTTTTCTTCTAACAATGGACTAATCATTCTTTGATCACACAGTTTTGAGTATACCAACAAAATTTTGAGTATACCAACAATGAACCTGTCTTTACTTAAAAGGTGTGTTTCCTTCTGCCTGTGATAACACTGGCAGGATGTTTGTTGGACCCCTCTGCCATGGCAGTGGACAACACTATCACTGCTGTCAGTACCCACACTCCTGTAAGGGTAGTGCCAGGATAATATGGTGTGTGCTGCTGACTGAAGAAAGCTTTAGTGCAGGCAGGTGTCCAGGCATGCAGGCTCTGGTGGAGAGTATGGAAATATGGCTTAGGAGACAGAGCTGAGAAAACAAAGCGATGCTTCAGTAGGGGGGGTGTTAGTTCCAGAATATCTGAAGGGATGTGTGGCCTCAGGGAGATCTAAATCTTTCAGTGCTCAGTGTTCTCAGCTGACCATGTTTCCTCTGCCTGAACTCCTGTTTCTTACAGGCTACATAAGGGTGTGTTGTCCCAACAGTCACTGTGTCCAGCAACTGTGACTTGGGTTTCCTTCTAGAAGTACAGCCAAGTTTGGAAGTAATGTGGATGGCAGCATCAGCACCACGTCAGCTGCGCTGTCGGCACACTAGCAAAGCACATCTGGGGAAGGTGCCATGTAAACTTAGCAAGTCTATTCTTATCCCATGCCCTCCTGTGAAATGCTTTTCTATTATTGCCTCTCCTTTCCCTTAATTAAAGGCTGGAACATGTTTGGAGTTTATCTGAACCAGGTCCAGCTCTTCCTGCATGAGGTGTCTAACAAAGCACTCCTACTTCTCCTCCTCTTCCTTCTCCTCCTAGATTACTTGAGCTCCCCAAGCTGAGGATATTTAAGGGTGTAGCATCCATCAGGAGAAGCACTGTCAATGCTGACAGGTACATCCTTGACTGCATAGATTCTAACTGGCATGAGTCTCAGTGGTGTAATGGGAGCAATCTTTTACCTTAACAAAGACTGCTTGCTAAATTCAGCTCCTAATAGTTTCTCTAGGGACACTTTCTGTGAGCAAGTGCTGTTCAGTGAGGAACAGAGCACTTTGGTTCTGCTCCAAACAGCAGAAGCAAGAGTTCTGTATTTCATTTAGTTAGTGTTGTCTTCTCTGCCATAGGGAGGTTCATGATGTTCACCATCATTCAGCTTTTTTAATAGCACTGTAAACTGTACACTGAAATCCTGTGAAAGAAATAGATGAATTTAGAGAGGGGGAAAAAAACTCCAACAAAACAGGTCATGCTGAGTGTATGCAGTTTCTACCAGCTGCAGAGAGAGATCCCCAAGATGAGTTTAACACAGTGCCACCTGGAGATTCCAGCACCTATGGTTACAGATTTCTTTCCAAAGGCAAACCAAAGGTATTTCAACTATAAGAATCTGAAGTGTAGGATCAAACAAAAGTTTGGGTTGGAAGGGACCTTTTAAGGCCATCCAGTCCAATCCCATTGCCATCTTCAACTAGATCAGGTTATTCAGAACTCTCACCCTGAATGTTTCCAGGGATGGGGTGTCTGCATCAATCTGGACAACTTGTTCCTGTGTTTCCTCACCTGCATTGTAAAAATTCTTATATCTAAACTAAACTGACCTTTCTCCAGTTTAAAACTATTACCTCTTGTACTAATGCAACAGGTCCTGCTAAAATTGTCTCCAAGCTGAAATAAACTTCCAGGCACTGTCCCTTTGGAACTAATTTTCTAAAGAGGCAGTTGACAATCCAGATATTCTGGTGATACTCAGTCCATCCGAGTTTATTTTGCCAGATTGTTTTGCAGCGCCAGTCTAGGCTGAAGGGTTGGTTTCACCCAGTTTTAAGATTCACTGATTTCTTCAGCCAGGCTCAGTTAAGGAACTGAGCAAGTGGAATTGGGGAAGGAAAGTAGATGATCAGTGTTATCCATTTGTAAAGAGAATGTGAAAAATTCCCTTCCCACACTTTAAAATTATGGGGAGGCAGAGCTATGCTTTGGACTGGGGGACAGCAACAGAGGTTTGTTTGCTTATCTATAGAACATAAAATTCTGCTAAGGCAATTGGAGCTCTGAGTAACTGATCCTTTTAATACCAAGAATAAGGGATTTTGTGGCAATGACTTAGTATAAGACATTTGTAAGTGGTTTGGTTTCCTTACTTATAAAGGTTTGGCTATCACTCCCTCAGTAGAACTTCATGGAGAGGAATGGAAATAGATTTAATCTATATTGTATACTTCTCAGGATGTAGCTGGTCATGATAAATCTCACATCCACTCCATCAATTAAGTTGACAAGAGGAACAAAGTGATCAATGCCAGCTGTGCATTCACTCTGCAGTGAGCTGTAATTTATTCTTACAGCTTCAAACTGCACAGGGAAGCAAGGAGAGATGTATGTTCTTTTGCAGCAGCAAAGTGATAGTACAGAACCTCAAAGGCTAGCTACCACTGAAATAGTTATGCTTACTGATGAAACATTTGTTTGCTGGTTTATACATTTCTGTTAATGAAGGAAGAAGAAATTTTCATCAAATACTTCTTTTCAATGTGGAAATCCTTGTTTGCCTTATCCTGTGATGAATCTACAGTAGCAACCACTGACAGATCCAAATTTGGCTGCTGCTCATAAGGAAGAAGCACTAATGGCTTTTTTCCACCATCTAGATATCCTAGCCCTCCCTTAGGGGCACATTCAATACTGCCTGTTGCAGTTAATGTAAAGTTATGATAGAGCAGAAATGGCACATGGTTCAAAGAAAGGGAAAAAAAACCCAGTGCAGTTATGTGCCAATCACATCATTGCATGATATCCTTAAGCAGTAACTTAAGCTACAGCCATGGATATTAACGTATTAACTGTGAGTTTCCCTAGTTAGGTAAAAATAAAGATAACAACAAAAATGTTGCCATTGTTGACAGGATCACAGAATGGTTTGTGTTGAAAGAGACCCTAAAGATCCTCTAGTTCCTACCCCCCTGCCATGGGGAGACACACCTTGCCCTAGACCATCCAGCCTGGCCTTGAACATTTCCAGGAGGGACAGGGCATCCACAGCTTCTCTGGGAACCTGTGCCAGTGCCTCGCTACCCTCACAGTAAAGAATTTCTTCTACTCTAAATCCCCTCTCTTCTGTTTGAAGCCATTCTCCCTTGTCGTATCACTACATGCCCCTGTAAATGGTCCCTCTCCAGCCTTCTTGAAGCCCCTTTAGATACTGCAAAGCTGTAACTAAGGTCTCTCCAGAGGCTTCCCTTTCCTAGGCTGAACATTCCCAACTGTCTCAGTCTTGTTCTCGTGGCAGAGATACTCCAGTGCTCTGATCATATTTGTGGCCTCTGGACTTGCTCAGACAGGCCCACATCCCGGTAATGTTGGGGCCTCAGAGCTGGAAGCAGCACTCCAGGTGGAGCCTCACCAGAGCAGAGGGAATCACAGGTTCTGTGCCCCAGCATCAACTACTCCTGTCTCTTAGGTGTGGGCTAGTCAGTTTTGCACTCCATTTCCCGACAGAAGAGGTAAAGCATCAACTGTGGAAGTCTAATTCCTTCCTCGCGTGCCTAAGGCTTGATTTGTACAAAAGAATTGAACAGTAAATTTTGAAAACATCCACAAGTACACAATTTTTCATCTTTCATGGAGGCTTATTGGAAGTGATGCTAGTGAAAGCCTCTCTTATTCGTGTCATATATCCCCTAAAACAACTTCCCACAGGAAGTTATTTCTGGTTCCCTTGTTTGAATTGAATGCATCTGAGACAAGAACAACTCCTTTGTCCTGATTCTCTAATTCTGTCCTTTTTAGTACCACATCTTTTCTATTCCCCATTAAAAAAAAATATTTCCACAACCCGGTGCAATTTATGGTTGTGAGAAAAAGGTAGTATATTTTCCATAAGAGAAGAAATTTGTTAGTTTCCACAAGCTGAAATGTGATTCAGTAAAATTCTACCAATTTTATTAGTTTTAAAGCATGTAGATGAGAATTAAATCTAAAGGGCAAATAAAGCAAGATTTTTTTTCTTCTTATACAAATTAAACAGCTTTGTACAACTGGCCTTCTCATGCATTTCAGTTCCTCTTTAAATGTAAAATCAGCTCCTGGTCGAAAATTTTCTTCAGGTGTTATTGGAAGAGAGAATTATCTCAAGCCCCAAGCTAATAGTAACAATTACTTGTTACTCCAGCTCATTCAGATGGAAAAAATATGAAAGAGATTGCCTGAGAAAATAGGAACAAAAGCTGCTATGGGTTTGGAACTAGAGAAAGTGCCAAAAAGAGCAGAGGTTACCCCCCAAAATCTTTATTTTCCAAAGAGCAAATAAAGGAGGGAGATACATAGTGACTTTTAGAGGAAGAGATGTGCACTCCACTGCAAACGTGCTTTTGGATTTCTGCATATAAGCAGCTGATTTCCCTTATTATCAAGAATGGCCAGTACTGCTTTGGCAATCAGTAAGAATTTTTTTTTTTTTTAAGGAAAAGAAAGCAAATCAGTGTAAAGAGCATGCATCAGTCCTGCAGAATAGATTCTGAAATGCAGAGATACCTTTAGTATATTCTATTACAAAAGTAATTATCAGAAAAAGAAAAATGGGCAAGCCAAGTATTACATTTTTTCTGTCAAAATGTGTGCTGTTGATCACTGCTGTGGACAAAATTTGCAGGTAGCTTGGCAAATAATTGGTTTTTGTAACTGTACATCCAAAACATTGGATGTAAAAATTCTAATAGGAAGCTGATTGGTCCTGCTTCCCCCTCTTCCCTCTTCTCCCCACAACCAAATGTGCTTCCCATCCAGGGCTGTTCACAAAGCTACAGTTCTGTTGGTACCAGAGATGCAGCAATTCCTACCTAGCTCAGGAGTCCTCTGACACACAGAGCTCTGCTCACCCAGCCTCTGGTTTGGGAGGGTGGAGACTCAGTGGGGGACATCAGGCCACTGCAGCAGCCTGACACCTCTGCGTGTCAAACTCTGCTGTGTGAGTTTTCAAAGCCCATCATCTTACGCCACTTCCTTCAGTGTTGCTGCTGCTGCCTGCACAGTGAAGGCTGCAATAGAAATCTGCCTCTTCACTTCTTCCCAGGCTTCATGTTGATCAGCTTTGCTTTCGATATCAAACATGGCATCATAGATTCCTGGGAAGGACTCTCCTGCGTATTTGTTGTGGCTGCTTGGAGCAAAGATGACATGTCTGTGGGAAAAGAACAAAAAAGGCAATTATGCTAAATAAAAGAAACTATTAATGGGGGGTGTGTTCATTGTATAAAGCATTGTACTATATAAAGCAACCATGAATCGCAGGAAGATCAGAACTTACTAAATACACAAGAAATTGGTCTTTAAAAGGACAGGAACAGTCCTGAGAGCAAAATCTATGGGAAAGAGTACGTATTTAGGTCAGGTGGCCTTCACCTTGGGAAGATATGACACATTTGTCTAATTAGGAACAAAACCATATTACCCTTTCTGAGAATGTGAGCTCAACAAACCTGTCAAAGTAATTTGGCAATCTGGAATGAAGAATAAAACTAGTTATAGGTGTATTGTGAGAAATGGGTCAGAAACCTTAAAAACAAGTAAGTTTTAGCCCCATGATGGTCAGCAGAATACTCACCTGGGAAAGGGATTTAAAAAGAGGAGAAAAAACATCTGTGGGTGAATTCTTATGAAAAACATGCATTCTTCAGAAGAGAAGTGATTATATTGGATTATAACTGAACAAAATAATCTTACATTTTGGTATAGGGTTTGGGGTTTTTTGTTTGTTTGTTTTGGTATTTGTTTTTTTTGTTGTTGTTGTTGTTGTTGTTGTTTTTGTTTTCCCCAAAATAACAAATAGCTACAGATTTGCTCTTAAATTGATTTTAACTATGAAGTATCAAAGCACATTTATACCATGTGAGAGAGTCCTTCCAGATGAAAAGAAACATTAAAATTACATTAATGAATGCAAGCAGGAACTAATAATAAAAAACCCCAGACAGCTCCAAGAAGAAAAAAAACCCAACACGCAGCAAGAAAATTTCTAGAAATTACTTCATTCTTCTCAAAGTGTGAATGACAGTTTATCTTAGGAGGATGGAAGTGTGATTCTCAGTTCTACCTGCCTTAAAGACTTCCAGCATGGTGTGAAAGCCATCCATCAGTGAGTCAGATATATCCAGTTGTTCAGAAAAGGGAGATACTGAGAGCAAAGTGAGGTACTCACACCCCTGACATTGAAAGCTGGCTTCTTTTCAGGTATTCGTAATAAAAGCGCTGGGTTTCTAGACAGGATATAGTAGTTAGTGGTTTAAGCTTTTTTGAGCACCTGTGGAAGCAGCCAAAGCTGGACAGATGGGGCTCTGTAGCATAAGCCACAGGCCTTTATCCTGTGCTGAAAGTCTCTCCCTCTCCAAACTCTCCCTTCTCAGCTTTTCTCTTCAACTGACCCTCACTACACATATGTTCTCCTTGTTTTCTCTCTTTTACTCTACCCTCTTTTCAATACAGTTTGTTCATTCTCCACTCAATCTTCACTTTGCAGATGATCACAAGAGCAAGTTGTAACAGCAGTAGTACTGCACATCTACAAGTATAAAAAAGTATAATGGTGTTGTGGTTTAACCACAGCTGATAAAGAGAGAGCCAGAAGAGAGGAATTTGGCTCCACAAGACCGATGTAGCCAAGGAGTTCTTTGCAAGGTTTATAAACGAAGTCCACTACTCACTGGATTGTTCTTTAAGCAATGTGTTGAACTGTAATTCCTGTGAGACCTAAAGAGCAGTTCAACTGACCAGTCAGCTGTAAAAATATAGTGCCTTAGACAGCAGGTCAAGAAACTTTTAGCCTCACCTGTAAAACTTCCTTCCTGGCAAGCCGAGAGGATCAGTGAAAGCTCTTTCTATCAACATCAGCTGATCGTTCATGATGCGCACTGCCACTGGACTGCAGGAGGGGGAGACAGAGACATGTAACACAGTGGGGAAACATGACTTCCCAGTTTCATTTAAAACACTTTTCTTCTTTTTTTTTTTGACAGGGAGAAAAAAAATGTTTTGCAAATGGAGATGCTAAATCCGTGTTATATTAATGAATTGATATTTCTGTGTTAGAAAACAGCATTTCACACTGTGCAAAATAAAATGGGGAACTTCCTGAGAGTGTCAGATGCTTGCTTAGTATTAAATGGCACTGGAAAGATACCACTTAACAGAGGGGAGAGCAAGACTGAGATTTACATAGATGAAGATAGCTAAATTTTGGTGTCCACCCATAAGACAAATGTCCATAGTTTTGTTCTAATGTATACAGTAACATAGTAAGGATGGGATTCAGCTACCTAAACACAACTGGTACCATATGTGGCCTGCAGTCTCTGCACTCAGAGGGCACAGGAGTCCTGCAGGGACCTTAGGCTTTCAAGCATCATATGAGTATCTCAGACATTCTGAAGCATCATCTTCTGTTTTTGTAGTGTGCTGGAAGTACACATTCTGGCATCACCTACAACACTCAAGTGTAGGTGCCTAAATAGAGATCTCAGTCCAACTCTAACTTCCATTGCTACTTGATTGTCCACGTATTACAGTAATTTTAATGACAACCCGATACTAGTAATAAGCTC
The DNA here is from genome assembly GCF_009819655.1 of Sylvia atricapilla. Taxonomy (NCBI): domain Eukaryota; kingdom Metazoa; phylum Chordata; class Aves; order Passeriformes; family Sylviidae; genus Sylvia; species Sylvia atricapilla. The sequence goes on along the minus strand of NC_089141.1, from coordinate 34,473,003 downwards.
TACAGCTCATACTGTCACTCACGGGAAACGTTATTATATCTGTTAATTAATCTTAAAAGATACTGCCTGTCTCAGGGTTCAGAGCTCGGTTCTACACTAATCAGAAAGAAGCCTTGTGTAGTAGATGAAATAAAGAACTGCCACTCTGGGTAGCTAAGGCAAACCAGGACATAAATATATATACATGACTTACTCTTTCTTGTCAACTTGTTCAAGTCTCCTATGAAATCCAGCAGCAGCATTTGAGAAGTTCACCACAGCAGAAAAAAGAGGATCTAGGAATGGAAGGACTACATGAGCAACTTCATACTGTTCACTAAGCCAAATATAACTTTCAGTTGCCCAGTGGGAGAACTACATTTGTTCTGATGATATAACAGCATTAATTTTGTTGTCTTTACATAATGGATTGGTTTCCCTAGTGCAGACTTTAAAGAGCTACACTACTAGCAAATACCTTTCACAATGAGACCAACAGTAAAGCAGAGTGCTTGGTAAAGCCTTCCCAACATACATCTTCCTTCCGCCTTGCAAGCAAAAAATTGGCTGTCTCTGCAAACTGAGAGCTCTGCAGTTGCCTGTTTAACAAATGCACTGTGGTGTTCAGGTATAAAAAGCCTGACTTCCATCAGAAATACCAGCTGTTCCAGAAGGCTGTGCAAGAACAGCAGGATTTCGCTCTTGGAGAGCAATTCACAGCACAATAGGAGAGTGTGATATGTGCATTGAGCAGTGTTAGGTGAGGCACAAAAGGCACAGCTGTCTGGCACACAGGGACAGACTGAGTAAATTAAAGCAGCCAAGTTCTGTGCTTGCTGCACGCTGGAATTGCAGCACAGGAGGTGTCTCTGCCATATCCCTCCGTGCTGTCCCCCACAGCACTGCCACTCACATCAGGGTTTGCCTGACTGTGTAGGCAGGTGGGAGGAATGGCTGCTGCTTTTTCCTGCCCTGTCCCAGCCCAGTACATCTGAGACATGTGGAATAACTTAGTTAGAGAAACAGCAGGCCTTCCTTTTAATGGCAGTAGCAGCTGGGATGATTTTCTTGCAGAAGGTGCTATTTAATACAGACCTGGGAAGTGTATCAATTTATGCAAGTGATTTTTGTAGAATAAATCACAGGTGGATGTTACAAGGCTAACTTCTGGCCCCATGAAAACTCAATTCAATTAGAAAGAAGGACAGTTTAAAACTTGTAAATTTTGCCCACAAGCGCTTCAGAAAATTTTAGGTAAACAGAGTATCCTCTCTTCAGTTGTGAAGGAGGATGGGACATATGATTAGATCATCCCCTAAATCCAGTCCTCTGTTGGACACTATTATCCTTTCCCTGTTTATAGATTTATCACTCAATTTCACGTGACAGGCTTTCTGTTCCCAGGACTCCTATTGAAAGCCGTTCCTTAGTCTCATTTGCTCTTCTATTTCTAGCAAACTTATTTATTCACCACAAGCCTACACTTGCTTCTTTTTTGTCTTATTGCTGTTGTTTAGTTGGTGCAAATGGAGGCACAGATTTTATGTATGCAAGCTGTTTACAAACTGCAGCTCAGAGGGACACGTCATCTTGTGAGGGTGAGAATTCACACTTGTCCACAACCCTGTGGCAAAGAGCTCCAAGTTTGCCAGGGGGCAGAGTTCTGCCCTGCTGACATCATGGCCATATCACAGCAACAGATTATATTTCAGAAGCCGTAGGAGGGGATTTAAGAGAAAAAAAAAAAATCTGAAAAATATGTAAGAAATTTTGTGTTCGTGTTCACTAGCTATTCAGTGTTGTCAATGTTGATTATTTTAAAAAATATCATATTTCTTTTTTCCCCACTTGAAAACATTATTTCCTAATAGCACATGACTACAGTCACATATTTTATGGAAAAAAAAAGGTTCCAGCCTTCATTGTTGCAGATAATGCACAGCTAAAATGTGAATCCAAATGCAAATCAGAACTTTTATCTATTATTTTAAAGGACAATTATGTGATTTAGTCAGGCTTAATCAACAACTTTCTGACATTCAGTGTTGTCAATAAGCAATTCTATGAAAAATGCTGAGAGTGAAATAAACTTTAATTTTCACAGTATTGTTAAACCTACCTATGTTATTTGATGTTCTCTGGAGGAACAGAATAAATAAAAAATAAGAAATTATAGCTTCATTCAAGAAATCATCTAAAATTCATCAGGCTTCAGAGAAGAGCCATGAAAATAATGATAAGACTGAAAAACATGCCTTGTAAAAAATAGTCAAAATGACATATTTATAAAGTTATTAAGGAGAGGTTTCAGTGTCATTTGGGTGAAAAAAAGCTAAAAATAGAAGATTGCTTCTAGATTCTAGGAATGAGAATAAATGCATTGGTCAGGAAGCAGTCTGTGCAACTTTTAATCTGAAAATAGACAGAAATTCAAACAATAAAAGTAAGTTATTCCACAGATATCTTGATAGATGTTCTACTACTGGAGAAAAAGATAGAATTTGTCTTACAAGACATGCTGCAGTGAACACTAGAACAGATTGAAATAACTTTTTGGTGTTCTCCAGAATCTCAGACCAGATGATTTGTCACACAAGGCTTCCTCTATCTCAAGAGACCTTTTAACAAAAAAAGAATGTCTTTTCAAAATAGTCAAAAATTTTCACCTAAACCATTACATGATATTTCAAATTTAATTTTTAATTTCCCCCAAATGTGGGTTCAATTTGAGGTACTTACAGTGTTTCACATACCCCAAAGGAGGACTGCATCTCCAAAAGGTGGTTCATATCTCTAAACCTTGGGTTCATCAGATAGCAAGTGACTTAAGACTGACTGAAAAACCTCCTTAGTGCAGAAATACAAGGAGTGGTCAAGGCAAGAAGGAAAAAGAAGAAAAAATAGGGGAGATAGAAAATGACCATGTAAACTATCCCAGCCTGGGATCCAGAGCATTCTGCTGCTCTAGACCTGTTTTGTGGGCTCCAGACCAGTGTGCTCAAGTGCTCAGCACATGGATGCATTCATGCAGGAGAGCTGGGAAAGTGCTCCTGTGGCATAAAATGGCAACCAGGCACTGAGGGAGATGGTGAAGCTTCTCAGGGTCAGATGAAGTTTTTGATGAAGAGGAATGACACCTATGGCCCATAGTTGCCATAAGCACTTGAGTTGTCTTCTTTTTTAAGCAAGGTAGTGAGAAGCAGGCTGAGATATCTCTTTGTCCTACATTTGAGGCCCTTGACTGCCCATGGGCACTGTAATAATTCCTGTAATTAATAATATCCATAAAATTGTTAGAACCCTCTTATCAAGACAATAATGTGTTAAACCTGTATTGTGTTTAGGAAAAAAAAAATTAGAGGCTCTTTACTGTGATGGCAAAATTCAAACTGGAAAGAATTAATTTGCAGAGCTATGAGAGATGTAACACATCCCTGCACGATTCTAATTAATACACCCCAGAAACAGTCCTGTGGCTGTTACTCACCAAATGATACTTTGTAAAGTTTCAGCTGCTCTTCATGCTTCTTGGCCAATTTATAAATTTTGTTGCTGTATCCTTTTAAGGCTTCCCCATAGTCTCTGCAGTCGAATGGAATGACCTGGGAATCTGCCAGTTCATAAACCAGTTTACCTCGTAACTGGGCAATTGTTAGCTGTTTCTTGAAGGTGGGGTCATAAAATTTTTCCACTAGCTCAAATGTCTCATACACAGTGTGATAAACAGGATAATTGCTGAATTTGTCTGCTTTCTGGAAAAGAGCAAGGAAATTTGTCAATGCCCTGTATTCTGACTGCAGTTAAAAGATGTATTGATCACTTTACGATTCTGATGTTTTGTATGGTTTCCAAATCAAAAAGCTATTTGCTACAAAACACAATTTACTATCCTTAATTTTTTGTGTTCCCATTAAAAAAATCAAACCAATCTGAATCTGTGGATTGTTGCACAGGATTAAGTGAGCAGGCTTCCTTCTCTCTACCCACACAGACGTGCCTTCAGTTTCATTGCACAGAGGTTGCCTTCTCCAAGAGTGAAAACAGTTTGGAGTTTGGATAGCAAAATTCCTTGATCACAGCCCCTTTTACCTTGTGTAGCTGTTTCTGGACACGTCTATGGAAAATTTGTATATTAAGGGGACTATTAATAGCATGGTGGAAGAAACTATCCACCTTCAATCAGACTCTATAAATACCTTTCCATGAACTTGACATCCTATAAGAATACACACATCACTGTAACCTGCTTCATTCTCCAAACATTTAGGTTCCTTGCTAAATTAAGAAATGTCACTGATATACAAACCAGTCAAAGATGCTTTGAAGCTTTTTTATTAATTATGAATAAATGCTTTTAACAGGATGACTGCTCAGCACTATTAAACTTCTTCAAGCAATCTGTCAGACTTACCCTATTCTTGGTGTAACGAGCTCTGCCTGATGCAATTCCCAGTCGCTGGAAGTAAGCTTCAAAATCACTGCCTGACCCCAGTTTATTTATTCTGCATGTAGAAAAGACAGCGTCTTAGTGAGAGCACTTACTGAACCGTTATGGTAGTAATTTATGCAAAATGCAGATTTTTCAGAGAAATTGAGGTCAGTTCTTTTGAAGGGCACATCAGGGACACTTGTAAGATCAAAGACTAGATGAGTGGTAAGCTTAATTACTTAACTGATTTTATTCTAACACTCTGATTCAGTATCCAATATTGCTAGGAAGAATTTATTTTTTTTTTTTTAATTGCAGCAATCATAGTTATGGCAGTGATGGCATTAAATACACAAACAAAACACTTTATGCACAGGAGCCATAAAATTGTATCAGGCATGCCTCTGCCGTCTTAAAACATCAATCATCTATTTCCAAACTAATACGAATTGGGCAGCAGTATGTGTAAAGACAGATGTGTTTGTGTACTTGGCACATTCCGCAGCAGAATCCAAGACCGATAAATAATTCCCGCTGCGAAAGGCGCGGGCGGCGCTCGGCGCCGGCGGGACACCGCTGCCATCTGATGGGGAGCTGTGGCGTGGCAGGGCTGAGAAAACGGCAGGAGACAGACGTAGAATGCTGAGTATTTTCAAATATTTACGTTTGAAGTTAAGTTTTAGGTTTACATGTCTGGGCTGGTGGATAATTAGTGTTTCTCAGCTGGAAAAAAATAAAAAGTTTCTTCTGTTCCGGCTGAAGTTAGTGTACATTTGTGCAAGGGACCATGTGCATTGGCTAAGGAAGATCAGATCTGGCTGCTTTTTCAAAAGGAAGAAGTCCCAGTGAGTTTAATGAATCCAGAAACTCATCCTAGCAGGGCCAGAAACAGGCAGAAATTTTTGGTGAAATCACAAAAAGGGGCAGTTCTGTTTACCTTATGCCAGTAATGCCACACTGTGAATAAGATTGAGTCTTTCTGAGTCACAGGCAGAAAAAGTGTTTTGGAGTTGTAATGCCTTCAAATATGATGTCTTAATATGCACATATATAGATTTATAATGTAATAAATTTATATCCATTGTATAAAGGAATAATTATCTCAAATTTTTTAATTACTCTTTTTAATTACTGCTCTAGGCAACTTCTTTTAACTGTTTGCTTATCCCAACAATTTTGATTTTATCTCATCTATTAGGTGACTAAACTATGTTTTGAACTTTCTACCCACCCTGCTTTTTTTAAGGCTTTTCAAATTGCTTTTCTACTAATAAAAAGGTCTTTAGAAAGCGTGAGGTTTCATTTCACTGCAGGAATAATGTCACCATCATTAAATAAAAAATAGTAAAATTTTATTTTTATTTTACTATAAGAGATATTGCTGGAGAGTCACCTTGTGACTAAAAGGTTTTGCTAAAAGGTATTGCTGCCACAAATAGCACATCTCAAAAAATTCTGGTGAGTAGCCATGCCATGATATGATTAAAATATTGGGGTAAAAAAACCCCAAATATATAAACAACTTACCTGGGATATGTATTGTTTTCAGATGCAGGATCTTTCTCAAGCCAGCTTTCATACAGAGATTTATTTTCATAATCCTCATCAGGGCTTAAAATCTGGAGAGGGAAATATCATAATCTCATTGGAAGTACCTCTAACTCAATTCATTATCCCTTTGCAGCTCCCTGCATCGTTCTTAACCAGCAGTGTTGCTGCAGGCAGGGAAGCAAATATTAACATTTGTTACACACATTTATGCCTTCCCAAACAAGGAAAGCATCTCACAGGCATTTGAAGCCAACAACAGACTGTAGGAAAAAACAGGTTAAAAGCTTAAGGATGATACCTGGAGCTCATTTACTTGAGGCATGTACACACACAACAGCTGTATACTGCTTGTGTACACACAATAATACTATGGGACTCCTCCAGAAACTAGAACATGCGTTCCTTTCAGCAGGCATGGGGAGATGACAACCACAAACCTGTTTGCCCTGAGGTTTGCCCTGCACAGCAGCAATAGTCTCTCAACAAGGCTAAACCTAAAATTTGACTACTTGTTCTGTAGGAAAGGTATGAAAGAATTGTGCTAGAAGGAAGGGTCCAAACCAGTCATACTGTAGCAGTTCCAAAGGGAATCAACTAAGCCTGGAGAATCACTGGGCAAGACACTGTATGTACAAATATAGGTCTCACCCTTAGCTCAAATAAACCCCCAAAACCTCTGTAACCCGGATAGAAAAGGCAAGTATTAGTGCTGTCATCATGCTGCCAGCAAAACTATGAAAGAGTATAAAATAAGTCATCTAAGGCCCCCAGAAAATCTGTGGCAGAGTAGAAATAAATCAAGACTCCAGCCCTGGTCTCCACCTAAACAATTTCCACTCATTTAAACAACTTTTAATAGACACGGTCTTTAAATGTAAGATTGGTTATTATGTGCAGAGGATTGTATTTTTTTTTTCCCCAAAGTACAAAGCATAAATGTTAATGGACACTTACATGGTCCCACCATATTGTTGAGAACTTAAATTTGGCCTTCAAAAACATACAGAATTGAAATTCCAAAGAGTTCTGACCTCTGAGATTCTATCAGCAGCTGGCAGAAAATAAGAACTTCATGAAATAACTGCTTAGCTGCTGTGATTTTCAGGGTACTCTGGTCAAGTCCTAGGGCTAAAGTGGAAACTGCACATTAACAAGAGCAAGCTGAACTCTGACATAAGAGAGCAAAAGCAATCTGTGCTCTGGCAAAGATGTTATTCTAATATCTCTGGTCATGTAAAAAAATTGGTCAGCTTTTTCATACAACACTGAGAGCATAGAAAAACATAATGTTTGCCCTGACTTAGATCCAAATCTAGGACCAGCATAAGCATCCTGCTAACTCAGGAGAAGATGAAGAGTTCTTTATGTATAAATGCAAAAGAAGCAGTGATAATCACAGGGGAATTGGAGTTAACTATTGCAGACACCATTTGCTGGTGACCAAATGTCTAAAGCCTGGCAGTAAAACAGGGCCAAAAACCCAGTCAACAGCTGAATGTCCCATCTGTATGCTGGACCACACTTAATGCAGAACTCCCCAAAAGAAAACATGTAATGTGTATGCTACCCTTGTTTCTGGTGAGAACTGGTTCACTAAAAGACAGGAAGAGCAAAGAGATCTTTGGATGTTGAATAACTGGATGCTGGACACCTTAATATGGAAAGAAATACCTTTCCTTTGGACATACATAATCAGGGGTCAGGCTGCCAGTTTTTCTGTTGTTTACATCATGCTTCTACAGTTAAGAGCTAAAATAGCAGTGAATGTGACATTTGTTTTTTCAAGTCAGTCTCAAGTACTTTGCATGGTACTTTAATGGAAGTTTTCTACTCAAACCAGCAATAGCTGAATAGTTGACTTAAGATCAAGAGCAAGGTACTACTTTTAGCCCAGAGCACTTTTTTGTAACTTTGTTTATCTTTTGCAGTAAAATGTCTTCTTGAGTTAGTAGCTTACTGCAGACAGAAAGTAAATTATTTTATCAAGGCCCTGCAGCACTAAGGACACAAAAAATTTTATAGAAAAAAGAGAATGCTCTTCAGTGTGCCAAGTGTCAGAGCTAATATCTGAATGATATTAACAAGGATGAAAGAGTAAGATAGAAAGAATTGATAGGAAAAGAGAATGTAGAAAAGAAAATAAAATCATGGGAATAGCATAGATAAACATAGACCTAAACCATGGCATTTCAGGTGGTAAAAGTGTACTGTGTTTGAAAATAACTTGGGATGAATGCATCTAACAGGATGAGAGACTGGGACTCATCCTACCAAGTGCCACTACAGGGCAGATTTTTACACTGGACCGAGTGACCCGAGTTCCCTTAAGATCAGGGGGGGAATAGTTTAAGTTCGGTACTTACAAAAGTACACAACCACATTTGGTCAAATGAATCTCATCCTAAAGGCACCTATTTCTACCCAAAGCCTTTACAAGTAACCTTAGGTAGCCTAAGTCAGAGCGAGCTGTCTTCTGTTAATTGAGACAAATCCTCATCTGAGGATGGTGGCGATGGCTCATGTCTGCTGCCTAACCTGATTAACTCCTCATATGGCAAATAAAGTTCCATGCTTTAATGGATCACAGCCTTTCAGCCTTATGATAATGTATCCTGAGAGGTGAAAGTAAAGGAGTCATGGTTAGACCACTTCAAACAATGCAAATCCATACATCATACCTGTTTAAAAAATCTTCTTAATCCTTCAGTATTGATCACATATTTCAGGGGCTCAGTGAAATATGGAGGAGATTTGGGGAAACAGAGAGAAAATGATAGCTAGCCAATGTCAAAAATATTTTCCTTCAATATTTACAACTTTAGAGAATTGATCTTGCTCAACCACTTTATGATCTTGTTTTTATCATTATTGTTTTCACTGTATATTGCAAGTAAGATTCCACTTATGTCAGTGACGCATTTCAATCCTTTTAATAATACTGAGGAACTGTGAGCATGGACTGTGCACTGCTGATGGAATGTTTTGTTATTGATTTTGGTGGGATCAAGATTCTTCCAGCACAGCAATAAAATAAATCTGATATTATTCAATAGTCCAAGTTTATTTGATAAACTTGTAGTCTTACTTATTCTTAGAAAGGCAGTAAAAAATAGATAGATTCTGTACCTCTTTTGTCAGGTTATACACCAGTTTGTAGAGAAGGGGCGTACAGTCAACTCTTAATGTGTAGTTACCTGAAAAAAAAAACAAAGACATAGAAATTTTCCCTTCATGTACTAGTGGCATTATCTTCTTAATGGATTAAACCCTGCAGTCTTTTCTTAGATATACTTTTTGACTAAGGCAAGAATTTAGATCTTGTCTCAGAATATATATAGAAATAGATTGCATGGTCTCACTTTGTAAGCTACTGCCACTACAACATAATAATATACTGGTTGTAGTACATCCACAGTAATATAGTTAAGCCTTCCCACAGCTCTAAAGGATGCCTAATTACCCCTCATTAGCTACAAGCCCTTGTCACTCACACACTTCCGAAAGCTCTTGTTGAACAGAAGGCAAAAAGTAAGATGATGGAAAAAAATGCCACATAATGTTAATGATGTTTCCAAGAAGAGTCTATATATGAAAACTGGAAATTAAAGCCACAAAAGTGCTCAAAACAATGACTTGCTTTGCTTTTCATTGCTATAGGACAATAAATAGAAATAATTTGCTGTCCAAAATGTGGTATAAGAAGTGTTGTGGAGAACATATGATGATAAACAAAATTTTCAGAGTACATGGATGCTATGATTCTACAGGGGATTTTACTGCTCAGGTAAGAGATGGCCAAGATACTTAAGCCAGTGCACTGAACACGGTGTTCTTTTCCTTATTACACACTTCTTTTCCAGTTGTTTTGCTTTCACATTTTCTTTAATGCATAAAGCAAGAGACATGTTTGAATAATCAAGATTTAGAAGAAAATTGTTAAGGCAGCAGTATGTTGGCTGCAAACCAACTAAAAAATATGCGTTACCATCCATGGTGAGAATGTGAAGCAGTTGTAAAGCTATTATTCCATTCGTGAGATTTTCTAGGCGTGAAATTCTGCTCTACTTTTTTACACAGCATGTAGGCAGCATAAATGAAGGAACAGCTCTAACCCTCTTTATTCCCCAACTCCAACTGAGCATTTAAAAACTGAGTTTGGCTTTTCTTTCTTTCCAATCCTTTTGTGGCAGACAAAATTTTTAGCTGACAGGAATAAAGAGTTCCTAAATATGCCTGTAGATATCCATTTTATTCACACACAGGAAGCCCGAATAAGTTGGATGTGACAGGGGAAGAGTAAATGCCCTGAATAACTGAGGTCATGATGCAGAGCAGCTTCACAGGACTCTTCTGACTATTATTTCAGCACAGAAGACAGTAAAAAAAGGTCTGTCTGTAATAAAGTGCAGCATAATTTCTGAAGGATTTTATTATATAGATCATAGTGTAGGGCCCTCTCAAAAAAAAAAAAAAAAAAAAAGGCCAGTTTCTAAGCAGCATTCCTGAATAATATTTTCTTCTCATAATCTGAAGGACACAGTAAATTGGATAATGGTGCATAAGGTTCTTTGTGAAACAATTTTCAGTGCTTATTTTTTTTTAAAGTCCTGCTGTAATAAATATATAACCCCCTCTCCTGGCAATACACAAAGGTGAGCACACTTGCTCAAAGCACCAAAGCATCTCCCACCCCCACAAATTGTAAGCCTGAGGTCATACAATCATAAAAATTTATTGTCTCAAAATACTATAATTCCACAAGAAAAGGAGCTGGAGCTGTGACCAGAACAAGGAGCAGACTGTCATATATTAAAACTACAATTGTAAATTAAAGCTAATGCAGTTAAGAGACAGTTTAACATACAGAATTCTCAGTTCATTAGCACAGAATAATAAACTCCTCCAGAGGAGACATTTTGGACTCAGACACAAGGACTGCAGGTCATGGATGGCACTATTTGCAACATGAAAATTTCAATTGTTCTCTCTCTCCACTTAATTCTGTACTTGCTACACTTTGTATACCACAATACCTATCTCATGCAGTAAATAGTTTTCGGAGAACTAATAAAAATTACACCTGTAAAGTCAGGCAAGGTTGAAAATAAAATACCCACCTTCTATAGAGGAATCTGTGTTGATGTAAGCGACTGCCCGTTCCTGAAGGACTTTGGCATTCTCCTAGGGTTGTAAATGTGTAATTCTTAGTTCAAATTAGTGGCATTTAGTCAAGAGCATGTCAAGGGCACTGTTATTTACAGCATTACCTTTAAGATCTCAGTCAGGATAATTACTACTGTGTACCTTACTAATTATATTGTTTGAGGATGGGTAAAATATCTGGGCATATGACATTCACTGCTCCTTTCTGGGACTTAATTTGTTGTGGAAAACATCCACAAAAATGTAGCTGCTGCCTGCTGCATCACACAGGAGCAAGATGGAGCAGAAAAATTACTGAATAGAATTGTAACTCTGTAAAATAACATTACTATGTGCATTTTAGCTCTGCTTCAGGACTTTCTGAACATGCAACATGGTGAGGTTAGCCAGAATCCCTCCATGCTTTTAATCTCTGTTTTTTCATATGTGCTCCCAGCACTGAACTCAATTTTAACACTGATAAACCAAGAACTTCTGTCATATCTACCATTTCAAAAAGGGATTAATCAAAGCAATGAAATTCTCTATTAAAATGCAGTTGGCTGACTATTCTGAGTCCACTAAGCATTGCTTTCATGCTAAATATATACAGACATATTGTTTATGCTTTTGCAAACTGGTAATTATGTTTGAAATTGATATTTTAATGAGTAAGTGGTATTTCACTAGATTTTGGCTTTGTGACAGATATTTTAATTAGGTTAGCAATTGTTACTTGATTCATTCAATTTATAACCAAACTAATAATTTGTAAGCCATGTGAACTAAAAATTTAATTGGTAATTGATAACTCCATAGTTAAATTAATACCTTAAAAAAACAAATCAAAACCAAACCAGCAGAGGAGATCTTGCAAAAGAATATGATGGGAGGAGCAAGACTGCACTTGCCTATATGGGGCCTTGCATATGTGCAAAATCATATTTGCAGCATAAAGAAATTCCTTTGTTTATGAGCAATGGAAATCATCTGTAGCAAAAGAATGTTGCCACAGTTGAATTCTTTCTGTTACACAGAAGATGGTGAATATCATGGGTTAATTTTCCTTGAGATTTAATACATGTCAGATCTGGCAGCTGCACAGAAGAGGAATGTAAGCTGTGAGGAATGTCTCTAGAGAAACTGAATCTAATTTAGGTCTAAAAGAGTAGTAATGCACACCGCCAAGATGAAGCAAGGAGAAAATAATATTGAAACACATGTTCAAATATGAACTGGGCTTACAGTTTTCTTACCTTATACAGCTACCATTTCATGAAATAATGAATGATAGATTACTAGATACCAAATTATTAAACAAAACCCATTACAGAGCAGCAGCAATATTTAACAAGTAGAACATAAGAAAACTCCCTAATTTTTTGATGACTTGCTCAAGATAAATTGATCTTTTAAATATCATTGTTTCATATTCCTCGTCATTGACACAATTGTATGGGTTTTTTTTCTTGACAATGCCTATATGTGTGCAGAGATACATAGATAAGGAAATCACAAATGAAGTTTGAGATACAGCATACTTTCGCCTCCAGTGGGGTTCAGGTGGGATGAAATTTTAATGCCAACTACTTAAAATTTCTCAGTAAATGATCTAAAATAATTTAAATTACTTTTTCTTCATTTAATGTTTCATAAACCAGCAGTAAGATGAAGACATTCTGTTACAGCTGGAAGCCAAACAGTTTAGGGGTGAAAAAAATAGAGCAAATCTAAAGGAATAGAAATCTCAGCTTTATCAACAGAAGAACGGTGGAATCCCTTTAGGCTTTGGGAGCATTTTTCTGGGTTTGTTACCTCCTCTGATATGTGGCATTTTGCTATGTAATTTTGTGATTTGCTGAAATACATGCCAATAAACTAAACTAGAAAGATTATTTATTTCATAGATTCTGAAAGCTCTATCCACACAGCTAAATATTAACTTGCAAACAAAATTCTCACAGAAGAACAAGATAACACATTTATGTTAAACCATTCAGTACTAATAAATTGACATAGTTCATCAGAAATGTGTTTCATGAAGTTATTTTATTTGTGCTCTATGTCTAATTTGGATTTTACAGACAAAACAATGAAAACTCTCATAAGACCTATATTTCTTATTAGGGTTGAACAAATCCACTAAGAACTGAACATGCCCAACAGGAAAAGGAAGATAAAACTATTCAGAACCTCACTTCTGAATTTCCCAACATTCTTCTTTCAGGCAGGTATATAGCCAGGGATCCTCCTACAGAATTAATTTACTGTCCTGCCCCTGAGACCTTACAATGCAGAAATTCACAGGAATTTTGATCTATTCATTCATAGATTACCTATCCTTTCATTTGCTCAGTAGGATTGATTTTCATACAAAGGCTTGGCATGCTTATGGATCAGAGGTTCAGAATCTGGACTTAAATTTATAGAAAATAAGGAATTTCTCAAATAGAAAGTTAGACCAATCTAGGTTAAATAAAACACTATAGTTCTGTTAAATGATAGGATAGATTTCCACATAGGGACCACTGTGGGATATTAGCTTTGAATCAAAGTAGATTTTTAAATCATAGAAGAGTTAGTGCACTTATGGTGTAAGAAGGTATGTTGGTAATTTATATAAATATATGAGTGCCTCACAACACCTGAAGGAGTCTGTTGTGGTCCAATTTTACCGTGAAATTTGTTATTGCAGTCTAGGAATAGATCCTGGGTACTGCAGTCACCGGCAACACACTTTCAAGTTTTGCTTTGTTTCACACTTTTTTTTTTTATTTACCTCAGCCCACTCTGTGGAACCCAATAATCCAAATTCTTCTGCATCCCAGCTAGCAAAAATAACAGTCCGCCTAGGTCTCCAACCTGCAATTACATAGTTAAACTTGAAAACTCAACTTATACTTTAAAAGTCTACTGACCACAGTTAATGGAAATTGCTTTAAAAACAGCACTTAACTGATATAACAGTTAAAAAAATGCTCCCTAAAATCCTAAGAGGAACATATAATTGCAGAGGTATTTCTTCTTAATGCAATATTTTCCTTCTGCACAGCTAAGAGGGTACCATTACACTCACAAGGGAATAAATTCAGCCAACTCCCACGCAATGCTACATATGCATCCTTTCAAGGAATTTACATCTTTCATAATGAGAAATAAAACTTTCTGCAGAGGTGAAAATTTAAATCAATACAACAGCTTATGGAAGCACTGATCCTGCTGTTTTTTTCATATCCATCATTTTACATCTATAGTAAGTTACCTTCCATTTTCATTTTACCAAAACTCCGTACAATTTCTTGCAGAACAGCAGCACCAGTTGTTGGATCAATACCACCAAACACCCAAGAGTCTCTGTGACCACCTAAAATAATATATCTGTCTGGAAACAAACATACAGTATCAATTTATAATTAAAAATGCATTTGGATTACCTGTGACTTCTTTTGACTGCATCTTTACTTGTATCAAAAGAAATATGAAGTTCCATACCAGTGCTACAAGTTTATTTTTTAAGGGAATCTGCAACCATTCACTTACTTTAGTAAGGTAGGCTACTAAAGACAAGAAATATTTAATAAATATTTTTCCATCTAAAAGTCTTTCATGTGTATAACCTGCTAATATGTATCAATGGTATAATATTAAGGTCCCAAATCATCACTAGCTTTCTGTAATGTGGATGATGGTAATTTTTGCAAAGGCAAAATGTATGACTGATGTAAGGGGAAGCCAACGGTAAAATGATAGGCATTATAAAAAAAAAAAATTCTGACGTCAATCATTGTATTTTAATGGGAATGCCAATGACAAATTCTGTGATGGGAAGGACAGAAAAACTATTAAAAATTTCTCAAAACTCCATATTATATGATTGTCTAAAAAACTTGGTTAGAACATAACTACAATTTCAACAAATGCAAAAGAAAGAAAGAATTAAAACCATCAAGCACCTGATGCTCACCTGGTTCCAGAGCTCCTCTGAGGATGCCAATGACGTTGTATATTCGTGTTATCTTATTGCTTGTATGAACATGCATTCTGACTTTTCTGAAATGAAAGGAAGTGTGGAATAACCATTTCTGAGTAATAAACCAATAAAAAAACCAATGCTAATAACACATAAACCAGAGAGTTTGTGCTTCTGTGCCTTGTGTTCAGAACAGATCCAATGTGTATCCAGCATTTTCATGCTGCCTCAGGGACCCATTTTTTTATTTCAGTTTAGCCTTCTGCTGATGCCTTAGAAAAAGCCTTTGAGCTTTGGGCCAGTCTATAAATTTGCAAAGATTTACAAAATGTATTGCATTTTTATTTATGGGAATCAATCAGATAATTGTGTACTCAAGGAATAAATGAAAAACGTGCACAGTAATTAAAAGTATGTCTACATTTTGACCAAAACTATAATTGTGGACATACAGAGGTTTACAAAGAATACACTTGGGTTTTCTAGCACAGATCCATGTAATAATACAGAACTTGGAAAAAAGGTCATTAGAAATATTCATCCAGCAATAGACTGAAATCTCTGTTTAGGACAGCAGATCTAAGTGATCAAGATATATCAATCACAGAATTACAGAATGGTTTGGGTTGGCAGGGACCTTAAAGGTCTTCTAGTTCCAACCTCCCTGCCATGGGCAGGGAATCTTCCATTAGAGGCAGAAAACCTTCTACTAGAAGCAATTTTTTCTTCCCTGTGCCCCATCAGTAAAATCCACTCATGAAATTTTATAAGAACAAAGGGAATCCAGATATTTAGAGAGATAAAACTAATACAGTATACAGCCCCCTTAACCTGTGGAAGAAACAAAGCACCAAACAATGGGCGGGGGAGGGGTTGTGTCTGGCAAAACCTCAGGAGTTCCACATTTGAAGTTATCTTTTCAGCAGCAAATCTACATAGCTGTCAAAATCAAAACCTGCTTTGGGACAGCCACTGGATCTTTTCCCAGAAGATAACTGACACCAGTGCCTTGAACGTGCTTATACTTACATACTTTCCATGTGCAAGTGACTTTCTACCTAGAATCAAAAGGTGCATTTGTTCATTTTGATATGGAACTACTCTGAGAAAGAAGTATGTGTAGAATTAATCCATATTTACAACAACAACAACAACAACAACAAAGTTACTCTACCAAGTAGGAAGATGTTAAAAATTCGACTCAAAAATACAAGTTTTGTGGAGGAATCACATTGTTTTCTCACTGCTGTTCTTCAAGATACCTCAAATAGCACTGTGATTATGTCAAATATGCTTTCTCATTTAGTTATTCCTACTTCATTTTCAGCTAGTGTTAAAACAGAACAGAAAAGAATAATGATAAATGAAGTCTTTATAAAATTATGTATTCAGACATACCCTTGTTATTCAAGAGATGGAGTAGTGATAATGATACACCATTTTTACACACTGTTCATCAGAGTACACTAACAGTTCTCATTGAATAATGCCTCATGTAAAGTGAAACTATTTTTTTGTGGAAAAGTGATCTTGAGCTTTGTTGCAATTTATTGCCAAATGTCATTGTCATGTGGTCTGATCTTCTAATTTATAATCTTTTTTTAATTCAACTTATCTTCAAATTATAATAATTATCTCCAAATGTAACCCTAACAGAAGAAAGTAAGTCTCTCCAGAATATCTCTAGCTGTGTTGTTTCAGTCTTTTCCTCATAGGGATTTTTTTTCCAATATTGTATAAATAGGCAAGTGTTAAAACAGACCTTGTAGAAGAGTTGCCTGTGAATCCTGGCCCTATGTTATAAGACACATTGAGACTTCCCTTCCAGCTGCTGTCTGGAGCTGCAGGTCCTCCCATTGCACTGTGAAGTGAAAACCAAGACATGCAATTGACCATTAGGCTGAAACCTTAAATTCTCTTAATAATAATTGCAGCAAAACCTAGCTCATTTTACAAAATTCTTAAAAGCATTCTTGCAAAGACAGATTGCTTTGTGAATTTTTCACATTTTCTGAAGCACACATTACTACAAAAGAGTAGCAAGAAAGTAACAGCATAGATTTTGCCATCTCAATATGAAAAATCTGCACATTTGTCAATACTGATTTCTGGAGGGGAGGACTGATGTATACTCACCGCAGCAACACTTCTGCATCATGATATCCAATGGGATGAACAGGGATTTTGGGAATCCCTACACCTTCATTAACTTTATACCTGAATGTGTACTCTGAGAAACCAGAACAAAATGTCAAGTTTATTGCATTCTTTGCAACTTTTACCAAACTGGAAACATCTTTGAGCAGAGCAGCCACCAGCATGCATGATTCTTTTTAATACTTACACCATTTCTCACACACTGCTTCTAGAAAACCAAACTGTAATGGCAAACCCAGCAACGCATCTGCACAGTAGCGCAAAACATGTCCCCACACTTGATGCAAGATTTGCTGTCCAACCACATTATAACATCTCCTCCAGGCTGGCTCTGGGGCAGCCAAGCTGGTGTGTGAGGTGCAGATAGCACCTGTGCA
This sequence comes from Sylvia atricapilla, assembly GCF_009819655.1. Classification (NCBI taxonomy): domain Eukaryota; kingdom Metazoa; phylum Chordata; class Aves; order Passeriformes; family Sylviidae; genus Sylvia; species Sylvia atricapilla. The sequence continues at coordinate 34,455,398 of NC_089141.1, read as the reverse complement.
GCTGGCTGACAAGCTACAGAGGATATCCACAGGTGCATTTACCTGGGTTGAAGACAGACACTGTCTCTCTGAGTCTGCTGGGCCTGGCACATGCAATCTCTCCTGGTTTTAGGTTGTCCTATGCCCTCAGTGGCCAAACAAGGCCATGAGCTTTCCTATATAGCCATCCCATCAGCACCCAGCACTGGCAGGCATCTTAATTCAAACTGAGTTTAGGATGCCAACAAGGACAAGAGAAGAACATGGTGCCAACTTCTGAAAGACGCCAGGATGCTCTTATTTTTGCTAAAGGGATTTTATTCCCCTTAAAAAGAATTTTAAACTGGTTTTTTTCTGCCTGGAACTTACGACCAGAAAGGAAACATACTTCCAAGTAAAGATATTAGTCCTCTTTGATGACAAACTATAACCTAGTTCAAACTGGTTCTCTTGAGAAACACAGATATTTTAAAATGGCTATAAATTCTTAGTAATTTTAGTAATTTTCTGCTGCTTCACAGTCCGTAAACCTACACATCCTGCTTTTTTAGGTGTCAAAATGGTGAGACCATACAAAGAGTTTCCTAGAAACTTTATTCCCCTGCCTAACTGAAACTAGTTAGAATGACACAGATAGAACTTAGTCTGCAATAGAAAATTAACTACTGTCAATAGGAATTTCAAGCAGCATTTTTCTGTGCATCTGTGCTGAAAATAAATCATTTTCTAGTGCCACACTTTCAGCAGCAGTTTATAAAGTACTTGATGGCCCAGGCTACAGAACTTGCACTCACCTTTTGCAGGATAACCTGGTGTTAGAGGGTCCCCAGCTCCATTCAGATTTAAAACATTCCCACGCTGAACTCCTCCACCTGGAAGGTTCCAGCCATTTGGATAAGGATCTACTCCTGGGGCACAGTAGTCAGCAGGATCTGAGTAAAGTATGATCCCTTGGGCTCCTGCTAATATGGCATTTTTAACCTGTGAAATTATTTGCTTTTAAGATGTGGCTTTTTTTTTAAATGCAGCACTAAATCTGAATGTTAAGATTTGCTTTCGTGTAGACAGTGTTAGAATATGAGTATGTGAAAGAGTAAAAATTACCCCAGATTCAGCAAAAGAACTAAGCATAGTGAAATGCAATATGTTCATTATTTGTGTCAAACCTTTAGTCATAGCTCAAGGCTATGAAATAAAGCACAGAACATAAAAAATGAGGCACAAAACCTGACCACTGCCACCAGTTTTGCCAGATTTGTTGTCTAAAATCAGAGATAGTTACTCAGTTTCTGTGCATCAGGATCCTTGTCAAAACACTACTATTTCAAAGTACTGCAGTTCCATGGATGGCAAGTATCAAAAGACTTGGCTCTGTAAACTACTTGGTTCCCTAAACTATTCTGTTAAAAGAACTGCCTAGGGAGCTTGCAGTCATCTCTGTCTAAGGAGTTTAATACATTCATCTGGTTTTATTGTTTTGGAAGATATTCTTAGACTGCAGTCACAATGGATGTATTGCAGGCTTCCTTCTGCTCATATGTTCCAATGAACAGCCCTTACTAATTCCCTCAGGCTCTACCATTGAACAGGGTCTGACCCACAAAGGAAAAATTAAAACACAACCCTTACCTTGTTTCCTCTGAAAATCTTTCCATATCTGGCAATGACAATCTTTCCTGTACAGTTAATTCCCATTTCTCGTTCCAGCTTAAAAAAATCTTCTGTACGGCCATAATTCACATACACCAGATCTGCCTGGGCAGAAAACAAAAACAGTGTTGTGGCAACTGGTCAGTCAACAAGCAAAGTACTCATTATCAGAAATACAGTTTCATTCACTATGTATGACAGAAGATTTTTAATTTTTTTTTTTCATTTCTACAAGTGAGATCCCGTGTCCTTAAAAAGAATAGAAAAAGATATCCACAATATTCTATAGGAAGCTTTGGGTCAAACTTCTGACATTTGAATATTGTCCTGCACTTAACAACAATCTTAAAAACAAGCTGGAAAATAAACCAGAATATTTTGGTAAACTAACAAACTTCTCTGGCTCTGACAAAGCAGAAGTATGCCTTGCATACACAAATACTCACTACTATATAATTTCACTCATTTATGTAATGCAATGTTGTCCCTGAGCTATTCCATAATGAATTAGCAGATTAAGTGAGGAACTTCTGTGGCGTTTGAAGGCATTCATTTAATCTAAAATGTGTTCCAACTTGATATAAATATTGCTACTTCTACCTGTGCCTTAAGCAAGTCCTCCACATATGACTGAATAATATGGAGCAATCTGAGATGTATCCAAAATTTTTCATCAAGATAAGAACATTTCACTTATTATGTGATTCAGAAATTAGCAATCTGAGAAAGCTCTTTTTTTGCCATAATATGTGGCTTATCTGTGCCTAAGTGCTCTTTAATTAAGACAAGTGGTAATTAAAATTACCACAAAAATACTTTGAGAAGTTGGAGAAATCTATCCATCTATCTATCCCAGAAAGTGTTTCAAAAAATAGGTAATAGTACCATTACATAGTTTCTTTTCTTACCTCTGGCACTCCTTGTGCTGAAAAAGCATTATATGGTGGCAGTATATCAGTAACATTTTCATACCCCTGTGGAGGTGGTTCAAACAATGATGTATTGAAAACCTATCAAAAAAATAACAGTAGTTTTTGGTCAAACATTCTAGGCACAAATTCACACACTAAGTAAACGTTAATTATAGTTTAAAACTGAAGTCAGAAGAGACAGTTATTCAGTTTCTGTGCATCAGACTCCTTGTCAAATAACTACTATTTCAAAATACTGCAGTCCTGTGGATGAAAAGTATCAAAAAGCTTGGCTTTTGCCAAGTTATTTAGCTTTGTCAGCAGCTAAAACTATAGTTTCCATAAATTGATAAGAAAAAAATACAGTTCTAACTGGTACACATAAGTTCAAACAAAAACACAGGATAGGATTCAGAGCTGAAATTTTGTAATAGAATGCAGATGTGACTACAAAGAGACAGATCGCATGTCAGAAGATGCTCATCCGTCACTGCCTGCACCTAAGGAAAGAAGTATCTGAGAATTGCCAGGAAGTGGTGACAGTAAAAGCATCTGGTTCATCCATGCCATCCCAGGTGTCTTTTGGGGTTTCTCCTACCTGCATTATTATTCTCTTTCTCTTATCAAATAGTACTCCAGGTAAACATGCTGACTTTTATCACTATGTATTGTAACTCTCATGTTGCTTTAAGGTGCACCTCCACCTTTAGTCACCTTGTGAGATTGTAGCTGAGACACTGTTACAGGGTTTCTTAAAGAACCTCCCCATTATTTTATTAGCTTCTCCAAGCTCGTGTCATCCCTGAGCACCTATTCCTTACTTTCCACCCTGGCTCTTCATCCTTACCTGTGTGCTATGGACCTTCTCTAGCAGTCCCCTCTCCTCTATGCTTGTAAGAATTTACATCTACTTCTCTATTTTCCCAGTTATTCAAAAGGGAGACATCCATCCACTGACTAGTTCATAAGTACTTCCAACACTAACTTAGGAAACACCATAGGAAGCCAGTGGGATCAGGTTCAGGACAAGGGAAACAAGGCAATACAACATAAAATTGATAGCAGCTCTGCAATTCCTTACCTCAGCATGTTGTGGAAGCAAATATTGTACAGGTGTTCAAGCAGGGTTTGGATAGGTACTTGAAAAAGAGATGTAATGAGGGTCACTGACTGGATAAACGCTTGGAAAAGGCCTAATGAGGATTTTTCAAGAGACTAATTGCAGCACATTCAGAGAAGGCCTGAGCTGAAAGCAGTTAGACTCTGGAGGAACTGCACACCTGAAGTACATTTCTTTGTTCTTAAACATCCCTGTGCATCCACTAAAGGCTGTTTATGGAAACAGGTTTATGGATACAGCCTAGATGTATCCTTAAGCTGAACCCTTCGGTAGACCTTACAGTCTACTGGTGTTAACTGCAGCATCTCCACATGTATGAGTTCACGTGTGAGATCTCAGCCACTTTGCTGTGTTTTCTGCAGAGTCTGGAAAACCATTTCTAAATACGAATTCCTGTTGTACTGGAATTTTTTTTAAAATAACATTTAGCACATGCTGAGCTGAGTAGGTGAGAATACAGAGGAAGACACTGGGGGTTTTTTTGGTTTTACAAAAACATAGTTTTGTCATTGAAAAGATCACCTCATTCCCTTGGTCATCAATTACTGAAACATAGTTTGGTTGCTTTTCATTTGGGTATGAAAGAAGCACATCATAATTAACAAGTTCTGCTGAATCCAATCCAAATTCCTTCCACTGGCCTTGAATTTTTTTGGCAAGAAGAAGATTCTGTTCAGTTCCTGCGAGGTGAGGCATCTTGGTAAATGAACTAGAATAAAACAGAAAACCACTAGTAAGCAGCAAATGAAGAGAAACAATAGTGAAATAGGATCAGTGTATAAAGCTAATCTTCAAGACACATTGCATGGACAGTAAGGTCTTACAGTTTGAGCTGTATAACATTACTTATCAGAGTCTGCATCAGGACATGTACAAAATACACTCAGAGCAGAGGATCTTTCCTGAGGCCTTAAGGTAAGTCAGCTGAACTTTTTTCTTTGCATAACAGGAATAGCCACATCTACACACAATCAATGAAAATCAATGTCAAAGATTCAGCAAAAGAATATTAGCTGTATGCAAGAAGCAGAAATAAATACAGGAAAGGTACGCATTCAGTAAGGAGCCTTCCAGATAATTCTGGTATCTGATCATGGATTTGTACTGGTGTCATATGTCCTAATGCCTTAATAAGTTTGATTTGAAAATCATTACATTTAATTATTTACACAGGTTTGCTCTTTTTTCTTAATCAAAGCCTGAATAACAATACCTTTTTAACAACATTTACTTCCATATCAGATACAGCACATAATGGTGATATATAGTCACAAACAGAATCCAGTCCCTCTGGGCTACCCTACAGAAATCTGTGTACAATTTGTTTGGCCCATTGGACAAGTAAGGAATGGTGAAAGCTCATCAGTCATCCAGGTATGCTCCATCAGCTTCCAATTCCTAACAGGCTACTTGTCAATGGCTGCCCCACAGATGTCAGATACCAACAATTACCATTAATTAGTGGTAGCAAATACCATGATTAATATCACTTTAGCCTGTCATTCCAGACTCTTTTCAACTCCTGTTCTGCAGTGTGCACTTCCTCAGTTTCCAAAGGAGAATGATGTTTAAAGCCCTGTTAAAGTCAAGGTAGTTACGGCCACTCTAATGTCTCCACTCCTGCAAGTAGCCAGTCATTTCCTTACAGAATATGCTGACCATACAAACAAATAGTAAATAAATGCTGACTCTTATTTCTGCCCTTCATGTGTTTGAAAATAGATTCCAGAAGGATGTTTTGTCACCCTTCTAGGCCTGAAGCTGACCAGCTCAGAGTCTCTCCAGGTTGCCCTCATTAAAAGGGAGGCACAAAATCAGCTTTTTTCAGCCACTTGGGGCCTCTTTCAATTATCAGAATTTCTCCTCTACAGCAACATTGCAATCATAACATAAAGGTCTTTCACAAGAGTCCCACCTGGCCCAGGATTTGAATCCAGACTTTCTAAGTAGACCACAACCTTTTGCTCTCCACTGTTGTTGTTCCCTCCCTTTAAACTGTGAGGGTATGCACCAAAGTCTGGAAGCAACCTTTGCCAAGTCCTGTTACTTGTTTGCTTCTTGCACTTTAATTCTCACTAGTATTTTAAGTACCTTTAGTGCCTTTTAATTCTTTAAGTATACTAATTACTACATATCCTATCAGGAAAAACGCACATGATTGCCGGTTTGGGTTTTTTTTTTTTCCATATTTTCCCTTCCAAACAGTTTAATCCTTTTCAGAGCTATGATTCAACGCTAAGACCAAAACATCTGCATTTTCTGAGACTTAGGTTTTTCTCCCCATGTGATAAAAGCAGATGTAATAGTCTGAAAAATGAAGAATATGGATCAGAATTCTCAAGTTCACTTTTTTTATGCTTTTGCCAAACTTTTTGCAAAGTGTGTTAACACAATTTCTCTGCATTTCTTGATTTTTATTTGAATTTGGGTTAAAAAAATCCAACTAGCATGAAGCATTTGGCCCATCACCAAAGGAAGGAGAAAAATGAGAAACCACTAATATCCCATGGCCGAGAGACTCTGGCATAGTTACAGAGCTATTTCAGGCTATGTTGCCTAGATTCTCAGTCAAACATAATGTTCAGGAACTCTCCAATCTACTGAAAGCAAGAAATACAAAATAAGATTAGGCCTGTAGACTTAAAAAGCTAATCAATGTATGAAACCTTTTGGGTTTAGACTAAATGTATAGAAATCAAATTTGTCAGTAATGTTTTGATGTTCTTGATGTGGGTGCTGACTTACATGCTGAATACAAACATTTTACTAACCACAGTTAATATCTATTTAATTTTCATATGAATATATTTGTTCCTCTACAGAAAATATAAATATACACAATAATGTGGGTTTTTTCATTATCAGTGGATAATGAAAAAGTATTTTTATATCCCTAGCATTTTACATGTTTTGAAAGAACTGCATGGACACACTATGATGCAAAAAAGTATATTTACTAACAGTTACATCCTGCAAGCCTTAACCAACATTAACCAACACACATGCTGAGCATGGACAGAGCCCTTTATCTCTGAAACAGAAAGCAGGGTATAATGAGATGTCAGAGCTCCCAATTAACAGCACATTATCCAGTATGGCCACACTAAAGGACTTTTAAGTTGTAAGTACACATGCAACTCAGTGCCATGCAAATTTGTAGCATCAATTTTAAAGAGATTAATTTTCTACTTAGACTAGCTGCTCAAACTTAAAGTTTAAAGGGACACTGAATAGATGATAAGTCAGATGTTATTCAATGTCAATCATCCCTAACACAGAAGAATCATCTCAGTCTGAAAGAAAACAAAGTTATCTGAGGTTAGAGCTTCAGATACTTGTGAAGGAAAAAAAAAAAAAGCACACTTCATTAAATCATGAAGATGAGAAATCATGAAGACTGGTTAACACTGGCACTAATGCAGCTGAGGGAAGTACACTTGACAGCACAACCAGTTCAAAAAGGCAACTTCAAAAACAGGGAGGGGGGAAACAGAAGAATTGTAAGCCTCTCATTTCTTCCCTCAGACATTCTATACAAACTAAGTACTTCCAAAGCATCTTAAAAGCTCTGCTTTCAGAGGCCCTTCCTTAGAGCTAATGTTATCACTTCCTGGCTTTTTTGACTGATAAAATTGTTTAAAAAACGAGGCACAAGACTTACCGAAGAAACTTCCTGATGTTCTCTGCTTTCATTTCAGCCACAAGTTTCTGTCTCACATTTTGGTGGACATCTGAAGAGTTGGAGTTTTTCTCGGTCAGTCTTGCAAACCATCCTGAAACACATTTGAAAAGTTTCCTAATTAGCAAGAATATCCTCACATGTTTGAGCACAGGTGAACCTGTGGTACTAAACAGCTAAAAGCACGAGGATGAATAGGGCTTAGAGCACCCTCTGTCAGTGTCTGAGGGCTCAAGCAGAAAAGTAGAGGCTATTTAATTGACTGAATTGCCTACAAATGACATAATGAAAAGAGTAAACCTTAAATCCTTGGTAAATCACCCTTTTAAGGCAGACTAATTTCTCATTAATTTTAAATTATAGTTTAAATTCTCAATTAACTGTTTGTAGTGTGAGGTTTAAACTCCTGAAACTCATGATGAAATTTCTTTATTTAGCTTATGCATGTATTTTAAAATAGTTGTGCAAGCATATTCAAAGTAAAGTCCTAGGACCCAACAGCCACCCTTCCAGCATTGTAATAATTACAGACTTTGGGAAAGGTGGGGTTAGTCTATTTAATAATTAAAAGAATAAAGTTAACTGTCACCCAAGCCAGTTTTAAAATGTTTATTCAGTAGCCAGAAATAGTACTAGAAGATGGTACATCAACTGTATGAGTCTGTCTTAAGAAAAAAAAAAAATCCTTTCATTAATATAACAAGACAATCCCAAACTGGGAAAAATTTCATAAGACAAATACATGTGCTGTCACATGCACAGTATCTATGACCTGTTAGACTTAAATACAGTTGTAGTAACACTCTGAACGGAACAGTGATGCTTGATCAGACAAAAGGTCTATCTTGCCCAGTATCCTGCTTAGGAGCAGGGCCAAAGGATGACGTTCAGGGAAATGTATAAGCATAGCACAAGCATCAGAAATTAGCAGCTCAGGGATCTCCTAAATTAAACAAATATTTTTTATATTTAATAGCCCGCATGGATTTTTCTTTCATGCTTTAATCTTAGGTTTGAGCTACAATACAAGTTTAAAAAGGACATGCAATTTTAATTAAAATAAAATGCTGAAGTCGCTTCAAAAAAGAATTTCTAGTAAAGTTCATTGTGCATAAAGAAAACTTCAGTAACTTGGCTGTCAGTCAAACTCCTCCTCTACACACTACCCTTAATTTCTAAAATAGCAACTGAATAGGAGCATTTAAAAATATCTTCAGTAAAAAACAGGAAATAAAAATTAAAAAAAAAAATCTGTGAGATCTTGCAATCACTGAAGTCTCAAACTTTGCATTTTCTCTTTGAGTGCCTGGCTGCCTGTTTTGGGAAGCTGTCAGTTCACCAGGGCTCCAAGCACAGAGCCGCTCTGTTCCTCACTCCCTGAAGACTGAAATTGCCAGATAGAAAAGCTGAGAAAAGCAGTGGGACGAGTGCTTTGCCATGTCCCTAAAGAGCAGTGTAATCTCCCTGCTTGTGTATTAATCACAACAGGGGCTGCACACAAGTGTGTGCAGGGGAAGGAAGCTGGGGGCTGAGCCCCTGGCTCTCTGTACTCACCTGTGAGAAAGCCCAGCAAGAAACAGCCGAGCAGCCCAGGGCACACCAGCCACACACGGAGGGTGGCCTTGCTCCTGCTCCCGGCCATACGGTCAGCACTGGCCGGCAGCTTGGCAGGCTCTGAGGGCTGGCAAGCAGCTGCCTTCCTCCTCCTCCCCCTCCTCCTCCTCCTTCCACCCGCAGCCCAGTGCTGTCCCTGCCTTCTTTGCTTCTCAGTTCTCGTGCTGCCTTACCAGCCTTAATCCCTGGGTGATGGCAATGATACGGTTTTCCAAATGCAATAAAACTCTTCCATTTCTTACTCTCACCCCACCAGACAGCCCCTGTGTAGCTGGGTGTGTAAGAAATCTCTGTAACAAATATGTATCCAGGCTGTACACTGAGTATTGTACATGTAGTATTCAAGATGCTAAATGCCTACTAATTATTAGGACTTTCTGGTTTTGAAAGTTCCTGTTTTAGGCTTGTTTGCAACCTGTCCCAGTAGAAGTGGCCAAGAGGTGAAATTAAGGGAAACTTGTCTCCTCTTTATCAGCGAAAGAAACATTGAATTGCTTCCCTTTTTAATCCATAGTAACATTAATCCTCAGCAAGGAATGTACATGTAGAGCAGCTGCGAACATAATTTAGATTGGCCAGTAAGAACAATTCCAGACATCACCCAACTAGGAAAAGTCACAAATTTATGTCCTCTATTCTCTAGCTACTTGCACTTAAGATTACAAGGTACTTAAGGTCAAGTTTTCCTAGTCTAATTTAGTCAAATCCATCAGTATCTCATGGGGAAGGAAACAACTTCAGCCCAGGGAGTAGTCAAAAAAACACATTCATTAAATAATCACATTTTGCATAAACTTATTCTGACCCTGTACATCACTCCCTGCTGCCAAGTTCCTTCATGGCTACATGGAAGCCAAGACTGATCTTTCTGGAACTGAGGACCTGCCCATTTGAGACCAGTTATAGATGGCTGAAGGCAGGAAAGTTTTTCTGGGAGCGTGGGCATGCTCCAAATTCCTACCATTAACTCCCAAAGTCGATTTCTTTGTGAAAGAAACATCAGTACTCTGGTTATCACAACTTTCTTAAATACATTATGATGAGCTGAAAATATTCAGAAAAAGCAGAAAAGACTGGTTAATGTCCTAATTACTTAAACTAAGGCTTTTCAGAGAAAAATAACACCACTTGGGTGTTCCACAGCATTCATAACCACTGTCTTAAGCACAGGGATGTATGTCGTTGTTCAAATGATAAGCAGGTCCAGTCTCGTGGTTTTTTCCTGTCATTTCCCAACTGCTCATAAACCGTCACAAATTCTGAACAGCAATGACGTTTCACACCAGCATCTGAATTGACATATACAAACCAGATGGAATTCCACCTACAGAACTCATAAAGAATGAGCATATTGATGTATTATTAGCATTTATATAGCACCACAGGTGTAGGACTGGCACATAATAGACAGTAAAGTGACAAGGGCTTTTGGAGATTACTATCAAAATTAGACCTCACATGATAATATCAGTGGAGGAAGAAGGTAAGAATAGCAACTGTGAGAATGTATAAAACGCATTTATTTCTTTGCGAACGTCTTTTTAAAGTGACAAGGGCATTAGCAATGCTAAGGTTGAACAACAAACAGCAGCCAAATGGCTTCTACCACGTAAAATACAGTCCTATTACTATTAGTTACTAGTTGTGACACGTTCTTACATGCCATAGATTAGCCGCAGGTGGAGTATATTATGCTACAATTAAATGTGAGTATAATGTACAATGTAAATCTGTCTTCAGTCATATGCTCTCCTCAACAAAACTAGGGCAGGAAGTAAGATGAAAATGCTCATGGGTTGAAATGAACAGAGGGGTAGCACTTGCTGATTATCATCATTAGCAAAACAGATTCCACTCAGGGAAAAACAATTTATTACAAATTAAAATAGACTTGGATAGTGAGAAACAAAGGCAAAAATTATGACATCTCCCACATTGCAACCATTTTTTTCAGCTTAACCTTCTTTACTCCCAACTGCTTTGTGTCATAGGCTTGCCAAATGCAACACAGGGGCCATCCTGGGATCAGGCCAGACATGCTAGGGTATCTAAACTGTGATAAGAACCTAACTTTAGGCACTTGAATTATTCTTTACTGACAGTGTGCATTTACTAAAAGAAAAACAGCCAGTGCCATTTGGGAGCTCACGGAGTGTCTGAAACCTCTAGACAGAACAAACCTGTACAGGGCAACATTTGTGTCCTGCTCTGGAGTAACAGCTAAAAGCCAGGTGAGATTTCTTCTGAATACCGCTCTGTGCAGCCAGGATGCTCACCATGGCCTGCACCATGGGCTCCAGGGGAATCTCTGCTCTACCACTTGCAGCACCTTCTTTCCCCTCCTTCTGCACTAACCTTGGGGTCTGCAGGACTGTTCCTCCCACACATTTTTCACTCCTCTCTAGTCTGGCTCACTTGCTTCTGCACAGTAACTTTCTTCCCCTTCTAAAATCTGTTATCTCACCACTGATGGACTCAGCTTTGCCCAGCTGCCATCTCAGAGCTGGTTTGCATTAGCTCTGTCAGACACAGAGGAAGCTTCCAGGGCTCCTCACAGAAGCCACCACTGTAACCCCTCACTATGAAGATGTTGCCACATAAACCAAATATAGATGTGGACAGACTTTCTAGTAGGGACTGTTGCAATAGGTCAAGTCATGATTTTGAACTAAAAGAGGGTAGATTCAGACTAGATACAAAGAAGAACTTTTTTAAAGTGAGGGTGGTGAGCCACTAGCACAAGTTTCCCAGGTGGGTGGTGGATTCCCCATCCCTGGAAAAATATTTACGGTCATGCTGGACAGGGCTCATGAGCCACTTGGTCCAGCTGAATATGCCCTGCTCACTGCAGGGGGGGAGAAGACGAGATGGCATTTGGCCCTTCCAACCCAAACTGTTGTGTTCTATGAATCAGCTTTGTGTGCTGTGGAGGCCAGCAAAAAGAGTAACACTACTACAGAAGAATTTTTATTGCCCCCCTGGGATCATATCTGTTTGATATACCAACATTTTGTATTTGCTTGCTGAAAGTATCCCTGAGTTATCTCACCTACAAACTCCTTAGAAGAAAATCAGCATATGAAGGCTGAGTAACTACCCTTCACTCAGGTGAAACAGAAGTGAGATGAGGTTTGGTTGCATGCATGCATATGCACACACACACACACAAAGCACACATCACTCAATCACAAAGCCAGAGGTGTAGTATGAATTCTTACAAATACTCCTCAGAATAACTGGAGTCAGAGAAAAATGCTCCTGGCCTGTGAGATCCAAAATAAGGCATGTGAGGAATGCAAAGTCACATATGTGAGAAGGTGGAAGAAGCTGCTCCAATCCAAACCTCATCTCACTCTTAGCTGTTATTGATTATCTCATTTTGCACCTAAGGAGACACCTCAGAGCTCTTTAGATGGTGAGCTCTTTAGCCCAAAAACTCACCTTTCTTTGAGTCCACTCCTGTCCACATTCATTAACCATCCTGTTATTTGACATGGGCATTTCCAGGTAGAACTAAGATATTACCCGTGTGAGAGACCTCCACAACTGCATTGCTCATAACAACTGAGTATTTTACTCAATTTTGAAAACACCCACTTCAATCTAAGTTTAATCAAAGGTTTGAGGCTAAAAGGAGATAAGACTAACCCGAAGTAGTCAGAGAAATTATGCAAAACAAACTGAAAAATTACAGGGTAAAAGGATTCCTTTTCTTAGCACAAGTGAGAAAAAGGGTCCAAACCATAAACTCCTGACCATACAGGAGTTTTACTTCTTTAAAGTAGTATCAATTTTAGAATTATCATGAAAATCATTAGTTACTGCATATGCCTCATACTGAGTTCAAGAGTAGTGAGAACTGCTCATTCTGACAGTGAAAACAAGAGTGAGGTTCACCTGAAGCTTGGAGCACCTGCAGGTAGTTACACTCTACTCACTTAAAACACATAAATCACAAAAAAGCTCAAAAACTGTCAAGGATACACATGCCAAATGCAAAACTAGCATGCATTTGTGTGCTGAATGCTATTCAGCATGAATTCTGCTATTCAGGCAAGTAGTAAAGCCAGTAATACTACATGAAACACTGAATGCCAGGGCTTGTAAACTGTAGGTTGTAGCTGCTCAGGAACTGGGCCCTAAAGCTTAATATCTCCAGCAAGATAGATACACTACTGTTGTGCTGCTTCCTCTACTGTCTGACTAAAGGCTGAACTCATGGCTTGAGAGACCAAGAGAAACTGATCTGTGGGAAAGGCAGCTCTGGCAGGAAAAAAGGCAACCGGGGAATGCTCAACTGCAACTTCAAATCAGTAGTTTCCTTCTGACCCTGCCAGTTGCACAGCCCTTTGAACTCTCTCATGGCCTCTGCAGCCTTTCTATCAGATTAAAATGGTAGTACATGTTCATTCTTTGAGTCGGACTCTCTCTTATCTTCAGCTTCAGGAGACCATTATCAGATTCCAGCCAGAAGTTTACATTGCTGGCAGCTGACAAGTGCAGCTTGCAAACTTTGACCCCTTCTTCCACAAGAAGAATCTACCCAGTGAGGCTGAGAGAGTAAAGGACTGTGCACTGAACACAGGGACTGTGCACTTCACCTTAAGGCCATTCTTCCTTGTCCTTATAAAAGTCCCTCTCCTGCCTTCTTTATGCCCTTTAGGTACTGGAAGGTGCTCTAAGATCTCCAAGGAGCCTTCTTTTCTCCAGGCTGAACAGCCCCAGTTCTCTCAGCCTGTCTTCACAGCAGAGGTGCTCCAGGCCTGTGATTTAATAATTCTCCTCTAGATTCCTTACAACAGGCCTTTCTTACACTGGGGCCCCAGAGCTGGACACAGCACTGCAGTTGGGGTCTCATGAGAACAGAGCAGAGGGATAGAATCCCCTCCCTCAACCTGATCACACTTCTCTTGGTGAAGCCCAGGATGCAGCTGGCTTTCTGGACCACAAGTGCACTTTGCAAGGTCACAATGAGCTTCTCATCCACAAACACCTCCAAGTCTTTCTCCTTAGGGCTAGTCATGATCCATTCTCTGTCCAGCTTGGATTTGTGCTTGGAATTTCCCTGACCCAGGTGTAGTACCTGGCACTCAGCCCTGTTGAACTTCATGAGGTTCACACAAGCCTATGCCTCCAGATTTTAGCCAATGGGAGAGAGAAAAAAAAAAATCTGTTCCTGTATCCTGTTCCCTGCAGTGATTAGGGAACAGGCAACAGATTTTTTAATGGATGTTGTTGGTAGTTTATAAGTGAAACTATGTCTGTATTTTGTGTACTCCTGGGCCAGGACATTGCATATTATCTGCTATTGCCAAAAAGGGCCCTAATTAAACTTAAATGTAACAATGTTACATTTAGGCCAGGGATTAAAAACTTATGTCTTCTAGACTGAAAGAAAAAGTTGCTGAAGCAGCATATAGGTCACATAGGGAAAGATCTCCACAATTTTGGAGTTTGGCACTTCAGTTCATCTTCCTCAGCAACAGAAAAATACTGTTATTGCATCCACCTGGTCAACAGGAGCAGTTTACTGCTGCCCCTCTCTGCATGGTGGATTTGGCGTATCATTGTCCCAGTTGCTGCAGACAAAATCATCTAGGATATGATAACTAAACTAACCTGCCTAATTTTTTCCAGAGGTGGATTACAGTCATAAGGAATTTTCCACGGGTAAAAATAGGGCAGTGGACCAGACAGCAGTGACAACACAGAGTCAGCAATGTCTCCTGTCAGCACTGGATTTGAGGGAAGACATCTCCATTATTTTACTTCAATCAGTTTCATAAAAAATGTGAAAATAACTGGTCAGTAACTATGGGTAGAAGAGCATTTCCCATTATCTGATAAACTAGATCATTTAATCGGAAAGACAAACAGTTAAGCAAAATAATGACTTAATTATAGTAACTTGTCTAAAAGGTTTTAATGTGATGTGCAGAAATATTTATGATTAAATGAAGCCTCATGGAAAAGAAAATAATATGCCATGGTACTGAAAACCATCAGATCACAGGACAGTAGTTTAAGATGTGGTAGAGGCCTCAGCTAACATGGCATATCAAATCACACAAAATATTAGCTGTGCAAGAGGTTAGTAATAATCCAGTGGCCAAATTTCAGACGATGGGATCTGATTCTGAGTCTTCTCTGTCTTGGTTGTCCCATGGTCCATCATAAGAATAAGCAGCACATGATAATCAGACATACAGACTCTACAAAAATGGTAATAATCTGGTATCCTTTCAAACTAAGGACATGATGAATTTTCTTTCCTTCTATCTTCATATCAAAAACACCTCTACAGGGACAAGGCATTGCAAGGGTAGATTTTGGTTAAAAGAATAACAATAGAGTCTTCATCTTGAAAGACATTTTGTGGGATGACTATGTCTGACAAGATGTATTGCCTTGTTTTTATTCCAGTGACTAAAAGCTTCTTGCTTAAATTTATTTGCAAACAGCTGCAAGGTTCAGCATGTGAGGAAAAGAATGTCATGGATGAATATTCTGGGCTGGCTGCCCAAAACTTGTTACCATTATTATACATGCTGCACACAGTATGTGACAGTTTTCCCATCTCCATATCCATCTCAATCTTTGTGGAAAAGGAGGGCTGAGAGGTCTGTCATGAGGTAAAATTATGCGAACTCAGGGTAAATAACAAAAAGGCAACAACAAAATTAGTAACTGATAGAATCGAAATGAATTCTGTTTTCCTGAAGAATTATGGAGATCACTATAATAATCAAGCTAGAAAAATTCAAAACTCTGAAAATAAATCCAGTGGTTACCAATTCTTAAAATACAAAGCTGAGAGAAAACTTGAAACATCATCAGTCTCAATTCAGGAGACATCTAAATCCTGAGTTCCCAGAATGGAGTACATTACCTTGTTAACATTACTAAATGCATTCTATTTGGGTATATTATTTGCAAAGACCAAGATTTCTTTATTTTTTGTTATTTGTCATAATTCTCCTAGTGTTTTCAAATGCTCCATTTTTAAGGCTTCTGAAAACCATCACATTTAGTCTTCATTGACATTTTTCCTATTTATGCTACTTCTTTCAGTGTTGCTGCTGCTGCCTGCACAGTGAAGGCTGCAATGGAAATCTGCCTCTTCACTTCTTCCCAGGCTTCATGTTGATCAGTTTTGCTTTCGATATCAAACATGGCATCATAGATTCCTGGGAAGGACTCTCCTGCGTATTTGTTGTGGCTGCTTGGAGCAAAGATGACATGTCTGTAGAGAATTTGAGGGAAAAAATAACAATATTATGCATAAGGAACATAAAACATACTATTTTGTTTTATAAAACAGCTGTAAACACTTCACACTGAAGATGTCAATAAATAAGATTATTGCAGCAATAGCAGCTGAAGTCCATGAAACAAGAAAACAACATAAGCTACATTATGCTATATGAATTCCACAGCCTTATAGCTACTTGAGGTAAAGTTAACTAAAATATTTTCCTTTCTCTCAGCTTAGATGAAATGAAAAGACTTTTAAAAAGCCAGATTATTTTTTCTCACAGATATATACAGTCTCGATACAGGTATGCTTTGATGTAGAAAAGACTTTTAACAAGACACTCTTCTCAGCAGATTTTTAACCATGAGCTATGAGAGGCACAAAGTTTGCAAATCTAAATTTCTCCTTCTGAAGTTAGTTTTTACTGGAGAGATTACTGTTCTGAATTATGCAGATTGGTAGAAGGACCAAAAAACTGGACTTGATTCACTGCCTCTTAAATAAGATTTACTTCTTGAACTGGATGAGAGGACCACTGAATTCCTTCCCTGCTGTTTCAGTACTGCCTTCCACACTACATTTGCTACCATGGCTGTACTCTTTGAAATTGGTCAAATTGTAGGTACTTCAATTATACACTATTTCACTTTCAAATAATAAGAACAACTTCCCAAAGTTCCTACAACTAAAATTATATAAAATTACTCCAGAGCTAAACTTTTACATCTGTTTAGAAGCATAATCAAACCAAGAGAAATTATCTGAATAGGACTCCAAGAATCTTCCTCATTTTGTAGAGTGTATCACGCTGAAGTCTTCCCCAATGTTGTTTCCCCTTTTCAATCTTATTCCTCCTATCTCATGTACTTTCGCCGTGTTGAATAAAATTATTATAACTCTATTTAGAGATTGCTTAATCTTAAAGGAATTTTCATAGAATACTCCAGGAGGAAAGTAAAAAGTAAACCTTTCTCACCTATAGAACGGCCTGCCAGGTAATCCAAGAGGGTCGATGAAAGCCCTTTCTAGAAACATGAGCTGATCATTTAGTGATCTGACAGCAAGCAGGCTAAAATAAAAAAAAGGGAATATTTTGAATATGTAAACTGCAGTGTGTTTGACCTACACTTATCCCAGCATACACATCTGGATTTATGAAAGACACTAGACCTGTTGAACTTTAAGTGTAGCCCACAAAAGAGAGCACATGTCAGCTAACCTGCAAAACAGAATTATGCTGATCTGTGCTGTGACAGAGTCTGGTTCATAACTGGAAAGTCTCTTAAAGCTGTTTTTAAAGGCCAAGGGACAGTATCAAAAGACAGCATTATGGGTATTTTCTCTCATGTTTTTCTCATCTTATTCCTTTATTTCCTTTTCATAAGGATGCTTAAGCAGACCATTCTCTTCTTTTGTACAACAGTTTTCTAAGGACGCTCTTTTCCTGAAAGCTAGCCAAACACAAATTACTTCAAAAAATTGCATTTGTTTTTATATAAAATTACAATGTATCAGAAAAAGGAACCTTGTGATGTTAAAATCCCCCTTCTGAGCCATCTGAGAATTGTGTTTTTCTGATGGTAGATTTTTAATTCCCTAGAGCAGAGACCATCTGTGTCTGTGTGCTTTTAATAGCCCTGCACATACTATTGATGCTTAACAAATAAAAGACCTGTGATGAGGTTATACAGAATATATGTGGGCTTGGTGGTTTATATCCAAAGTACCTTGTAGACCTTCAAAGGCATTTACCAATAAAAAATGTTAAAATTTGTATCACAGTAAACCTGGAGTATGTTTACTACCATTAAAGAAATTTTTTCAAGTTTACAGTGCTGTAAACAGAAACTGAAACTGGTTGGTTGAATTAAAGCATAGATTTAGGCCATCCATCAATAAAGCCATTTTGAAAATGTCACATATATGTCATATGTCACAAATGTCATCTTTTGCATAAGAGATTACTGTTAACTCCTTTATCTGAAAGTTGCTGCCATTAAAAAGATGGCTTTTATCCTCAGATAGTGTTCCATAAGGGTAAACATATGGCTAAATTAGATTCTTCCCAAGAAATGGAACATACATATATGTATATACAAAAGGAAGTCTGGCTTGTCATTCTGGGCATGGCCTACAAAGAATAAATTAAGAATTAAGTCAAGTGCAAACTAGGCCTTTTGGCATAGGTGGTGCATAGAATTTCTTGAAAGCTCATCAAAAAGCTTGCCACAACTACAGCATCTTTATTTCTTTTTCTCCATTAAGTGGCAGCAAATGAAGACTAAGCCCCCTTGAGCTCAGAAGACTACATGGAGAATTTGACTGGAAGAAAAAAAGAGCTGAACTTACTTATTGATGTCTATTTGTTGCAGTCTCTCATGAAAGCTATCAGCAGCTTCTGTAAAATTCTTCACAGCTGAAAATAGAGCATCTGGAGGGAGCAGGAGGAAAGTATTTAATTTCAAATTCTGAAGATATCATTTAACAAATCAAATTCTTCAATTAAAACTTTATCTTCCACTGTGATCATGAACTGTTAAAAGTCTCGCTGAAGGAAACAAAGATGACCCCATATCCCTACATTAAAAAATATGTAATTCTGTGTGAAAACCTCTCTTAGAAACAACAGCAATACGTATTGTTGTGAATATTGTTTACTATTTGCTACTTGAAGGTTGTATATACATATCAAAAAAGTGGATCATTGAACCAGAACCAGACTGTTCAGGTAGGTCTGAGATTTTACAAATCCCAGCAACCTGTGTTTCAGTTATGTCCCTCCACTCAGAGTTTTGAGAAAGACTGAGAACTTGTGTGTTTACATACATGCATGTGTAGCTGATATTGGCCATTCGCAGCCAAATCCTAAACTGAATATTCTATAATGTTGCTAATTAAAAAAAGGTTTCTCAGACACAGAATTAGCCAACAGGATAAGCAGCAAAATAGTGTGACTTTTTTTTTTGAAGGAAACATGACAATGATACATTGTTGTCAATACTGGCCAATCATACACAGGTCAAAGCACATGCAACTGTAAGTGTTAGCTCTATTTCGCAGTGGCATAGTCCCCACATAGGTATGCTAGTGACAAAATACTCCCATTTCCAAATTAATGGAGGGTATTGCTCTTGTTTTATTTGTTGTTCATACAGCACAAGGTAAACACCAGGTTGTGACTAAGACATCCATTAATATAAGGCACTGCTAGCAGTAACAGAGGAGGAATGTGATAGAAGACTGTACGTACCAAAGGATACATTGTATGTTGCCAGCTCCTCTTCATAATTCCTTGACAAATTATAGATGATGTGAGCATAGTTGCTCACAGCTGACGCATAATCTCTACAGTCAAAAGGAAGCACAACAGAGTTGGCCAATTCAAACACCAGCCCTCCCCGTACCTGAGCTACTGCCAGATGATTCTTGAAAGTGGGATCATAAAACTGTTCCACAATTTCATAGGTTTCATAGACACTGTGGTAAACTGGATAGCTGCTGTATTTTTCAACGTTCTGAAACAAAGGAAACCAAGCAAAAACAAAACCATTATTGAGCTATGTCTATTTTTGAAAACTTTTGCTGTGGGACTCAAGGCATGGTAAAGTCTAAGAGTTCAGGTCACACTAATCCTACGTAGCCACTATACGCAGTCAAAGGAGAAGAACTGGTGTGTTGCAGGAGGGAAGACAGGGTGAGCAATTCCAGACTGAGCCCATGGGGCCTGTGGGTCCCTTGGCCCCACAGGGCCTGTTGGCCTCTGTGACAGAGGAAAAATTCCCAGTTGTGGCGCAGTAAAAATTCCCTTCTGACATTAAGGTGTTCTGGGCAATAATGAGGTTTGATATGCAGAATTGTGGCTCTGATACTTTAACCACCTTAAGTCCAAGACTGTTTATATACTTTGAGTGACCTGTAATGTCAACTAGGTTGTGAATGTATAAAAGTCCTTGCTGTCAACAATAAAGAGAGAGCAACATGATAACCACATTGGCTCGACGTGTCGACTGCTCTGTCCAGCCTCCTATTAATTACAGAACCCTGTTGTTACACTGGTGGCTCTCTTAGACATTAACCTGATGAGATAAATGCTGAGATAAATGGTCATTTGGAGAAATCTCTCTTCACTGATCATGTACACAGCCCTAAGAAGGTAGCTAAGCACAGACACATAACTCTCAATTGGCTAAATCTCGGTGAGGTTGTACTTCTCTTGCTTGGATTCAGTAATCATTTGTGTCCTTGGATATTCCGTCTTTTTCAGAGGAAATGACCACATTGAATGGTTTGCTCCTTGGATATTTCTCAGTTATCTGTCATAGTATGCTCCAGAGCCCAACACATATTTTCAAGAAAACATGAACCATTTTGAATTCAAAGCTTTGTAAAGTGTTAAAAATTGTTCAAAAGTCACCATAAGCTACTGAGAAGCCTTCATCAGCCATAGGTAATTTTGAGCACATCCATTTACCCTGAGCAAAAGTCCTTTTGTCTAAATGACAACATGTTGATAATTCTTATTTATTACATATTTCTGTTGAGGTAGCATATAGAGCTGTAGTAATTAGACACCACTCTGACCCACTGATTTGCACTATCCTAAAAAGCTGGAAATCTAAATGGCACCTTTAAAGGTGATGTTATTCAGGCAGTTACAAGGGAGACCAAACTACAAAGACACAGACTTACCCAATTTTTACTGTAACGTGCTCTGCCTGAAGCGATGCCAAGACGTTGAAAGAATGCTTCAAAATCATTGCCAGAACCCAGTTTATTTATTCTTTAAACAAGAAAGAGGAAAATGCCTTGAGTGACAATACTTAAGGTAGCATTTTAGTTTGCTTCCAAGTATACCATGGCAGTTATTTATTCAGCAGTCAGTCACTACACACTACATACTCTTTTCCCAGTGTGCTCTTTTTTGTCAATACACCGTGAACTGCCTCTGGCCCCTGCATTACCTGCACCTCATCAATTGCATTCTCGTAGGAGCAAAGTCACCTCCTCAGGGTCAGAGTTCTCAAGAGGAGAATGTACCTCACTGTCTTTTTATCACTGACAAGAACCAATGACTTTCCTCCTGCTCAATTTCCACTATTCCAAGCTCTCAACTCAGAGAAATCACAGCAGTACCAGCATGGAATAAAATAATTTTGATATTCTGTAGAAACCTCTTGGTAAATCTGAAGGACAATGTTGAAAAATCCTGCCTGGTGTGCTCCACAGCCCCCCAAACTCTGAAGCCTTCAAGAAAACTGGAAAAAAATGCAAAGGAAAGCTGTTGAGTTAACACCTTGTGTAATTGCCACTGGCTTGCACATATGACCCTTATTTGTCTAAACCTCTATGAACTAAATGAACACATTTCATATATAAAGCCTCTTGTTTATCTACAAAAGCAGGTTCACAAACCTGTTGTACAATAATGTATCAGTTACAATCATTACAAACCTGGAATTTATACTGGGTGAGAATCACACCATTTCTCTTCAGGACTCAGCTTTTCATATGAGTATTTCTTTAAAACACACACTCTAGAAGTTATAATAATGTTTGGTATGTAATTTGTTTTCTTTTGTCACTGACCTGGGGACCTCTTTATATTCACTTGATGGATTTTTTTTATACCAGCTCTCATAAAGAGATTTTCCTTCAAACCCCTCATCAGGACTTGGTATCTAGAAAAAAGACACAGGGTAAAATTTTAAATGTTACCAAGCAACAAGTCAACAACCTGTCATTACACCAAGCCTATGACTTAGGGTAATGAGTAAGTCATCTTAAGCCCCTCAACCTTTCTGCGTTTCCATTTTAACACTTCAAATGCACAGCATTTTCCAGAAGAATAGTTTATTTCCTAAAAAATAGGAAAATTTAGATGGAAGAAAACACAAGGAAAGCAAAACTTTTTAAGTCAATATTTAAATTCCGATAGTTATTATGAGATTTTCAGCCATTTAATTTAAATATTCAAAAGAGAAATCCCTCACAAAATCAAAACATTTTGCTTTACTTTGGCAGAAAATTTCAATTTTGTCTTACTTTATTTCAAAACTGTTTCTATCTTGATTCAGTTCCCAAAAAATATGTCTATGGATGCAGAAGCAACCTTAAAAGGGCAAAGTACACAGTACTTGGTGTTTATGTCATCACAGCTGCTAAAGAGCTATACAAATCACAATCATTCTAATGTTCATTCCTTCCACTGCCTAATTTGCAGGTAACTGATCAGCTTAAACACTGTGGGCGTTTAATCATCTTTCCTTTATATTGGTGGACTGCTGAGGTTTTATTATTTTGAATATATTAAAGATTATTGATATATATTCCATTATCAATCTATCTATCTATCTATCTATCTATCTATCTATCTATCTATCTATCTATCTATCTATCTTCTATTAAGAATTAGTACACAATAGGAATCAAATTAAAACTAATTTATTTGTGTTTTGTCCATGAAGGAAATTGTCCACGGAACAGAACTGTCAGCATGAAAACTTTTTACCACACATTAACTATGGATGGGATCACATGGGACATGCTTCCTCATCAGCATTCTCTTCAGACATCAGCTCCAAACAAGCTGTGGTTAAATGCATTCATTAGCCTTTGCTTCCCAACTCGAGGAAGGGTTACAAAGCATTTTTACTGGTATTTAGGCCAAGATTTTAATGATGGCTCTTAGTATCCAAACTGAGACTCTGCTGACCTGATTTCCTGACAGTTCTGAACACCTTCACTTAGCACAGGTTACCATGGGAACTGCAGGTGACCAACTCTTCTTGAGTTCAGGACAGAAGTCTCTTTATCTGGGTACCCACTTTTAACAGAGCTACATTTTATTTGCTGTCTTTCAATTGCCAGAAAATTATTATACTGATTTACTGCTTTTCCTTTACTTTTGCACCAGTCTAATGCCAGCTTCTAAGAGATAATAGACAAATGGCTGAATACATAAAGCAGATAAAGGCAGATAAAGTAAATTCACAGAATATACACAGCAGTTGAATGTGCATTACATTGGCATCTAAAACATATGCAAAAACTAATTAAATGTTCACTCTTTAATACAGTTAAACAGAAAATAAAAACCCCACCAAAAAAAACCCCCAGAAATAAAACCCAAGCCTGTATGACCCAGTCCCAAAGCCAGGAAAGATTTACATCTAAGATGGTGTGGCTATTTCCTGAGACAGGTCCCTACCTCTCAATTTTGTGTGCCACACAGATGTGTGAGAGCATCATGGTCAGAGACAAAGAATAACTAACAGGGTACACTGAAGCTGAGCACATCGACCAAACCTGTCACATCACACAAAAAAACAATAAGGTAGGCACCTTAATTTCTTCCCCTGCCTAAAGGGAATCAGAGTCTCCTACTACCATGGGCGTTCTAGTAGTTGATCTCGGCAGCCAGGTACATGCTTGTTTCTGTCCTCTGGTTCACATGATGCTTTTATGCTTTTGTTTTTAGAAGGAATGCTTTCACAGGAGGAGTTGAAAAATCCCCAAATCCTGAATAGTTAATAATTTAATGGTATAAGCTGGGAATCCCCTTATCTGTCCTGGGAAAAAGCTGCAGTTCCTTAGTTATTGCCTAAAAGGGGTACAGCAGTCAGAAAAGAAAGATCTGATGCTATATTTTTACAGACAGAGCCCTATCAAGTAAGTGAGCAGCAAACACACTGGCTAAAAACTTCAAGTGATGTTACCTTTTTAGTCAGACTGTAAACCAGACTGTACATCAGTGGTGTGCAATCCACTCGCAGTGTGTAGTTTCCTGAAAAAACATGAAAAACTATTTATTTGAAGAAGAAAGTTCCCTCAGCTGAAACTTCATGCCCTTTAATGAGAAAGGGACTAGGGAGCTACACTCTTTATGAGAAGCAAGCTGAGAAGAGTCTTCCTATGATCTTCTCAGTGCACTTTATTGGTTAGGATGAATTAGAGCCCAACTTTTGAAGCAAGTCTTAAGAGCTTTTCTTACGTCCCCATGTTTATTATGCATGTTATAAGAGAAGAAACTGACTCGAAAGAGTTGCCACAGAACTCCGGGCACAACACTTCTTGTCTCTCTTATGACCTCCCAAACAGTGTAGCTACTGTAATGGACTTTTCCCCTGAAACAACACAGATGTCTGAAGGACACTTTATGATTCGAAGCCACAGTTTCCCCTCATATTCATTTCTGAATTAATGCAACAAAAACTATCACACTGAAGGTCTCATGAATCTCCAAGACAAAATCCCTCCCAGTCATACCATCACTATTCCTAAAAAGCACAAGTCATATTCATGTACCTTCAACAGAAGAATCTGCATTGATATAAGCCACTCCCCGTGCTTGCAATAATTTGGCATTTTCCTATGAGAAAGAAAAAAAGGAAGAAAATGCTGATTAACTTTATTTCCTCCAGAACTATCATCCCATTCACAAAAGAAACAGCTGTTTCAGAGATGGATATCATATACTGCAAGGAGCTAGGGATTCTTGGTGCTTCAAATGGAAACTCAGGGGAGAGAGAAAATGTGTGTCTAAAGAAAAGAGGTGGGGAGGCAAGAAGTGCTTCCTTCTAGTGCAGATTTCTCAAAGGACAGCTAGCATGCAAATTTCTTTTTGAACACTCTTGGGTTTACCTCAACCCACTCTGTTGATCCTAGCAAGCCAAATTCCTCTGCATCCCAGCTCGCAAATATCACTGTTCTCCTTGGTCTCCATCCTGAAATGAAAGACCATGAAAATTGTATTACAAAAATAAAGGCTGCTTGTTACATGACTAATGTGAAAACACATGGCATTTTGGGGGGGGCTCATCTTTTACCATGGTCTGTAAGGAAAAAGATATACATAAGACTTCAGTAACCTTATCTAATAATGATTCGCTATTGTAGCAATCTCCCTTCTATTCAATATTGGGCCAAATAATGTATTTTGTCTCTCACCTTTAAATGCAAGAAAATTTTCTAGAATCTAAAACTCTGATCAAGGATTGTGCTGTGCACAAATTCTTGAAAGAAGATTTTTCTAATCCTCTTGCTCTCTTCAGTTTAGTACACATTGTATTTCAGTGTCTATTCTGACAGAAAAGTGGCATACTTTCGTACCTATTACAGAAGTTCTTTGACCTGTCTTTCAAATTCCAGATTTCAAAACCCAAGCAATTCCCTGTAACTTTGACAGATCACCTTCAAAAGAAAAATCTTTCACTTGAACTCCTCCATCCAATTTAAACCCAGACCAAACAGAACAGGCCCTATTGCCCTGATGCTGTATTTCAGCTCAAAGTTTTCTTTGAAGCTACTGGAATCTTTACATCTTTTACTCCCTTTCTTTTTTAACTTTTAATTTTTTTCCCATTCACATTCCAGAGAGCTTCCCCTGATATTCAGTTATGGGAAGAAATTGAAATAAAACTAAATGTCAATAGGTTTTATGTTTTATAGGCAGGCAAAGAACACTTCTCTAGCACACTATTTATCTCACAGCTTCTCTCCATGGGATGTCAGATAGGGAGACAGCATTTGCTCTGACAGCAACAGAAACTTGGTGCAGTTGACAGTTGTTCCTCTATTCTAATGCAAGTAGGCATGAGGTATTTTTAACCATTACCTCCTACTATGTTTGCACAGTTCATTCTCAGCATTACACTGACATCTTTCACTTACTCTTGAGTATGCCTCCAAGCCACAGACAAGTGCTGAGAAGGCTCTCAGTGTGGCCCTGATGAAGCCTTTATTAGTCCACCACTGTGTCAGTACTATAGCACCACTGACATATCCAGTCTCACCAGCCTCAAACACAGAGTAGTCAATCGTACCTCAATGCCTTGTTTATTTCAGCATCGCCCCCTTTTTTTTTTTTTTTTTTGTTTCCCTCTAGGTGTACCTTCTCTTGAGCAGAAGTACTTCACATACAGCAAGGTGCACAGCAGTGTGTTTATTCAAGACATCAGTGAGATAGACATTTTTAATTTCAAGCATATGTTTAAATCTCACAGAAATCACAATGGGCACTGATGAGAGCAGCTACTTTGATGTGCTTTATTCTTTCATTACATTACCTTTCTTTTTCAGTTTTCCAAAGCTCCTCACAATCTCGTGAACCACAGCTGCCCCACTCTGAGGATCAATGCCACCAAACACCCATGAGTCACGGTGGCCTCCCAGAATGACATATCTGTCTAGAAAAATTAATTTTGAAGGCTTACTTAGGAATACTTTTTTCCTGACACAGAGATGTTAACTTGAAGTAATTTCTAATTTTCCACGTATGTATCAAGCAACAGAGATTAAGAGTTTATAATGTACACGATAGAAAGGAAAAAAGTGGTTTACATTTCTGAAGACATTTTTTTCTGTATTTTCAGTCAGTGTTGAAGAATTTGTCAAAGCCAGTAACTGTATCCCATATGACTTAAAACCTCAAACTCCATGTTGTTATTTCTACTATTAAATATAATACAGACTTCCTTTAAAGTTAGAAGCATTTTTCCATGCTTCACAATAGTGTGTTCCATGGTGAACCTGATCCACTAATTAAATCTGTACAGCACAGAAATTCACAACATTGTGAATTCATATGCTGAATGCAGTATTCTTCTAGATATATATATAATCAATCACAAAAAGGGTTGTCCAAATCATGACAGCGATATGATTATTGAGATAAAATTCAGACTACGTCTCTGTGTTACTATAATATGGTTAACAGCTGTGTTATAGGCAAAGGAAAGTGCTGCAATTAGAAAATATATTATCATCATTCTAGGGATGTCTACATATATGGCTTTTTAGAGTATAAAATCACACTGGTTACAAGAGATTGTAAGATAGACAAAAAGTCAATAATGTTGGATATAGTGTCTTCCAATGGAACACAAAATGCATTCCCATGTTTCTTAGGGGAGAATATCCACTTAAAAATATTCTTTCAATTGCAAAGTTACTTGCCTGAGGATAAATATTTCCATTTTAGTTATGACTCCCCCCTGAAAATCAGCATTTACAGTGAAAGTGCTGACATACCCTGAAGCATATGAAAGCCAGTGCAAATACCATTTTGAAGATCATACAACACAGTATTTCAGAGAAAACGATACTCCTCATATCTTCCTTGTAACCATGAAGTACATGTAGAGGTCACTGCTCACCCAGATTATGCGGAAGGCAAAGGATTTTACCTGGTTCCACTGAGCCTCTGATGGTACCAATCACATTGTAAATCCTTCTTACTTCATTGTTGCTATGAATGTGCATTTTCACCTTTCTGGTGTATTGGGAAGAAAACACAAAGAGAAAACCCACCAAATTAGATAACCAAACATCTTGACACCTTTCAAAAGTGTACAATACAAATGACAAGGAAAGCATTTTGACCAAGTTTATCTCTCCTATTAAACCAAAGAAAATCTGAAAATATTACAGTGTAGGTTTTTTTTTCTGGATTCATACTTGCACAAATGAGAACAGCATTTAGCCCTTGACAGCTGTGTAATACTTCTGATGTCAGTAAGATTAATACAGATGAGATCATAATTCCAAAGATCTATTGCTAACAGCTAGTTTTTAAATTTGAAATAGTGAATGAAAAATAGAAAGCATCTAATGTTAAAAAAGGTAAATAGTTCTAATCTTCTGCAGTTCGGAGCAAATCAGAACTGACTTCATGTCACAGTTTCACCCTAGCCAGCAATCAAGCCCCACACAGCCATTCACTCACTCCCCCAATAGCAGTGAGAGAATCTGGAGGGTAAAAGGTAAAAAACTCAGGACAATTTTATACACAAAGCAAAAGCCAAGAAAACAAGCAGAGTAAAACTGTTCAACCATCTCCAAAAGGGCAGAGCCCCATCACATGTTATGGTGACTTGCGAATGCAAACACCATCACTCCAGATGTCTCCCCTTTCCTCCTTCTTCCCCCCACTTTATGTACTGAGCATGCCGTCAGATGGTCTAAATATCCCTTTGGTCAGCTGGGATCACCTGCCCTGGCTGTGTCTCCTTCCAGCCTCCCATGCACCCTCCACTCTCTCACCAGTGTGGCAGCACAAAAAGCAGAAAAGGCCTTGGCTCTGTGTGAGCTCTGCTCAGAAATAGCAAAAATATTTCGATATTATCAACCCTGTGTTCATGACAAATGAAAAACAGCCTCATACCAGCCTCATGTGCTGAAAATTAGCTCTACCCTAGCCAAAACAAGAACATTCCAGCACAGTCCGTACTACATACATAGTAGTATGTATACATACATAGTATGTATGTAGTCCATACTACAGCACCTCAGGCAGCAGAAATTCTTTTTCTGGAAAAAACTGCTTATATGAAGCAGCTTTATGTAAGTCAATAGGTAAGACTAGAAGCTGGACTCGCTGAATTTAAAAAAGAACACAAAAGTTTAAAGAAACAACAACAGCAAAAAATCACTCTCAACAAATAGTTCATCAAAGGCTAGATGCTTTTCAAATTAAACTGGTTCAAGACTAGCTGGAAACTAAAGCAAGTAGGTCATATCCATCCAATCAAGACACAATGCATAATGTACTAATGCTTTGCATTGAGCATGTTTCAGCCAAGGAAATAGCCAAAATCAAAGGAAAGCTGTAAATAAAACCAGTTACTCTATCTTTGGTCAAACTCTATTGGTCCACCTGTTTTTTTCCTGATCCCAAGAACACTCTTCTGAGGCAACAAAACTGACCTTGAAGAATAGTTTTCTGTAAACCCAGGACCGACGTTGTAAGATACATTCAAATTTCCTTTCCAGCTACTATGAGGTGGTGCCTGTCCTCCCATATTACTGTTATGGAAAAAAAAAAAATCACTATCAATTACAGACATCTTACAACAGCAACAAACAAATGAGAAACCAGAAACCACACTTTGCTAAGTCCCATGCAAAAACAGACCAGCATTGGTCTTTGTTTTATACAATTTATGCTACAAGCTTTGGCAGGAGAATAATCTGGAGTTTTAGCTACACTAAAACTAGTAAATTAACATAGAGCAATAATCCTGGGCATAGAGATCAGCTTGGAATGGCCTACAGCTACCCTGGAAGACAGAGTTGGCCAAAAGGCTTTGCATATAAACTGCCTTTTATAAATGGTCCCTAGAACTTTCTACTGCCTTGAACTGCATTTGCATTTGAATTAGCGGAGAGCAACTTGGGCCATTCCAACACTTTAACACCACAGGCAATAGTTTTATGCTGCCTGTCCCTGCACACAGTTTAATCTTGTAGCATAGACAGCTGATGTGTGTCAAAGATGGCTAAAGTAGAGAAACACGATCGGTCCAAGTCAGCCTTTCTAGTTCCATTGTCAAAAGTGTCATATTTTTCCTGTTAACACAACTGGAAATGCAGTAATTCAGTGGATCGCAATCACCCAGACTTACTCCTTTGAAGGACTTTTATTTTTGATATGAACTTCTGAGATACAAAGAAGGTATGCTGGATGTTCTGGCTCTCAGGAAGCAAAATATATTTATTGTAAATGAAAGCATGTATTTTACTTTATATACATACTTCAGTCAAGCTTTATCCCACAGAACACTTCAACATGTCTTCAGGCCCTGAGTAAGTTGTTTATATAAAAATATGATTGCAGGAATAACAAGATGCTATGACTTCTCAAAACAAAAGTGAAAACAAAGACCCAGTATTTTTAAAGGATTTAGGTTTTATTTATAATTAGTCAAACCAAATTCTAGTATTATGTAATACTTATTGAACAGAAATGTCTGGCTACATCATATTTATAGTATGTTACTTCAAAGTAATAGCAGTAGATAAAAGAGGGTTTTTTACCTATATCTTTTATCCTTATGAGCAGTTATCCTGATAACTATATAGTTTTATAGTGATAACTATAGAGTTTTAAAGAAAAGAAAATTTGGAGACATATTAGTCCATATTATAAATTACCTTTTCCCAGATAACTCTGCACATAGTTCATATGTAATAATGGATCCCACACTTACCTCCTACAGAGATTCTAATGAGATACAAATTTATTATTTCAACAGCTGTAAGAGAAGCGGAGTCTCTTGTAAAAGACAAAAGTCTTTTTACTCTCTTTTCAAATACTCTCATAACTTCCAAAATAACAATCTAGTAAAAATACCTCCTGTCTCCCATGCACTCACCGCAGTAATGACTCTGCATCATGATAGCCAATAGGATGAACTGGAATTTTTGGGAGGCCTACAGCACTGGTTTCGTCTAATCGGTACATGTATTCTGAAAGCAAAACACAGATATTTTCGTATTTACCAGTCTCAGAAGGAAGCTGTACATTCATAACACAGTCTTAACACTGAAGTCAGGAATAATCATTCCGCTTTCCCAGAAGCTGAGCTGACATCTTCCCAGTAATTTCATTCTTTGTGCTTCATCAACATGTTTTCAGAGAGACACTAATCAAGGTTCTCTCATAGTGTCTGCAGTTGTGCATTTAAAAATGGCTGGAAATGTTAAGATTATTTGTTCATTTTTTTGTGTTGAAATGCTTTTAGATAGAAATATTTCTCTTCATGGGAAAAAAGTTCAGACTAAGCTACAGATAAAGAGCAAGAAAGAAGCCCATAGTGTGATGCTTGGAACATTCATCTGGGAACTAAAAAAAATTGCCAGTTGATAAAGAGATGCAGATAAAATCTTATACACTGGACCACTGAATATTATGGGTTGCTGGTTTTGTGTACAAAACAAAATCTAGGTTTTGTTCTGGCAAAGCTCAAATACAAGTAATTTTTTTTTTTTTTTTACAAATCTTCATCTTGATGACATGGACAAAAGCACATACAGAATAGTTTCCTTCTTAATACAACATTCACAAGGACCCTTTGCGATTGAGGGAGACAAGGATTCATCTGTGTGATCACTGACACTAGCATAAAGAACCAGAAATTTTCTGTCTGCTCTGTCATGCTGCTGTTTTGAACATGTACCCCCTTGAAGCACAAGTTCTGCTGCCTGGAGGCAACTCTGCTCATCACTTAGGGACTGCTTTTCTTGAGGTGATTGCCTCTCTTAGATTTGCTGGCCCAAGTGCTGGCATAAATAGTTCCTCATGAATTTCAATCAAAATGATCTGGTTTAGCTGCTAAATGAAATAACTTAGGCACAACTCAAACAGCTGAGGAAGCCTAAGGTGAAGGTGATGAATACAGATCAGCACTCTAGGGCTCCCCCAATACCCTCTCATTTTCTCTCATGCACCATTTACAGAAGTGTCCTACTGCAGTGGAAACCAAAGCTGCTTCTTTTAGCAGCACAGACTAAGAAAGAAAGTGCGTTGTTATAAGGGAGAAAATGTCCTCTGCCCTTTCCTGATACCAGACCCTCAGAGAGTGCCTTCTCTAGAGTCACTCACCTTTTGCAGGATAACCTGGAGTCAGAGGATCCCCTGCCCCATTCAGGTTTAATACATTCCCACGCTGGGCTCCTCCACCTGGAAGGTTCCAGCCATTTGGATAAGGATCTACTCCAGGGGCGCAGTAGTCAGCAGGGTCAGAGTACAGAATAATTCCCTTGGCACCTGCCAATTCAGCATTCTTCACCTGCAAAGCACATCTCCTGTCCCTATCCAGTCCTTTATAGCTTGACCCCAGAGTTCAAGGGGCAAAAGAAAGTATAAATTACAGTGATTTTTCCTCAGGGTCTTTTACAGTGCTTGGGATAAGTCAAGGGCCCATAACTGTCTCAAAATTTCCTGAAAAAATATATATGCATATACCAGGTTTCAAATGAAAGTAAAAGGTTTGCAGTTGCTTTGACTTTTAGTTAGGAGATAACAGCAGTGACATGGAAAACATCCTCCACAGTATTGCTACATAACCTGAGTTTGTATTCTGTCATCCAGATCAATACAATCAGCCGACTATTGAAACCTACACTAACAGAGAAAACTGTATCACATTAATGCAACAGTATCTTTCAGGTAGTCTTCTTCTTACCTTATTTACCTAAATGATCCCTGAATGTATCTCAGGGTCTGGTTTATACAAGAAGATTATAATTGGAGAGCTTGAAAGTGTCTTTGTCTGTGAACAAAACTAAATCCAGAGAGCTACATTTTAAGCTCATTACAGCAGAAGGACTGACCTGCATGCTGTTTTAAAAGTGTTCTTGTGTGACTTTATTATTGTATAATATAGATCATTCTGACATCCCAATCTGGTTTTCTACTAGATATGACAGTGATGGATAGTGACAGAGTGACAACTAATCCTCAACAGTTTTAAATTTGGGCATTTTAACTCAGAAATATCTTAGCTTTTTTTCCTTTCCTTTCCTTTCTTTTTTTTTTTTTTTTTTTTTAAGGAAATACAGTAGTTGCCTTCCTCCTCTATCCTACTTTTGCACACCATTAGGAAGTTGAAAAACTTTCAGTACAGTTCTCCAGATTTTATATAGGCCACCAAATTCTTCTGTATATAAGCAGTCATTAGAAATACAATCGTAAGAATGAGGATTATACGCCCTTTGTGTCAGTGAGGGCATATAATTTCCAAACCCCAGGAAAATTGCCTCTCTAGATACTAGTAACTCTAAGATATTTGTGTTTCATTTTAAGGAAAGATTCACAGACACTAATATCTTCTTCAATTTTTAAGTATTTTCCATTCAGATAGCATCTTTAGGAGTGGTAAACAATTTAGTGAAAATATTATCTGACACAGAATGTAAGTCATATACCACTTTTCACTGGTGAAAATGATATGTATGTAAACCAGTGAGTTATCTGTTTAAAAGCTTCAGACAAGATTAATCAACAGCATATAATAAGGATTGGCATCCCATGAATTCAGTGCTTAATACCCTTAGGTAACTGACAAAGACAAACTATAGTCCGCTCAAATTAGAGTCAAAATAGTTGTTGTACAAAAGCCAAACACTCTTAAAATAGACTGTCTTCTTACATCTCTGTTGAGAAAATAACTTGAGTGTGTGCCTGAAGTATGTACAGGATTATGTCCTTTCCTGTTAGGTCATGGAAATCTGCAAAAACTATAGTTTAAAAATAAATTTATTTGACAGAGATGTTGAATAACCTAATACAGAATTAAAATTAACTTCTATACAATTATAGTCTCTGTCTGGTGTACAGAAACCATTATAAAGAAACAAAATATAGACGTGGTAAAGAACAGCTGAACCAACCAAGGAACAATCTAGTTCAGAATTAGGGTCTATGACACTCTAGTAGTGATATTTTGGAACAATTTATAGAATGCAAATGAATATTAAAATATGGAACATTTTTCAACTGACTTACTTTTATCCTAGAAATACTAAAGAATTATTTTTGAACACAGGTCTATGAAAACTCATTACTCTAAAATCTCCTGAATACCTTAGGGAAGTGTTTCAGTCTCTAGAAAACACTGAAGGACAGAGCAGTTGAAGTGGGAGTAACAAGGAGAGAAGGGCAGCAACATTTTTATACACACGGATTACCTTGTTTCCTCTGAAGATCTTCCCATATCTGGCAATAACAATCTTTCCTGTGCAGTTAATTCCCATTTCACGTTCTAACCTGAAGAAGTCCTCGGTGCGGCCATAATTCACATACACCAACTCACCCTGAGAGGAAGGGGCAGGGCTTGAAACAGTAATGTCAAAGAGCATGTTGAAAGGAGTACGTGATCTAGTAACATAATAAAGGTTTTCAACATAAAATTCTTGGCCTGCAAGAACTCAGAAGAGCCTTGGCCTCACTGAGTATTCCCACATGCTCCCTTCTGTGCTGTTTGCACTACAGATGCAGACAACAGCTCACTGGAGAATGCTACTGCTAACAGCACTAGATAAGTACTTGGAGGTCTTGTCAAACTATTATGCAATAAGGTGAAAATAAGCATCAGATTTTGAAAAGACAAGATTGTCTTTAGGTATTGCTTTCAGTGGAAGCAAAGATTTTATATTTAATTAAAATAAAACAATTTCCTAAAAAAGGAAGCTGAATCTTTTTAAACTTGTTTTCATCATTTTCCACCTCTCATCACAAACCAAACAAAGCAGTGATGTTATTCTGTCTTTCTCTGGTGATAGCTATGATAAAGGTCAAAATGAATGAATTTTATCCTACACTATGTTCCAAAATTCTCACTGTAATTCTTGGAACACTCAAAGCTCTTATGTCCCAGGGTAGAGATTATGCCTAGTTCTCCAGCTTTCTTTGAGTGTCTGAGGCAAATGAATACAATATTCCTTTCGTTTTCTGGACTTGAACAGCTTACTAACAAACATCACAAAGTACATGATTCTGATATGATACCGAGCTGTGTGAGCAGAAGCATCAGCATGTTAGCATAAAGCATAGCCTGGACCAGGGTTCTGTAAACCTAAATTATTCTAATAGAGACAGGAAAGATATTGAGAACAACACCAAGGAATTCTAATCTAAGAAAATATTAATTCAAACCTCTAATGAACAGAAAACTCCTGTTACACAGCCCAGCTTTATCAAAGAAAGCTGATCTCATCTGTATAATAAGACATGAAGGATTAGTTTTAAATTCAGATCATAGCAATGCCTTTATCACCAGCAATAAAAAACAGCAAAAGCTTTTCAAGCATACTCAGCACTGTGCAGGTATACCTGTCTGTGTGAGCCTTGGGCAAGCAGCATTTTGAAAAGTGAGACTCTTCATTTGGCTGGGTAAATGTAACAGTCTATTTGTTCACCAAGGTGGAAAACAATGGTGCATAGTTACAGAAATATCTGGGGAAGTTTACAGCAACTGATATTAATGATTTATTACAATAGTTATTAAGGAAAAGAAAAAATAAAACCGAGCTCTGACTCAAACTAGAGGAAAAAATTAAACATATATATGACTGCTCAATCTAAACATTGCTTCATTACAATAATCACAAGAACATAGGTCACCTTTCCTACTGGTGATAAGTTGGGTTTTGAACTAAAGCCTAAAGAATTTCAAATTATTCTGTATTGCTCACTGATATTGTGTGCAATGCTACAGTACACTGTGGTATTCCATCTTTTCCATTTCCATTATTTCTGTCTCTGCTTCTTTTCCTCCTTCTCTTCTATCTCTATTTCTTTTACTATGTAACATTCTACTATCTTACCTCGGGTATTCCTTGGGGTGAAAAGGCACTGTATGGTGGCACCACATCTCTGACAGCCTCATATCCTGGAGGAGGAGGCTCAGACAATGATGTGTTGAAAACCTAATGGGAAAGGAGAAAAGGAATAAGGTAAACAAGGCAAAAAGGAAAAGAAATACTTTCTATTCACAAGCACTTTTAACAAGCATTTGCAATCCAAAGGACTCTGGTTTTAGAATTCTACCTAAAAAGGGACCAAAGTTTTAGCAAGCACTGGGTATCCTTTTCAGCAGGCATGCTCTATGTGTGACTTACAAATCCCATCTCCACTCTTCACAGAGAACCCTGCACAAATGAACATAGGGTTCCCTGATGTGGTCTGGGTACAGCAACAGGCTAGATGACAGTGGTAAAAATGCTTTTATTCTGTTCATCCCTTAAGCTTCTATGTGCACTTCATGTAACGAATGAACATGAGTATGTAATGAACTCATTTCCCTTGTGATAGCACATCCTGAGACCTAAATTCTAATCTTCCAGAAACTGAATTTAGCAGAACCATCCATACTGTATAATGAATCAATGCAAAGAATGGTGCTCGCCAGGCTTTCCTCTTTCTAAATAACAGAGTAATTTTCAAACTACTGAATTACATGAAGTAATTCTCTTCCATAATTGGTTTTTAATCCATATGTCAGGCTGCTGTATGAATAACAGTTAATATTAGTATTCCTAACACATCTATTATGAAATGAAGATGCAAAATATAAAAGCAAACTGGAATCCCTGATTTCCGTGAGCTTTGTACCAGGCCCCACACCATTAAGTGAACAAAGGAGAGTTTTCCCTCACAGCCTTCTCAGGTGTATTAAAGTGATTTTGTTACCTGGTTGGAAAAACTGGTTTTTGTACCTCATTGCCATGCTCATCAATAACTGAGATGTAGTTGGGCTTAGTGTCATCAGGGTAAGAGAGCAAGACATCATAATGAACCAACTGAACCGAATCCAAACCAAATTTCTCCCACTCAGCTTGGACTTGCTGTGCCAGATGCATATTTTCCTTTGTTCCTGCTAGGTGAGGAAGTTGTGTAAAATTGCTGGAGAAAAGGAAGAAATAAGCAGGGTCAGGCATTGAAGGTCATAATCAGAACTCCTCTTAACCCAGCTGGAAATAAACCTCATAGAAGTGATCAGATAGGCTAAATAAGGACCAAGACTTCTCTCTATCTATGTATTTTTATGTTGTACACTTAAACTGAGATCAAGGGTTTCAGGCTGTCCTGATCTAGCACAGGTATTTAAATCTTCCTTGCAGCATGGTTTAGCAAGAATGGTGTGGTGACATCAGCTATAGCATCTTGTCCTGTCTTTACTCCTTGTCTTCTGAGCTACAGTGGGCCTATGCACTCCTATGCACAGTAAGACCTTATCATTGTGAAGTGCTAAAAAACTGAGTACAATTATTTTTGTGTATTCAGTTTAGAAATGTGCATAATTACTCTTACCCTTACTTGCATTTAACTAGATATTCTCCTTGAATCCCACAATTTTAATTAATTTTGGCACAAATACTGGTTTATCTAAAAGTTCACTCCTAGTGTGTCTTGTTGGCAAGTAAAAGAGATTGAGTTTTCAGTACCGTATAAACAAGGAAGAGAAAAACTCAACAGTTTGGGACTTAAAAGTCATGCCAGCATGAATAACAAACAGTGAGAGAGAGCATAAATAATGAACAGCCCATTGTCTGGAAAAAAAAATTAATTGTCCAGACCATTTTGAAAGCCCAGTTGTGAAGCCAGCTGAAAAAACCCTCAGCTGAAAGAGGCTGTCATCATGATGTCCTCATTCTATCATATGACCATGCCATTAACAGGCCAAAGAAGCATGTGTGGCACCATCTGGTGTTAATGAAGAAAATTGTATCTTTGATTATGAAGG
Organism: Sylvia atricapilla; assembly: GCF_009819655.1. Taxonomy (NCBI): domain Eukaryota; kingdom Metazoa; phylum Chordata; class Aves; order Passeriformes; family Sylviidae; genus Sylvia; species Sylvia atricapilla. The sequence continues at coordinate 34,418,167 of NC_089141.1, read as the reverse complement.
GGGGTGAGATTAGGAAAAACTTAAATTCTGGAGTTCAAATAAGACCAAAGCCATCAAAGAAAGCCACTATGAAAGAACTATACATTGGGGTGGGGTGGGGTAGAGTAGAGTAGAGTAGAATAGAATAGAATAGAATAGGTTTGCTTGTAAGAGATCTACAACAATCATCTAGTCCCACTGCCTGACCAATTCAGGTCTGACAAAGTTAAAGCATGTTGTTAAGGACATTGTCCAAATGTCTCTTGAACACTGACAAACCTGGGCCATTGAGCATCTCTCTAGAATGCCTGTTACAAGTCGGAATATCCTCTTGGTAAAGAAATACTTCCTCATGTCCAGTCTGAACTTTCTTTAGTGCAGCATTGAACTATCCCTACACATCCTATCACTGGATACCAGGGAGAAAAAACAAGCACCTCTCTTGCCATGTCCCCTCCTTAGGAAGATGTAGGTTGCAATGAGGCTGCCTCTCACCCTCCTTTTCTCCAAACTAGACAAAATCCTTAGCAGCCAAATGCTGCCGGATAAAACCATGTTCCTCTTACCATGACAAAATCTAATACTGCACTAAAAGTCACTGTTACAGTGACAGCATCATCTTCTGGATGCTTATCCAGAAGATAAGTTTGCTTAAGAGCACACTTATGTGTTTATTGTGAGTGAGAATGGTTGTTTTCTGTAGGAGTTAGAAGTGTTTAAGTATCACATTTTCATCTCAAGTTGATTTATCCAGTAACATTTTCCTGTAGTACACTCTCATTTCACTGAACCTTGTGTTTTTCTTCATTCTGTCTTCTAATCTGACTGCCTGTACTGGTAGTTCTGAGCAGTGACTAAACATCTGCTGTACTTCATTGCAGGACTGGCCACATGACAGTAAATGAGGTACAAGGGTTTCTGCTTACATAGAGACTGGGAGTTTAAAGGGCAGGAAGGTTCTTTCACAGAGCTGTTTAATGACAGCTGACTTTGCAGAAACCAAAATACAGCTTAAGACTCTAAAAACCCCTAAATATTTGGTTTTGAATATGTATGTTATAGTCCAGTACATGACTGCTACATAGAAGAGTGACCATACTTTCCAGTTAATTTATCTGCAATAGTTCATGGCAAATACATTTAAAATGAAAGCAGTAGGATTGCCACAATCCTATAAACTGAAAATGGTCTTTAAGTAATTTAGTTTTGCAAAACCCCATGCTATGTAATCAGACTGGGAGTATGAGGCAAATCCAAATTTGTTGATTATTCCTACAATAGCTGATGCTCTTTTTTTACACTGAAAGTAAACTCCCATCATTAAACTGTGACTTGTGGCCCATTACTGACTGGAATAAATATAAGATTTTAACAAATCCTAAGAGAAAAATAATCTATTTACAAGATCCCTAAAACAAACTAATCAAGCACAGGTATTTGCATTTAAAGCTTCTAAGTTACTAAAATAGAAATATTTATTACATCGATTCAATTTTAATAGACTTAAAAAAATTTATATTTTCATGTTCCATTGAAATGGTTTTGAATCGTTTGAAGCGTGACCAGCAAGTCAAGAGAGGTGATTCATCCCTCTACTCTGCTTCATCAGACCCCAGCTGCACTGCTCTGCTCAGCAATGAGACCCAACAAAAGAAGGACAAAGACTTGATGGAACAAGTCCCAGAGGAGTCCAGGGAAATGATCAGAGGGCTGGAGCATCTCTCCTGAGAAGAAAAGCTGAGAGACTTAGGGCTATTCAGCTTGGAGAAGGCTCTGAGACCTTAGAGCATTTCCCAATATCTGAAGGGGGCTTACAAGATGGCTCAAGAGGGACCTTTTTCAACGGCATGTAGTGACACAAGAAGGGATAATGGCTTTAAACTGAAAGAGGTCAGGTTTAGACTGGCTATTAGGAAGAAATTCTTTACTGTGAGGATGGTGAGGCACTAGCACAGGTATACCAGTGAAGCTGTGGATGTCCCATCCCTGAAAGTGTCCAAGGTCAGGCTGGACAGAGCTCTGAGCAGCCTCTGGTCTAGTGGAAGGTGTCCTTGCCCATGGCAGATGGGTTAGAACCAGAGGATCTTTAAGGTCCCTTCCAACCACTTTTATGATTCTGTGATCATTGGGCTGGCTCTCACTTGATTTTTTTTTTTTGTTGTCTGAACTGATTAGTCTACACACTGCTTACTAAAGAAACTGCTTGATGTTTTCTGCTTTCATTTCAGCCATAAATGCTGTCCTCATATCCTCATGAGTACTCAGAGATGTCTTCTCATCTGTAGGTTTTGCAAACCAGCCTGTACAACACATGAAAATACAAAAGTAAAAACATCAGAGCAATGTTCCCATGACACATGATTTCTCTTTAGTCTCATCACAAGATTTTCACTGTTTTACATTTTAGAACTGTTTTTATTTCAGCACATATAAACAGATACAACCTAATGTAGGCTATAAAGTGATGACAGTGTTAGTCCCACAAATGGTAAGAGAAGTTATTTGTCTAGGTAGATGTTGAGGGATATAAAATACTATCTTACATTTATTCATCAGATATTTTCCTGTAGATGCTAAGGAACTTAACTGTCTTCCTCGAGTACCAGAACATCATGCTGTCAGTCATACAGTTACCTCAATAATAAGGCAGCAGCTTTACAAAAAATGCCCAGAAACACAGGCATGCTTTGTCAGGAACAGATGTCTTGTAACTCCTTTCTCACTCTCCGGTCTGTCTGGCTCCTTTCTGGAATCCTTCCCTTTCTGAGCAAGCAATACCAGAATAAGTGATGAGAGGAACAGCTGGCTAGAAAGAGACATGTTCCTGACATCTGTTTTTAAGTCAGACTGGACAAGGTCAGTGTATGTGCAACAGCAGCTACATGGGTAGTGTGAATGAGAGAACCAGTGGGTTCAAGAGAGCAACAAGCTGGCACCAGTGAGGCACTGGTTACTGGCACAGTGAAAGGCTCCACATGAGAGAGGAATTCAGTCGGGGCTTCCCAATGGCACCAATGCCAAGTACATACCAAATGGCATTGTAAAATACAAGTGGCTCTTTTGTTTTCCATCCTTCTGTAAGCTGATCATGCTTCATATGTGAAACCAAAAGGAAGGTAGGGAGGGGGAATCTCTTGCGGCAGCAACCCTCAGTCCCGCCTGCTTGGGACGAGAGCAGGTGAGACACCAAAAACTATTTGTCCCCTCCTGTCCGTGCCCCTCCAGCCCCGCGTTCACCTTCCTGCCTCTCTGGCTGCGGCTGGTGCTGTTTGAAGGCAACAGGGTCGAGGGCTATGTCTTTTGTCTCCTCACAAACCCAGCGCTCCTTTCTCTTGCCCACAGCACTATTTTACTCCTATTTACTTTAACAAAAAGTAAATAGAAAAACAAGGCAAAGACACGAAAACGCATCTCCTGCGGAGGAGCTGGGTATCCCAGAGAGGGCCGGGGACTGCGCCCGCCCGCCGTGAAGGAGGGAGGCACGGAGGAGGTACCGCCCGGCAGAGCACGGACTCACCTCGGGCATCCTCGGCACAACATCCCGGGCGCTGGAAACCCGCCCGCTTCTCCCCCTGCCCCGGCCCTTCCTCGGCCCGGCTCCGAGCCACGTCCCCCGGCCGGACGAGTCCCCGATACGAAGGAGGGTTAGTTTGCACTGTACCGATGAGAAACCCGAGGAGGAAGAGCCCCGCCGCTGTTCCCAGGACGACAGCCCAGAAGCGGCAGCCGGCTGCCCTGCGGCCGGCCTGCTCCGAGCGGGCACCGAGCGAGGTCCACATGGCTGCGGCCTGGCCTCCTCGCCGCCCGCAGGGTCCGCAGCGCCCCGCGGCTGAGCGCGGCCGGGAGCGCCCGGCCCGGCCCGGGGAAGGCCCTCCCGCCGCCCGGCTGAGCCCGCCCCGCCCGGCCCGGCCCGGGGAAGGCCCTCCCGCCGCCCGGCTGAGCCCGCCCCGCCCGGCCCGACCCGGGGAAGGCCCTCCCGCCGCCCGGCCCCGCCTGCCGCCGCTGGACGGCCCTGGGCCAGCTCCCGCTGAGCTCTGCCCGCCGGTCCCCTCTGCCAGACCCCTGCCATATCCTGCCGACCCGTGTTTCACTGAACCACGGAATCATATAGGTTGGAAAAGACCTCTGGGATCGTCGAGCCCAACCTGTGACCGAGCACCAGCACATCACCAAGACCATAGCACCAGGTGCCTACATCATTTATGTTAAAGTCCTTTCTTTAACACCTCCAAGAACGGTCACTACACCGCCTCCTCGGGCCCATTGCAATGTCTCATCACCCTTTCTTGTAAAGAAACTTTTCTCAATGTCCAGACTGGCACAACTTGAGGTTATGCCTTCTTAGTAGCTCTTGGTAGCTTGGGAGAGGGGACCAATGCCCACCTGGCTACACCCTCCTTTCAGGCAGTTGTAGAGAGTGATATGGTCACCCCTGAGCCTCCTTTTCTCCAGGCTAAACACCCTCAGCTCCCTCAGCTGCTCCTCACAGGACATGCACTCCAGAGCCTTCATCAGCTTCATTGCCCTGCTCTGGATACTGGAATGCCCTCCATGAATTGAGTGGTGCAGAACTGTACACAGGCTCCAAGGTTCAGTATTGCCAGTATTGAGTACAGGGAGACGATCACTTCTTGCTCCTGGCCACGCTATTACTGACACAGGCCAGGATGCCATTGGCCTTTTTGGCCACCTGGGCATACAGTACTTTTGGTTTACTACAAAGGGCAGTGAGAATGCAGAGCGATGACTTCCGCACTTGGTTTGCCATGGATTTTTCCCACTGTGCCATGCCATGCCATTCCACAGGACACACACCAGAGCTGGCAACACCAGCAGGACAGATCTGAGAGGGAAAACATGTAAAAGCCAATATTTAAAAAGATACACTTTAAGAAACATTTTACTTCAGTACCTAACACTCTGACAGGCTATAAAGACTTCAGAGAGATATGTGCCCCTATTAAGGTGGGTTACTACCGTGTATCTCCATGCCCTGTGTTTCCTTCCATTTTATAGAGGCACAGCCCCAAAGTGGGGTGCATCCAGCTGCCAGTTTGAGGACAGGCTGAAACTTCGTCCACTTTTGACTTTGCTGGTGTCTTTTTTACCACCTCTTAAAATTATCACTGTATGATTTTGGAAAAACCTCTCCATTCAGTTCAGTCATCATATTTGCGATGAGAGTTTACCTTTAAGGCTGTGAACAGAGTGCAACTTTGCCTGCAGAGGTGACCTCTCTGGCTCTGCATGGATTTTCATCCTCAGAACCCTTGCTCAGGTGCCTGCTAGGGAGACAGCAGATGTTTAACACAAAAAGTCTCAAGCTGTGTTGTACCCATGCCCACATTCATTACAGACAGTCTGTACTCAGCAGCAGTTCAAGGACTGTGCACTCTACTCCTGTTGAGCCACGTTACTGATGTAGACAAAACCTGAACCTAGGAGGAATTCCAGACATTGGACTTTGTCTTGCCTCATCTGCAGAACCTATTGCACCAGTAAATCTTGATGCAAGAACACTAGAGGGCTACTGTGGAAAGCAGATGTGTTGGCTTCAAAAAGCAGTGCACCAATAACACAACAGTAGCATGCTTTGAAACTTTCTAAGACACAGATAAACCCTGCAAATGACCAGCCAGATAGTAAAAATAAACAACAACAACAACAACAACAAAACCAACAAAAAACCCCCAAACAAACAAACAAAAAACCAAAAAAAAAACAACCCAAAAAACTATATTTGTGATATTGGTCCTGTCTCCTACTTTATACTATTGTATGCAGTCTGACCCTGCTGTGTAGAAGCCCTGCTTATGATACTCTTGAGCAGGGTACTCCATCGCATTGTCAGGTCAAACTCGGATGCCTGACAGTTGTATAAACATTTTGGGATCCCCAGCTTTCCCCTACAATATAGAGGGAACATAAATTTGGAAATGCACATGGTGGAAGGTTTTACTTCTGCCCTGCTGTTTTTTTGCCTTCCCCGTCCTGCACAATGTGCCTGTATTTGTGTCTCCTCCACTATTCACTGGTGGATGGTGAAACCAAGGCAGTGTTAAGTAGGTTGAAGAATGAACATGTCTTCTGGTATTCTTGGAAAGATTAATTTGGCCAGGGAACCTTTGGGCATAAAGTGTCCTTGGGAGAGACCCTGGATCAGTTAATTGGTTTTTGAAGTGCTTGGAAATTCAGTTAATGAAGCACCATGGGACTAGGCACTGAACAAAAACATATCTTATCACTTGATTAATATTCTAGAGGGACTTAATCAATCCCAGTGGCTTATGGCCACACTTTTTCAAGTGAAATAAGTTGGAAAGGAGCAGTGAGGAAATTGAGATGGGAATATTGTCGAAAGTTTGGTGTTGTTGAGTACTCTAAAATTAACTGACCTGCCCACACCACTTAGAAGTTCTGAATTACTGCTTTGAGATGCTTTATATATATTTTTTCAGTGTGCTTGCAGCTTGGGCAGCACCTTATGAACTTTATATATACAAGAGCAGCAGCCAAAGGTCATAGAAAAAAATCTATTCAAGCGTAAATGGCAGTTGTGATAAATGTATTAAATGTTATGCTTGTTCTATACAGAATCATATAGGTCACTTTGTAGGCAAAGCCATTTCACTAAAATGTAAGAAAAGTTAACGCTTCTCTTGTTTCTGTGAAAAATCTATTAATCAAAGTACTAGAAATATTATTTTCTTATCTCTGATATTCAAGGAATCTATGATAATTTTTCTTTTTCAATACATCTGCTTGAAGAAACAAACACTCTGGGTTTTGAGAGGGAAATTTTAGGCAATGTTTTGGTTAGGATTATCCTCTTATTTATCATGACACAGTTTTCTTTAGGTCCAGTTGCAACCAATGGTAGGATCTTTACTTGAAGGTGTTAAGAAACCTACTTTTATGTTAAGGTGTTGTTCAAACACAGATACAATAAGTTCAACTTTCTTTTTATATACCCAGAGGATAATTCTATTCTTTGCCAGCCCTTCAGGATGTGAAAATGTTATCACAGTAATTTACTGCACATAAGACTTGGAAATACTTGTGGGGAGTGTTCTTCATATGCCTACTAAATGTATACTTCTGAGTTTACTCAGATTTGAGACTTAGACAAGGGTGGAGACAAGTCGTCACAGTGATGGTTTTTGCAGTAGCCTTTCATGACTCTGAGTCACAAAACTATTTTGACAGATGATTGAGTTAAGAGGTTCCAAATTATTTTCTTTAGGGCAGAAAACAAAGAAGGTGGAAGTGGCTATGTCACTTAAAACCCACTGGAGGAACAGCCAGTTTAGTGTGGAGGTAACACTACTGTGATATCCAAGGCCAGCCTTTATAATGCATCAAATAAAGGTGTGTTTGCTTGTAGCTGCCAGTCTTTGTTACGGTTTTAACTGTGAGAGGAAAAGTTGCTAAAATGTGTGGAGTTCTGCTGTGCAATTATGTCAGCGTTTAAAAGGAGGCCAGCAAGGAGACAGCGTGAGGGTCACCTGCTACTGACTGCTCTATCAGTCTGAGAAAATGGGTCAAGCCTTCTTTAAACAACTAGAAGTTTCATGATTACAGGGCCTTCAGCATGCGAGCACTCAAACAGGCTGCCCAAAGATGTGGCATAAAAAAATCTTGGAACTTCTCCAAACACCTGGACAAAGCCCTGTGCAACCTGATCTAACTTGAATCCTTGCTCTGTTTTGAGAAGAAGTTGGTTTGAATTGACCTTCTGGGGTCCCTTCTAATGTTTTCCTATGACTCTGTAATTTTAATAGAGAGTTGTTTGTGGATTGATATGTGGGCTGCTTTGTAAATGTTAAAGTCTGTGTTTCTCTGTTTGTTTCTCTGTTAAAAATTGAGGAAAAGATAGTAAAATAAAACCATTTGCCTCTTTCCCAGGGGTTCTGTAGGATTAAATAATTTCCTTTAATAAAAAGAAAGAAAGAAAGAAAAGAAAAGAAAGAAAGAAAGAGAGAAAGAAAGAAAGAAAGAAAGAAAGAAAGAAAGAAAGAAAGAAAGAAAGAAAGAGAGAGAGAGAGAGAGAAAGAAAGAAAGAAAGAAAGAAAGAAAGAAAGAAAGAAAGAAAGAAAGAAAGAAAAAGAAAGAAAGAAAGAAAGAAAGAAAGAAAGAAAGAAAGAAAGAAAGAAAGAAAGAAAGAAAGAAAGAAAGAAAAGAAAGAAAGAAAGAAAGAAAGAAAGAAAGAAAGAAAGAAAGAAAGAAAGAAAGAAATGAGTTCCAAGTCTCTATTGGGCTATAGAAACAATCACTAATTAAATTTTAAGGGTTTTGGATAGAAGTTATTGTTATATAGTTTATGAGTTAAATAAATTGCATATATTGTTGTAAAATGTCAATAGAAAAGCATTAAATGAAACCTAGAAGACTTTTCACCTAGAAACCTTTTTTTACACTTTATTCTAGCTTCATATTTTCAAACAATTCAGTATCAGTTTCACACTTTTTTATTCGTATAGGGCATGCAAACAATAGGTAGGTTTATAACTCATGTTTTCCTTTCCCATAATATATATACTCTTCTCACTGTGTTTGTATTAGAAAGTACATAGATAAAACTTTGAAGGTGCTAGAAACCATGCTGCTTTTGATTTTTACAAGTCACTACAGTGTTCCTGAAACATCCCATTCTGCAGGCCACATTGGCCTATGTACTGGAAATAAAATGTGAGCTTGCTTAATATTTTCCTCCATACAGGTATTTGTATAAAGGAATAAAAATGCTGCTTCTGTGCCTACTTAAAGCACTAAGCAATCCTAGAATCATAGGTTCACAGAATAGCTTGGACTGGAAGAGACCTTTGAAGTCCACCTCACCCAACCCCGCTGCCATGGGCAGTGACATCTTCAACTAGACCAGGTTGCTCAGGGCACTTTCCAACCTTACTTTAATCTATCCAGGCATGGGACATCCACAACCTTCCTGAGCAACCTGTTCCAGTGTTTTACTGTCCTCACTGTAAAGAAAGTCTTCCTTATGTCTAGTCTGAATCTAACCTTGTTTAGTTTAAAATAATTTCCTTTTGTCCTATCAAAACAGACCCTACTAAAAAAGTCTGTCCTTATTTCTCTTACCTCCTGGATTTGAATTCTTGGTAGTCAAGTTTATTATCTGGTTTTTGTTGGGTTTGTGTCTTGACCCTATACTGTGAGCTTGGAGATCTGTGGAGTATTTGCTGTGTTAAGATTCCTTCTGCTGTGACTCTGGTGACTGTCAAAAAAAGCATCAGGGCAAGGTGGCTTTTCTACTGTGATGGCTCACTAATTTTGTCCTCCTTTCCTCTTCTGGGTTATTTTTGTATCCTCTTTCCTCCTCTCCCAGCTCTTAGAGGTCTCCAAGGGAATCAGTTTTTATAACTCAAAGGAAAGGGTAATGAATTTGCAATTTTAACTACCTGTCCTGGTGCGCGGTTTTGTTGACTCCTTTCTGTCTTGAATGGTGATATTTGTTACTATGTCCAAAATAGTTGTGCTCCTGTCTTCTGGGGCATCCTAATGAAATGCTGAAACACTAACTTCCACAGAGGTCCATCTATAAAAGTAAATATCCATCTATTTGCAGAAGGCAGTTTAGTGTCTCAAATATTACAACATTTTGGGGTAGTACACTGTGAGAGGAGGAAGAGGAAGGTACTGTGAGCTAGTGTAAAGGCCCTTAAGGATCTGTGCTACAAATGGAGATAGGGAAGGAAATTTGCAATTGTAACCAGTTGTAACAGGAGCCCCAGTGCTGCAAGATGCCGGGATATAAAGCTAAGGGAAGGTGCCCTGATGATTTAAGAGCTTTTCATATTGAGTGAAGAGCTTTTGCTGTTACTACTGCTTTTGGCTTCACAACTCAGTTCTATTTCAGTTGTCGTACTCACTGGACTGCTTATGAATGGATTCTTTGGGTTTCATCACTATGTCACAGAAGAGTATTTACTGCTATCAGCTTCAGTTTACTGTTGGATTATGGCGTTGATTTGGTATGTGGAGGAGTCAGACAAGCTTCATATGTGACAAAACGTGATCCAGGGAGTATCTTCCCCTTTTCTGGGGTCAGAATGTTAAATCTCAGCTCAAGGTGCCCTGTGTTAATGGCACCATGAGAAGAAAAATGACCTGTTGTTATTGCAGAATTGATTCCACCATGACTGAATTGCCTTGAATCATTTTATGGCTTCAGAACAAGTTTTCACAGAAAATCACAGAAATTCTTCTGTGTCTGTGTTCAGCTTTTGCCTTCCCAGGACACTGATCTTCCCCATATTGGAAGTATGGCAAGTGTATTTTCCTGTTGTTCTTGCACCAGAGACTGGAGTGTCAGTCTGGAAGACAAGGAGAATGGAGCAGAATAATGTATGCATGGAAATTCTCTCAGATGTTAGAGGATAGCTAATATCAAAATATGTGCCATTCTGAGAAATCAATAAACTGCAGTTTAGTCAACTGCAGCTGCTTTAAGATGAGCATCGTCACCATTTTTGCTTTCCTCAAAGCTGCACTGGAGTGCTCTGAAGCCTACAAATATTCTAGCTTTTTCATGCTACAGGAGCAAAAGAAGAGGTGTTTTTTCTGTGCTTATGTGCACAGACTTAAATTATAGTGCCTGTTAAATAACCCTCCTTATTAATGGTGAGTCAAAGTTAGCCAGCATGTATTCTTGGAATTTTACAGAATATTTTTGTTGCTGTGATTATCACTGTTGTATGCATTTTGGCTATTTGTCTGCTCCCAGCTGCTTATTGCTTAAGATTTTCTATTGCAGCTAGAAGAGATTTAGTATATGTAGACAGAAGCAGGAAACCATTTCAGTTCTGTTGGTGAACAAGACATAGTGATTCCAATTTTTAAAAACAAGTTAAAAATAGACACCGCTGTTATGGACATTTGTGTTTGTTGTGTGATTACATCGTAATGCGAAATATGAAGCTTATTTTTTTAACAGTTTCCTGTTGTGAATTTTATTTTCTCAGAAATGAGAGGCTAATAATTCTCAGTGGGATTTTTGTGGTCAGATGTAAGAAATAAGTACTTTATTATTTCTTGTAAACTCAAGAACTTTACAAGGTCTATTTTGATTTTTGTCCTTTTCAGGATAATTCTGTGGTTTAAAGTTTCATGCTCCTTTATTTTTTTTATCTCTTTTATTATACAGAGAAATTAGAATACTTGGCCTTAGCATCATTTTTCTTGGATTGTTTGAAAAACTTTATGCACAATACTTTTTTTAATCCTTACAGAGTCTGAAGTGCAGAGTCTTTCTGACTTATCTGAGGTCATAGTTGTAGATACAAAGTTCTCTGATTTGTGTGCCCTGTGTCCTGGCCACAAGACTACAATATTACAAAGCCAGACTGTAGTATTCCTTATGTCTACATTCTTCTTTCAGATGATGAGTTAACTAATTCTTTGTATTGGCAGCTTTTGCAATTGCAAAGGCAAATTGTTTCGATAAAGATAGTTACGCACTGTGTGCATGTAGAAAAATTAAATGCTACCAGAGGAAATTCCACTTACTGTATCATAATTTCCACTGTCGGTAAAAATTGGGGAGGATTTTCCTCCTCTCCATTTGTTTCCACATTTCAAGCACTGTCTTTCCTTGAGAAATATCCCAGTAGCTTGAGAACTGTCCCCCCAACAGACACCTAAATACTTGAATGGTTTTCAGTACTGCATACAAATCTGTAGTGTTGGTCTGGAGCACAGCAGTTTTACTCTCTAGTCTTTTTAAAAAGAAATTGCACCAGCATGAAATTGGAATGATACACAAGTAAATCAGACTCCTGAACTTTATGCGGTCACCATGTGAAGGACAAATTAAAGTGCACTCAACCTCCTGATAAAAAAAAAAAAAAAAAGCAATTGGGAGAGCAATAAAAGGATAAGCAGCTGTGGAAAAAAATGTGAGCAAAGGACAGAGTTCAGATTAAAGACAGAAGCTGAAGAAAGGAAGGCAAGAAATAAACAACTCTTTAAAAAACCTCTTGTGAAAGTCCTGCAGTGTAAGGGGAAAAATGCATTCTCCTGCCCTGACCTCTAAAGAGAAGTCATCAGTTCTCTGAAACTCTATGTGAAAAAGGAAGTGCTAACATCTGTTTTTCCTTGTTCAGTCAGTGAATTTGATATTGTTTGAAGAAAGAAATTCACTTCAAGAATTCATTCATGTTGGCTGTCCTACACAGCAGTGTAAGGAAACCCCTCTTCTCCTGAGCCTTTTTATGTTGAAAATGCATCATTCTAGTGGAGCTTGAAACAAGCACTAAACTAAATTGACTGAAATGAGATTCTTGCAGCTTTCAGGGTGAATGAAATTGGTTCTATAGGGTCCACTCCTTCCCTCACTCACTATGAGATTACTTACTTCAGTTGTAAATGCCTTGTCTTCTTCTCTTGTTAAGAGATAACATAATAATTCCTACGCTTCTGTGGTTCAGTTAAAATTACATTTACCTCTGAACCTTCAGGTAGGAGGTAAACGAAAACAGTGACTCTGAGGAGACCTGCCATTTCTATCTTTTTGTTTCTTTCTCTGTGAATGGCAGGCACAAGAGATCAGGTCCCATTCATGTCTTAGTCTATTTTCATTACTGAATGTCATTCTCATGAAAAAAGATCTCTTCCCAGATGTGAGAAATGAGAATCAAACACATTTCCTGCTCTTCCATAGTGGAAGACTGAAGTAAAAAGATGTATGGCAGTAGGTATGTATGGAGATCAATTCATTATGTCCCATCACCAGCTGATGCCAGTCAGTGAAATTGATGCAAAATTTAGGTTTTGTTGCTAAAAGACTACTAAAATATACGAATTGATGAGAATTTACTGGATATTTCTTAGATGCTAAGGAGGAGCTGTGAACGTTCTCTACATGTAGCATCCCAATCTATGAATGTGATCATTGGAATAAAATTGCATTAGTTTTCATATGAGGAGCATGTTTGACTGAAAGATTTACATGAGTCTTTTGTCAAAATGTGTAACCATTTCTCCCTTACCTGAAGAGTTTAAATAAAGGCAGTCAGACTTCCTTACAGTATTTCACTGAGTCCTTGGAGAAATGTTGTTCTATATTCTGAATCCCAGGGTGAATCCTTCAGACAGTCCTACAGAAGAGGGTTAAAAAAGAAATGTTTCCAATAGCAACTTGTTCTTCTGCTGGAACAAGACAAAGTTATTTGGAAAGACAGCATAGAAATAGAGAAGCTGAGGATAATGAATGCTATTTTGAAAATGTAAATGGGACAGACCTAAATTTAAAGGGTTTTGATGGGGAACTGAAAGCAAACAATCTATCCTACATAAACTCTATAGAATTCCATCCTGATTAGCATTAAACCTCAGTCACTGGACTTCCTCACAATGTGCATATCTTTCCCTCTTCTAGTGCTCTTGACCTCTTAAATATGAGCCTCCTGGACATCACAACCAATCAACACCTTCTGTTATTCTCTGACAATACTGTTTAGATTCTATAGGATCTATGGATGTGTCTGCAGAGCTGGTGTTATGCTAGACAAAGGATGAGGAACGTATGAGAATCTCTTGCTCTTCTATATGCAACTATTTCTTAGTGCTTTTTATAGCAAGTCCTTTTAGAGCTGGTCTTCAGAGCATAATTTACATGAGGGACAGGGAAAGAGAACAGGATAACTGATGATTTCTGGAAGCAAAAGGTAAAACAGAAGAATTAAATCCCTTAGAATTTGCATATATGAATAATGAATCTTGGAATAGCTCGTACATGTTACTAACCCCGAAATAAAAGAACCTGATAATCACACATATTCTTTAAATATGCAGTTTTAAAAAGCATGATCGAGAGATGGTAGTATTTTCCTACTGTAATTTTTACATATTCCCACCAGATGGCAGCCACAGACTGCCCACTGATTGGCGCATACTCGCCTCCTATTTATATAACATCTATGACCCGAGACTATAATCTGACAGAGCTGCTTTGCTTTCAAGGAAGTCAGCAAAAATAAATACAACTGTAAATTGAGCAGTTTGTCTTTTCTGATTTCCAGTTATGCTTGCTTTATGCAAGTGCAGCTACAGCATTTACCATTTTGGAAAGTGAGGCATCTGGCATTGTATGTGTGAAAATGTGTGTGCCTATGTAATGCTTTTAAATCAACGGAATAAAGTCATTATTTGAGGGTTACATTCTCCTTGCATCTCTTTTTCTGGTCTGGTCAAGTCAGGTCAGGTCCTCAGCTTGTGGAGAGAGACAATGATACACATTTAATCTATTTACACTGGCCTAAGCTCATGAAAACAATGGCCCCAGTTTGACAGCATCTGGTGACATGCAGTCAGCCCACTGACTGCACTGACACTTGATAAATCTCATGCATTCAATATGACAGTCTCTAGTCAGACTTTTAGATACTCATGCATTCTTTCCTGCCTTTTTGTGCCTTCTTTCATTCCATGTCATGCCTACTCTGTGGGAGATGTGGCAGTACACTGGAGCTTGCTTGGAGTATTCCTCCTGTTAGGAGCCTGCCAGGGTCTCATCTCCTTGTCTCAGCCAAGTCTTCCAGTCCTTTATACCACTGTTAAAAAAAATACCTTAGTTGTCACACTTTCAAATCTTCAGGAGCAAAAAAGTTAAAGTCTGACTTAGGTACTTTAAAAGTAGATGTAAGCAAGCATTTTGCAGAGATGTAATTCTGCTGGACTGGACCCTGTGCAAATTTGTCATGGGATAGGATTTTGCTAGAAGGTTTGCTGTCTAAATGGTGTGGAAGACCTATCACCAGAATGAGCAGGGACATGTCTAAGATCACAGAGTTTATCTTGTCAGAACCAAGAGAGATGCCAGGTGTTCTGGGTCACTAGCACTGCAGCATTCACTTTATAAGCAATATCACTTAAGCCTATTGTTTTCTGTAGTTCTTAGAACTGGCTTTAATTTTCATGTAGTGGGTACTTAATTTAGAAATTACTATCCAAGGAGGACACAAGAATAGCAACACGGGAGACTGATTTTTCCTGAGAGCCCAGAGATGTGTGCTTTGTATTTGGCTTTTATTTTGCTTGTGTGCTGAGAGGTTTTCTGAGCTGGCAGGGTTTGGGGGACATAGAAAACACCAGAATTTTAATACTCTTTCTGCTCCACTGGATAAGCTGCTCCATTAGATAATTTGAGTGAGCAGTCTAGGAAGTATCATGCGTAACAGAGATGAGCACTAAACAAAATGAGACTTGGTAACAAAATGACATTTGCATCTTTCCAGAGAAAATCTCCCCATATTAGTATAGTTTCCCTGGATTCAAGGAAGGGCAACAAGTGGCTCTCTATCTAATTGGACTTTGGTCATCCTTGACAGTATTTTTCTAAGAGGATTTTTGTATTTATCTTTGAACACCTTTTATCCTAAAAAAAAAAAAAAAAAAAAAAAAAAAAAAAAGAAAAAAGAAAAAAGAAAAAAGAAAAAAAGAAAAAAAAAATAGCCATCCCTCAAATGAAGCTTAAATCCAGAAGGAAAAATTGCATAGCTGACTGGATGACAAGAAATAATGTTAGAACTTCTCCAAAACTTCCTTTTACTCTAGAATGGTACAGGGTAGGAGGTCTATGTCTTTTATCTATGGAAAAGAAATAAAGAAACTTCTTGCATGATTGGGATGTGATAATATCTGGGGAATCTTGCACTTGTGTAGGCTGAGGAAGTAAAAAGCCAAGTAACATCATTTTTGTTTCTTCAGTCACCATGTGATGAGAATGAATAAAAGGACAGTTTCCTCCCGTCTGCAGAACTACTTTTCCATAGAAAAACCAATCACTCTCCACAGTGACATCCTGGTTCCCAGCAAGCTCCTGACTCATCAGGCTTTAGTGAAACTCTGAGGTTACTCCAGGCTGATGGAAATCATGGTATGTGCAAGCTCAAATCGTAAAGTGTATTAGAGTATTGAGATCAAAGTATTTCATAGTAGGCCAGTGTACTTTTTAACAGGATCCTTTTGGACTGCAAATCTGTAGCTGAAGTACAGTGCCACAGGCTCTTCCCTTGCTCTGTTGATGTGATAGAAAGGAGCAGGACGGTGGTGGGGTGCAGCTCGGGCCAGCCAGCTGCAGCAGCACATTCAGTGAGTTAACAGGAAGGAAGATGTGATGCCACACCTTGATGTACCTAGGAGGAATCACAAAGTGAGGGCCAGTGGTATGGGTCCCTTGTGCTTATGCCCTCTCGCTTTCACAGAGAAGACAAAAGGCTGAGGCGTGGTGTGTGTTGGTTCTGTGAGCAGCTATCCCAGTTGTGTTATCCTTGGTTTTGACTGGTCTTCAAAAGGAGCCTAGCTATGAAGTTGATGTCTAACTAGCTGTTTGTCTCAGTTCTACCTTAAACAGCAGCCTACACATTTGAAAGGCTGAAGGGATGAGAAATCACAGGCCTACTTCTTTCCTTGCCACACATTTTATTTGCTGGTAGCTTTTCTGAAAGGCTTTGCCATTGACTGCTTCCTGACCTATTTTATTTCCCACGTGTAGACTGGGAAGGTTTTCAGCAGTTACTGATCATTCTCTTCTGGAAAGTAAAACTGGCAATACTATTTTTATTTTCATCTTAGGAAAAAAGAATGTTACTCATGCCCTAAGGCAAGGTCATCATTTGCCTTCAGTTTAGGTAATGTGAAAGAACATGCTTATTACAGCTTTTGCTTTGGATATTAACTGCCAGTTCTTCACTAAAACAAAAGATGCTGCATCCTTATATCTTCAGGATGTTTTTGGACCAGCATGGACACCCCAAGCTGCTGGTGCCTTTTTGTTTCCTGTCTTGAAGGTCAGATAATGGGTCTTGCATAGCTAAGTTACAGTTCATTCCTGTTAGTGCTTTTGAGACTTCCCAATGTCTTTAATAAAAAAAGAAACCAACAAACACAAAAGCAATATCACTCAGCCAAAAGTATAAAACTGATCCTTGTTGCTGTGAAACAATATAATGATTCTTAATTAAAAATTTTGTTTTATTCAACTTAGTATTGGACTAGAGTAGTGGCAAAATCTGCCATCCTAGAATATATATTGTGTAATTTATAGATCTCTAATAGCTGCTATATTACAGATTTCTTCAATTTCAGTACACAGATACACAGATAAAACCCAAACACATTATATTCCTATTACTTAAGAGCAACACAGACTTTAGAGCACTGCAGAAACTTCATATTACTTGCCAGAGTCCTCTTGCTGCAAAACTAGAGTAATGTTATTGCTTAAAAATGCATTTGGAATTATACTGCCTGTGGAATATTTATATTATAAAAATACTTGAAGTTGCCAAGTACTTCGGATGGGGGTGGAAGATTTTTTTTTTTTTTTTTTTTTTTTTTTTAGATAAAGTGCCCTTGCAAGCTTCTTTATCTGGTATTTTACTGGGATGTTGGGATACTTCCTCATTTTGTAAATGGAGTCATCAGTAAAGAATGATGCTATGGTGCTTCACTAGTCAGTCATTTTAACAGGAAAAATGCTTTTGAAGTTCAGTTTGACTATTGGTCCTTGTTTTGCTCCTACTGCTTCAGGAACTGGATGTGCAAGAGACTCAACTTTTGGACCTTTTTGACACGTTCATGCTGCATGGCAACAGAAGAGCTCCATGGTTATTTCTACCAGATGTTATGCATGAGGAAATTCCATCTTACATATTTGTTTTTTTAGAATAGAAACATCTGAAATTTTATTATTATTACAGAAGTTATCTGTTTATATTGCAGTGAGCAGTGTTGGTACTGCTCCTGAGATGACATGAAAATCCCTGTGTCTTTACAGCCCCATGCACTGTATCTGTTACAATATGTGCCCTTATGTCTTTGCCTGTTTCTCCTACGCCACACTGGAATGCATGTTGGGGAAGAGTGTTATTTAACAACTGCAATAGAAATCTGTGTTAAGACTTTAAAAATGCCCAGTTATTGCAGTTTCAATGTGAGGGAAAGCAAAAGACCTTACCTTGATGATGTTCATTTGATTTTGCAGACAGGCATTGGAGCTTACTTTTGGAAAATCATTCTTTCTGAGGTGTGTGAAGGTTCACATCTGAGAACCTGAGATCTCTGACTTGTTATGTCAACTGGAAAATGATCCCTTCTGTTATTTTTAGGACTTTTCTATAAAATAAAACAGAACACACTCAATTTTATTCCCATTTCAGCTTCATTCACATAAACATATAAAAAAATCTTCAAATGAAAAATATTACAGTGAAACAGGTCTTGTTTTTCCCTCATTTGTACTCCTACTACTATGTAGAAACAGTAAAGCAAAGGGAGAAAGTGATCAAGCTAGAAAAAAACTGACTACTGGAACAAAATGGGGAGGCAGAAAATGAGATGGGCATAGCTGAAAGAATTGAAAGCTGTCAAACAGCCTAGATCAACCTGAGATTGGGCAGTCAGATTCACTGCCTTGAATTTCTCCCCCAAAAAATTTGGAGGGTATTTTTTGTTAAAGGACCAAAGTATTTTCTCTGTGTGATATCTCAAAGATAGTGTTTCAGACCAATGGTCTCTGTGCCATTCTGTACATCGCTGTTGAGTACCTGGCATGGACCTAAACACTCAGGATGCTCAGAAACCCAAAACAGACCAAGGGTCTGAAGGGTGTGACTGGGGCTGGGAAATTAGAGATCAGAGCTTTAGGAATGTTGTGCTGTTGTGTATATCTGCCTTCTAACTTACACATGACAGGGTTTTCAAACATACCCTAGGGTTCTATGACCTAGAGATCCCTCTGTGTATGAAATAAAAGAGAATTAAGTGGAAGGCATAGAGTTATCAAACCAGAATATCATCTGATGTGCTGTGGCACTGCATCTTTTCCTTCTAGTGCAGGAACCATCATATCCCATCTCCATCCCTGCCTCACTCAGACAATGAAGCTCCCCCTACTTAGACCCTATTTATTCTCTTTCTACCCATCATTCAGAAACACACATCAGTGTGACTTAGTTGTCTCTGCAGATTGCTGACAACTACTCAGACAGCACTTTATTTTATAAATGAAATCCCTTTCTATTTTAGGTCAGCAGATCTGCCTAGGTTGTGACAATTACTTTTCATTGCTCTGTGTTCCTGTAAAAATCACTGTCATAAAACTATATCAGGAGATGAAAAATTACTTCCTTCCTGTCCAAAATTTGTGCCATAAAAATTATAAAATCTTTGAAAAGTTTTATTCATTTTTCAAATTATTCAGGAAAAGCCCCAACAACCTTTGAGTTTTAATTCTCTCTATATTACTGTGTCTTCCTTGTCTTGATAGTGTGAGCTCCTTTGAGAGTCAATGAAACTCCCTGTTTTCTCTCAATGCAGAGGTTTTCAGTTTTCTATCCTACCCACTGAACCATTAGGGCTGCAATACCATTGCTGAATTTAATCTTTTAAATGTGTCATACTATGGTAGAATTGTTGCTTTTTTGTTTGTTTGTTTTTAATTGGGGATTTTTGCTAGCATTCTGGTCTGTGGTCCTTTACATTTAATAGACAGCTATTAAATATTAAGCCTGTCTTTAAAGCTGCTGCTCAGTATATCTTCCCTAGAAAATTTCTGTGGACTTTCAGACACGTATTCTGATGTCATGCTTTCAGAACACTTTTCATGATGATTTCCAGAGTAGTGATATTTAGATAAAACTCTTTCAAATTGCATTATTTTCAAGAAAGGGTGTGAAGACAGATGATGATTAGTTTCTAAATCATATACCATTTATTTGAGATGAGTCAGCTGCATGGTTAGATGTCTGCCTTCTCTCATTGTGTTTGAATTCTTGAGTCCTGCTTTTATTAAAGTCAGTGACAAATCTCAAACTGTATTGAAAGTAAAGCTACATCTCTTTGTTTAGGACTTATTTTAAAGAAGCTGCAAAATCCCTTAGATGATATGAAGAAATTTTAAGATGGTGTGGTTTGATGTCACATTATGTATGCATGTTTTAAATTTTTTTTATGTATATGACATACATACGTTTTCTAGGGTAATTTTTAAATAATAATGGATTATTTAGTTTAGAATTACACTTCCCGCAGCATTTTTTTAACCTGCAAATTGCAATTCTGTGTTAGGATGAGGGCCAAAAGGTGAAACCACTAAGGAAGAAATAAGCAATTCATTTGTAGCAGCAATACTACTTCAAATGTAGAATTGCATAATAGGAGTGAAATCACTGCTCTTGACAGAGAAACTGGAAATTTTTTTTTTGTGGGATTAGAACTCTACATTAGGAAATTCACCTTTTCCTGTAAATCATGGCCTGGATTATCCTTCCCATTATTAGGGTTCACTAGGAGGTTTTTTCCTAAGCTAGATAGGAGTTTGGTCAGATTTGAAAGTTTTTGAAAAGCAGAACTAATAGCCTTTCTTCTCCAGGATTAATTTGTGTGTCTCATGAGTAGTTTAAGTTTGAAGACTCTGTCACAAAGCCTCCATTATGATTAAAGCTGTCACTAACTGAAAGCCAGGTCAATCCCAAAAAGATTTTCAAATATAATATTTCATACTGCCAACATCCTTTTCTCACAGGACATTTATACTTGTCATTATAGTAGCTGTCTGAAATTAATAGCATGTCCTTTGTGAACTTTGCAAAATGTGGTATATCCCTCTCTTTAGAAAGGGTAGCAGAAGCAGAAAGAAATGGTTATTACCCTGAGTTGGTTTTTAATTAACATGTTTTCTTCTCTGGGCAGTCAGGCACACTAACTGGTAAGAAATTTGGGACAGTAAAGTGCCAGTGTTGCCCTGCATAATGAGAAAAATGTTTCTTGCCAAAAGAAGGGTGAAAAATATCCATGAGATTCCCTAAGAGGGCCAGACTGTGGATTTACCTGTTGCCTATATGTCTGCTTTCTTTTTATTTTTCTTTCTTGTTATGTATCTCTTGAACTAATTTCACCATTCAGCAAAGTTCTGAAAAATAGAAACGAAGCGTTGACTCAGTGCTTTAATCTTAGGTCCTTTCAACCAGTGCCTTCACTCCACAGGTTTTCCCTCTGAGTGGTCTAATTAAATGTATTATTTTTTGGTTACCACTTTTTTAAGCCTGCCTTGGTATCAGATGGTTGGGTTACATTTCTCTAACCCTGATCAAGTGCCATAATCTGTCCTCGTGCATCTCTAGCACTCAGCTATGCACATTGACTCAGCTGTGCCAGGGGACTATAAATGATGATGATTTTGTTCATGAGAGACCAAGCATCTGAAATCTGTTTTCACTCACAGTTTGAAGTGGGTGCAGTCCTTTCTGCAGCAACGTCTGTCGCTGAAGGGCATGTTCAGAACTTTACTGCCAGCTTATTTGAAGTAAACTGTATAATTTGAATTGGGAATCCTGAGGCCTGGCCACCCCTTGCTGGGTTTAAAATGAGTGTAAAGGAAAGACTTGAAAACAAGAAGTGTTTCTGTGGCATGTTTGATGGATGGCATCAGACAGGGTGGATAGAGAAATAGTGCCAATATGAAGTGATGAGCTTATAGAAGTGCAGAGAGCAGAACTGGCAATGAACTTAGATAAACCCAAGAAAGATATGCTTATTGGACTTGAGTGTCAGAGTGAAGCACTGTGTGCTCCTCCTGTTACTAGAATGCCAAGGATGCTGTCTCAGTCTCTGTTCTTGTGGGAGAGATAAGCCACCACTGACATTGCCCTTTGTTTCCCTCTCAATGTGGCAAAAGTATCAGGTATCAAATCCTTAGTGCATATATATCTGGAGGAATCTGCCTCTGCAATAACAAACTGGTGGTGGTGCCAAGAGTGTCAGGGAGGATCATGGTGCTTTTAGAGCCTGGTGAAGAAATCTTGCATGCACAGAAAGTCACTGGACTTGCTGCATATTTACTGTCCCCTCAGAATGTTTTTCCCAGCTGCTGTTAGGGATGTTTCATCCTGGACCCTGTTCACAGGGTTGGTCTAGGACTGACGTAATCTTCTCAGCTCTTCTACCCTAAAGTCTTCAGGCTGAAACAGCTCCATAGTTACTGAGGCTTGGAGGCTCTCATCCCAGGTATCTGCTGCAAAATGGCAAACCTGTAAAAAATGCATGAAGTAGATATTTTTCCCTTTACATTTCTCTTGGAATATCTTAGAAACCTTTCATGCTCTTCCAAGCTTTCTTTGGAGGAGGATCCCAGTTTTCCCTTCAGTCTACCCATAAAATGAGCAAGCCACTGTCATCAGGCTGACTTTCCCTCCTCTAAGGTTTGCATAGTGTTTTTACAGGGTTTTAGCCATCTTGTGAATGCACAACTTAAATGCTTGTTGGTTTAGCTGACAGTGCTTCCACAAACTGTGTGTGTGTGTGTGTATTTCCTTATCTCATCTTCAAAATAATACTTGGATTTGTCAGCATGTCCTTCTGCAGTTTTGTAGAAAGCCAATTAACCCCTCTGCATGCCTTTAAAAGCAACCAGAATTCAAGTTCCAAAGCTCACTGAGGTGCAACTGCTTTATTTCTGTATCTTAAAATAGCATTTTTAAACTCCTGTAGTTAATAGCTTCCTTAGAAAGAAACCTTCCTCTAATCAAAAGAGCTGAAGCTTTGCAAAAGCATGTGACTTTTATTTCCTCTCTGGAGCCCTAAAAATGTACATTTTTTTTTCATCTTGACATACCACCTAAAAGTTAAATAAGTTCCTGGGTATCCCATGACAGGAAAACTAAGGTTTACATTCTAAAGCTGTTCCTTATAGCGCTAGTTAAACTAGAGGAGTTTTCATGTCCTTACCCTTTAACAATGATTTCAGTATTTTTTAAGCAATTAAAATTAAAATATCCTTGTTCTTTGATCTTTTATCTTTTTTTCCTGAAAGTCTAAAATCACAGCTTGTTAACTGAAGCCATCCAACGGGAGCCATGCTAGGAGAGGAAAAAGCAGAAAACATAGAATAACTGCTGAAACCACCTCACAACTTGGCTTGGTTACCAGCTCTCAGCCCACAGCATTCCAAAATTTGCTCAGGTGTTTCATTGACTTGGTTGTTTTACAAAGTGGGCAATTTGAGTACTTTTTTTTTTTTTTTTTTTTTTTTTTTTTTTTTTTTTTGTCTTTTGGTCATCTAAGTGAACTGGTAATTTATGCAGTTGCCTCTCTGAGCTATGTCTCTTTTCAGAGGTCTTCAGACATCGTAAATGTATGTCTGAAAATAAATTAATATCTATGTTGTCTACACAGCATCTAAATTTTTTCGCATCAGGAAATATGTCAGATACATTAACAACAGGCCAGCTGTACTAAATACATTATTCCATGTTATTGTCTCCTTAGTTGCTTCAGCTGTCTATCCAGTAGCTAACAAGCAAAACTCTGCAGTATCATTTTAATATCTTCAGAGTATGGTGCAAAGATACTCAAAAGTCTTTATACTGAAGCTACAGAAAGTATTAGTCTGCTGCATCATCCAGTCAATTTGATATAGTCTTAGTTTCCTACTCATGGCAGAACACATCTAAAAATGTGGTTAATTTTTACTTGAGGCAAAGACTAATCAGGCAGATCAAAATAAAGAAGAAAATGGCAAATATGCATTTGCAAAATGAGGGTGTTAGGTCAATGTTAATTAAAGAATGATTTTTTAGAAGCAACAAGCAATAACTTTAAAACATATATTTTTTTTCTTATTTTTAATGCCTGTTATATTGGTGTATAATTATTTCATTTACAATTCTTTTCATTATACATGTTACATTATACAAAGCAAACAATGTTGGCTTTTTCTTTTTGCGTATGGTTTGAATTAGAAAGCAATATATGAAAGAAAGCTGGACAGGAAGAAGACAATATTTTAAAATGCTTTTCTTTCAAGAGGTTAGAAAAAGAACATATAATTTTTGCAAGAGTTTCTTTTTTGAAATAATGATTTTCCAAATTTTATATATATTTTTTTTACAAAATAGTTTTTGTCCACTTGAAAATGAAAACATTTCTAAAGCAAAGTCACCAATTTTAGACAAGAATTTTGGAAAAAAGAGGAATGCATGCTTTTTTAAATAGTAGAAGGAAGGAAATCCTACACTAAAATACTTATAATTAATCCTTGATTTACTCCTGGCAGCAATTCCCAAAAGTTACAACTTGAATGTTTTCCTGAGCACAATTCAGAGCATACTGAGGTTTATTAAGAGCCACAGCAGCAAAGTGATAGTGCTGGAGACAGGTGTAATGGGATATAAAATCTGAAACTTAATTGAACACCTTTGAAGCATTTCAAGTGATAATCATTACAATGTAAACTGCAACACTGAATCTTGAATTAACTCTGAGATTGTTTCAATAATAACTTCAATAGGTTTTAATTTTTCTGCACAGAATCTACACTCATGCAACTGAGTCTTTGGTTGTACATTACCAAAAAAACCCAAAACAAAACCAAACACCCCCCCCCAACAACAACAACAACAAAAAAGAACCACCACCACAACCCAAACCATTAAGCAGCTCTGGTTCAGTGATTTCCTAAGCCAAAATTCTTTACAGCCAGTGACTGTAGTCTAAAGAAGTACTTTAATACAAGAGTGTGTTTGTCTTGTTATTACACTCTTGTGTTTATATCTGTTGGAGATAAAATTCTGGTCTAAAAGGATCTATGAGTTGACCTGGTATAGTTGTTCTTGCACAGCCTAATTAGTTCACTCCTGCATGAAAAACAGAAAGAGATTCCTCACACTCTAAGCATCTTCTCCTTCTTTGTAGGCTTTTAAGGGCGGACAACCTAACTTTATGCGGCTTCTGAGGGGAAAGAAAATTACTAGGCAGAGACATGAGCTCTTCCTTCAGTTCTGCTTCATGATTTCAATGTCAGAAATCAGGGAAATGTGCCAGGAACACGGAAGAAGAGTGTGCTCTTAGTACAGACCATATAATGAAGTATCTTTTCAGTCCCTTGTGACAGAGACATACAGGAATATTCTGGCCACTAGGGAGAATATGATAATGGCATGGCCACTGTGGATTGCGTTTGGGTCACAGATAGCTGCTGCTCCTGGCCCTTCTCTGTATTAGGAAGCAGGGAAGATAATGCTCTGTGAAGCAGCCAAGGTTCACCACTTACTGAATAAACAATAATATACTGATCATTCAGGAAACGTGTCCTGTAGAGCTGCTTGCCCTGGAAAATCAATCCTTGGCTCATCTATGCATTTATTTAGCAGAAGAATATGTAATGACTCTTAAATTAGTTGCATATATTGTTATGTACCTGGAGCTGGGTATCATGTGGGTTTTTTATCATGTGGGACACTTAGATGTTTGTTCCAAGTTGACTGTTTAGTGTTAAAAATTGTGCTAATGACCTTTTCTTATATATTGTAAGTTTCTCAACTGTTCGGAAGAGTTGGGAAAAGAATGGAGCTTACATAGCTTAAAATTTTTCTAAAATTTTCCACCATACCATGAAGAGCAGAGAATTGTACATGGCTTCCAGTGGTAAAAAGAGAGGTTAAGCATGAGGAAAAGAATTGAAAGATATGTAGACTGAGAGATTTTAATAAGCTGTGTAGGGTACTGAAGAAAACTTGCTCTTTTGAAGCGGAGCATTCATCTGCCTTTCAGCAAAATTGCAGTTTAACTTACATTAGTGAAGAGTGATAGACCTGGTGGTTGTACTGGTTTGGGCTGGGATAGGATTGATTTTCTTCATAGTAGCTGCTATGAGGCTTCTGTTTTGGATTTGTGCTGGAAACAGCATTGACAGGATAGGGATGTTTTTTTATAGCAGCACTTTAAAGTCTTTTCTGTTCCTCAGCCCACCGCCTTGGGTGTGCACAAGGAGTCAGGAAGGTGCACAGTTGGGACAATTGACTCCAACTGACCCAATAGATATTTCATACCGTAAGGTGTCATGCTCATAGATAAAGCTGGGGAGAGAGGAAAAGGGGGGATGTTTGGAATGATGTTGTTTGTTTTCCCAAGTCTCTACTACTGTGATTGAGCCCTGCTGTTCTGGAGATGGCTGAATGCCTGCCTGCCTGTGGGAAGTGGGGAATGAATTCTTGTTTTGCTCTACTTGTGTGCACACCTTTTACTTCACCTGTTTAACTGTCTTTATCTCAACCCATGGGTTTACTCACTTCGACTCTTTGGATTTTCTCCTCATCTCACTAGGGGCAAGTGAGGGAACAGTTTTGTGAGAATTAGTTGCTGATTGGGGTTAAGCCATGACAGCAGCTGATTGTACTTTGTAATCATCATTCCAGGGTCTAGAGCAAATTGTTTTGTTAATGAGATAAATCATCAAGTGAACTAGAAAAATATTAAATTATTGCAGCCTTGCTCTTTTCCCAGAACTGATTCAGATGAATCTTGGCAGCTTGGGATTTTCATATGAGAAAAGTCCATAAACTGTTATTTAATTTTCTATCAGTATTCTCTCTCATAAGACTTTCAGTAGAGATATATTTGAATCTTGTGCAGCAAAAATCTGGCAAGAAAGATAAGATATAAAACAGGCATAATCAAAATTCTGTGGCCTGACACTAATAAACAGTGCTAAAATCCACTTATCACACAATCCCTCCTAGATTTTGTAGCTATGTAGCAAAATAGAGTCATTAGCCATAGCTCCAAAGCTATCTTTTTCTACACAATCAATGGAAATGTCGAGAGAGAATAAATGGCGTATATTGAAGAGGCTGCAATTGCATTTCAGAGCCATAGAAAAATCCATGACTTAAACATCAAACAATGAATCTTCAACTGAAATGCTCTTTGCATTATCTGAAAATTTTAAAGTTAGAAGTACATCAAAAGTGATAGACAGATAGCTAGGTGCCTTCTGGAGTAGATTGGACTGCCTGAAAAAAAATCTCAGAACCTGACTTAAAGGGGGGATTCGATCATAGAAAATACGATGCAACAGAGCACAGATAAAGGACAGCATACATGAAAGTATACATGTAGATGTACATGCGATCATAAAGTAGCTGTACATTAAATAGATTTCATTTCTGAAAGCTACCTATCCAAAAAATGCTTAAAATATTCTGGGCTGGAGGTTCTGACTTTGATTGACAACATTCCTATTCTTCATTTTTCTTATTACAAGAAAGCTTTTATTTTCCAATGCTGGACAATGTTGTTGGTAGAGGTAGCAAAGCTCTGCTGCTATAATTGAGAACACTAATATTGTTGCTATTCATGGTAGGCATAGAAGGTGTTTATTCCCTTTATCGTCACATGGCTACCTCTTAAATATTTGAAAACAACAATAAACATCTCAGTAGTCCTGACTCTCTAAAGAAAACAATTCCATTTTTTTCTTTCTTCTAGTAAATGTTGGTTGTCTTTTACTAGCCCTGTTCTATGAACTTCCTCCAGCTAATCCATATTCCTTCTAGAGTGCCATGTGGAAAATTCAGTGACTATACATACCAGACATGTAAAGAAGCGTCTTGGAAGAGATACAGATGATAGATGACAGTCTTTATTCCAAAAATGGAAGGTTCCCAGATTCATGCATACGAAAAATTGAAATGCAGGCATAGGTGAGCTCAGTCAAACCAACTGTCATTGAACTTCATCAAAATCTGAAGCTCCAGATAAAGCTGACAGACATTCCCAGATGATACATCAATCGCATCATGAATTCAATATATTCAGAGTCTGGTGCTGCTGCACCACACCCTTATGAAGCTGAGATTTCTGTGCTTTAGAAGGTATGAAGTGTGAAGTAGCTGTCGTGTCTTTTGAACAGGCTGTTAACATCAATCAGCTGGATTATTGCACTTTTTGCTGTTTGATTGAAGTAGTCATTGTAACAGGCAAATACCACAGGTGTAATGATTGATAATATGCCAATTTTATCACTGAACTCCTTAGTTGAGTCATTGCTTCTCTCATATTTGATATTTTGCATGAAGTACAACACTCATTTTGTTCAACAACATAGGGTTCTGCTGAAAACTGAAAACATTTTTTGATGCCTCCTGGAAACACCTGGCATTTTGCTTGTAAGTTCATGGGGTAAAAAAGATTCCAGATTATAATGCTGTGCTCGAGGAATATCATTCAATCAATAAACAATGCTTATTTGAAAGGCAAGGGAATTAAAACTGTGTCTGTTAAGTTTTCTGCATTAGTGTTTTGCTGTATAAAAAATAAAGTGCATAAGATTAAAAGACTAAGACACACATTATTAAATCATTGCTTTTCATGTAAAATTACTATGGAAGACAGTTCACCATATACTTTGACCAAAAGAGAAGAAGGTGTAATGGCATTCAGTAGTTAGCATAATCACTGTGAAGGATATTTGGTGTGTGTGATACACACTGAGGTGAAAAAGGATGGATTGGAACTGAGGCTGGAAGGTAGAATCAGTCTAAATTTAGAAATATGGAGAATGAATTAGGAGACTGCTAGAAAGATGCTTGCTGTAGGCCAGGAAACCATCTTCTTCTCTTGTGTTCAATAGAGTTTGGATGCTTATGAACCACCAGCAGCATCAAATATATGCTGTCACCCTCCTTCTTCAAAATTTAATTCTACCTGATTTTAAAAGTCAATTTAACTTTTCTTTCTGGTCAGGGTAGTAACCCAAAGAATCAAAAAGATATGCTGTGAGCTGGTACCCATCTATAATAATGTGGAGCAAATAGTGGAAGAGCTTCATACAACCCAAATATTCTTGTATTTTTATTACCATAAAGAGAAGTTAAAAAATGGCATATAGTTGAATAATTTTGTTAGAACAATAAATGCAAAATGTCTGGGCAGGCTGAAACACTGTGTTACAAAAGTCTTTTCTGTAATAGCAAGAAAGCTTAGATCAATTATTGTTTGGCCAGATGTCAGAACATCCCACTTACATAAAAATGCATAAGGACAGCTTATTTTCTTAGTTCATCATTGTAGCAAAAAAAAAAAAAAAAAAAAAAAAAAAAGACAAGGTGTGAAGGCGTATATTAATGGCCAAACAAAGTTGCCCGTGCCTAATGAAGCTGAATAAATTGCTTTCAGTTTGGTCTAGAAATGGTCTAGAAATGATGCAATTCATGGGCATGCAGAAGAAAGTGAACTTGCTCGAGGAGGGCCACTTAGACCTGGGACCAAGACCGAAGAGTTTTTGAGTGCCTCCAAGGAGACTCCATAACACCTGTGGGCAACCTATTTCAGTGCTAGTCCCCCTCACAGTAAAAATGTGATTTCTGATTTTCAGAGGGGACCTCCTATATTTTAGTTTGTATCCAGATCTCTTGGACCAGATGCTCTCCAGTGGTCCCTTCCAACTTCACCCAGCCTGTTGATTCTGTGGCACTCAGAAAGGACACAATTTATTATAGTGCCAAACATGAGCAGGAGAGAAAGTAAAACTGGTCCATGTATAGCACTATGTCCAGGGAAGAAAGGATTTTATCCCAGGTCATACCATTATTGAAATATTCAAACATGAAGGAAATTGGCAATATTGTCAGTAGTTCTGGTTAAGAAAAGAGGACAGGAGCATCAGAGTCTGCAGACAATTAGATGAAGTAATTTTAAACACTTCTTGACTGTAAAATAGATTATACGCTGAGAGACGTAGCAGGTTGTGTTATCTGACAGTCACTGTTAAAATTGAACATGAATAAGTATAAGAAGTTGTTAAATTTGTTGGACAATTGTTTTTATAGCAGACAATCTCATTATCAGTTTGGAGCAGTGCTCCTGTTGCACCTGAGGTTTAGTAGGAGTACCCTGCAGTGGCCCCTTGGTCTCTTCCAGCACTGGCAGGTCTGACTTATCTCCTGTGCAGTCACAATTCAATTATATTGCAAACCCTTCAGAACACAATGGAGTGCCATTTGGCTCAACAGAGCAGAGATCACTGAAGCTGGTACTTCACTAGTATAAGTGGAAAGGGAAATCCATGTGCTGTGTTTCCCCAAGATATTTATCCTAGAACAGCGGGCTGGAACTAGAATCCAGATATACAATTGGGTCCAGAGCCAGGAGGAAGAAGGAAGATACTTTTTGCTAACAAATAGACTTAAGGCTTCATAGTGCACAGCTGTCCATAAACTTACAATATTGTAATTCCACAACTCTCCTATTAAGGAGATTTAGACATTTTCATGGTTTTGGGGTTGGGGTTTTTTTTTGGGTTTTTTTTTTTTTTTTTTTTCAGTTTTACTGTTTTTCCTACCAGCACATGGACTAGGCAAATCATTGCAGCATGATGTTATGTAGCATTTTCAGGTTTGAGGTCTGTGCCCACTGTTTCTGTTCTAGGCTACCTGTGTTTTAAAAATATTTTCTTGTTAGGCAGTGCAAGTGCTGTTTATCTGGGGGGCAACTCTTGATGCAGGAATATAAATTACTTGGAGCATTGAAAGTCTAAATTCCTGTGAGAGGGAAAATTGAACCAGAGTGATGAATTCCTAGAGAGGATTAATAATTAGAAACGAACTCTTCAGTCTTACAGTTGCATGGGGAAGAGCCTTGGGAGTGAGGTCCCTGTAGCAAAGCCTTAGAATTGTGCAGAGCAATTTCCCAAATGATTGAAGAATCTGCAAAGCTGTTCTTTCAGTGAAAAGCAAGCATAGGCTCAAGTGTCGTAACTATTATGTTTTCTTTAAGGATTAAGTAGAAAAGAAAGGAATTCATTGCTCAAGGACATGACTATACTCGACATGAGATTTGTCTCCTGCTTTTTGCCCATTCTTTGCAGAGGTGGAAGAGGTGCTGGCCTAATTAATGGTGTCAGAATATACTGCAGTAATAAAGGTTTTGCAGAGATAAAAATACCTGCATATCGCAAATCTGTGATAATGTAGATTATCACAACTTCTATACTGCTGCTTGTGGAACTTTAATTGCCAATATATATATAATACTGTATATATAATGATGTTGCATATTTTCATATCAGTTCACAGTTTCTGATGTTAAAATACATTAAATTTATTTATGGTTTTATCTGCCTCTTCCCTGTTTCAAACAATTGTTTTTCTGTTTACTTGTTTGTTTATGTTCTTCTTATGTTGTTCATGTCCATGCCTTATTTCTCCTCCTTTATATTCTGCTAACACACCGTGAGTTCCTTGGAATCTAAGGAAATATGACCAGCATTCACAGTCACCCCCAGACCAGTCTGTTAGAAAGCATATTGGTGAAGAATAGCTGATGAATTCCCAGCACCAGATGTTCTGTCAGAATGCTCACAGATAAATGAGAACTGTGCAAAGGTATACTGCTCAGTCATCTTCATGATCTAACAACATCTGGTTCCTTTGTAGGTGCTCTGTGTCCCAGCAACAATATATTAAAATCTGTGCACTGCATTGTAAAGGGAACTGATTTATTTTGCATTAGGCTGTGGGGGAAAATAGCTACTTTTGTCAGTAAATCAGTCTACTACTAGCTGTTGAAGGAAAAAGACTAGAAATAAATGGGTTTGTTTGCTACTGTTGGAATTCTCAACTTTCAGATAGTCCAGAAATTTCAATGGATGTTTTCTTTCTAAACAAAATATTTCCCCTACACAAATATTAAAGCAAACAAATAAAACCAATCAACCAACCAAACAAAAAACTCCCTCTACAGAAAGAAAAAAAAAATCAACAAAACCTGCCAGAAATAAGATGCATGAGTTTACTTTCATTAATTTATTACTTCTGGAAATACAGTTAAAAGTTATTAATCTTTTAATTGTAAAATTTCATAGTGCAGGATTTCAGAACGTTATGTTTTTGGAAGATTAGATAGCAGAATGCCAAGCTGGGACAAAACTTATCTGCAGTGCAGTACTTTGATAGAGTGATATGATACTGCCTCGTCCTACACAATATTGTGAAAGGCAAAAGAACGTTGCTGTTAAATCCATGCTTCACTGGGATATGCACAGATGATTTCCACTGCTGGCAATTTGAGGCACCTTAAAATTCCAAACTTTCTGGTGCAGAAGAGAGGGTGGAGTGAAGATCCCCAGGTCACTCCCGTTCTTGGCATGATGTCTTCTCAAATATGAATTTTGTTCATCAGTTAATTTCTTCTTAGCTCCCTAGGTCCCATAGCTGATGTTCCCTCATATGTATGATTGAAGAAGGGAGCTATCTTGCTATCTCTCATGTGGCTGCCACCTCAGACCCAGGCAGTGCAATGTCCTGGTCTGCAAATCAGTGGGGAGAGCAGTGGGAGCTTCAGAGCCCTGGAATTGTCATGGGGGAGCTGTTTGGGTCCAGTGGGATATGAATTCCTGGAAGTGTGGAAAAAAGGCTGCTGTGAGGTGTGATAGAAGATGTTATAACCTCAACAGCTGCTGAGAATGGAGACAACTAATACATCCTGTGGCAGGCAATCTAAAAAAAAAAATATCCAAAACCATATAACCTTACATTGTCCTTTCTTTGATAACAGCTGAAAAAAAATCTAAAACTTTGCATACAAGATTGATTTTTTAATCAAGGATATGTGGCTCATCCTTTTTTTTTTTTCTTTTTCTTTCCTTGCCTTCTCTTGTGTTTATCATGATGTAAAGGCTTTATCCAGAGTTCTGGAGATAAAGATCCAGAGATTTGATCAGAACACAATGAAATTCAATTTTTACTTTCTCATCTGAAGACTGCCTCTGCTTTAATTTGATTTGCCTATGAATCTTCTAGATTAGCAGAAGACAAAGTACCGGTATGAATAGACATGCTGCTTCTTGCTACTGAAACAGAATTTTAGCAATCTGTTAACTATAGAGTTTAGTATGGTACCCTTCCTATTTCTTTTAATAGGTCTGTTCAAACACACAGAACTATTAGCCTTACCAACTAAACACTGCCAAAACAACCCAATGAAATCTTGGATTGGAAATCAAATTCTATAATTGGTTACATTGGTACAATTATACAGATGAGGTTTCCAATAACTGCAGTGAGAGCTGCATCTGTGAGACCTGTTCCAGCTTAGGGGCTGTGAATATTAATAAGTCCTATTGAAATATAAGTAATATGAAAACATAAGCTAAATATTCTCTTTTGCAGGCAGAAATCTGGTGTAAACATAAGCTGCGCTTGGCCAGCACAGTAGTCACACAGGTATCTCCTTGCTGGTCATCTGGGTTAACTAGGGAAAGAAATCCTCAGCCTAGTTCTGTTCCTCATTGTGCATCTGTAAGAATATTTTGTTGATACTGTCTTTCTATTTGCCCAGTCTGTAATGGTGTGGTTAGAACAACTCTGATGGATGTTTTTCCTTCAGTTCAAACGCAAAATACAACAGACTTCTATGTAATTAAGTCTTTCAACTCTGAAGTGAATATTGACTGTAGAGCAGTGATTGACATTGATGGTTCACATACAGAACCTAATATGAGATGCATTGTTTCTGCCTCGTTTAAGGCACTCTCAGGTCAGTGTTGTTAAAGATATTTCTCCCAACCAATCAATCTAAAATGGGATGCTCTTTCTTGCTCTCAAAGCCCTTATGGACATCTTCATAGTAACATGATGCACTTACTGCAAATGAATTCACAAACACTGCAATGAAAATATTTGTTTTGCTTCTCTGCTTCCTAGAATTGGTATCAATTATATCACAAGCCCTTTTTACAAGAGAGAGAGAAGAATTTGGATGTCTGCAGTGTTGAATGCCTGTGGTTAATAGCTTTAGAAAGAGCTGAGGTATCTAGATACATATGCTAGCATTGACCTTGACAAAAGAGCAGGCTTTAATTCTCAGTAATAATAGACAAAGGGCACACTGAAACAGTGTGATAGAAAAATCTCTGAGCAATTGTTTGGCATATTTTAGAAAAAGAACTTGGTTTAAGTCAATAGCTACTCTGTCGCAATGTTCTCCAGTGGATATAATATGTGTCCCCATTTAAGTACTTTGTTTTTTTCTATCAATTCAAGTTGTTTTGGCATGGTTCAGGTCATAGATGAGATTTTCCTTGTTAGGGATAGTGTGTCTGAGTCCTGTAATCTGTTTCCAGGCTGAGTTTCACATTCTACTATAAACTAGTCTGTCAATCAGACTATCCCTCAGCTAGGACCTGGGCTATCCCTTATTCCCCATCTGCCACCAAGCCCTTAAACTAGGACACTGTGTGGAGGATCCCTGCTCTATCCTATTCCCCTGAGAAAGAAGCTTCATAGAAAGAAAGAATAGAGATGTATTAGTTTTCAGCACAGTTAAATTCTCATCTAGAGATGAGTATGGTGAAACTGGGCAGTGTTTCTTTTTTTCTGTATTTCATTCCATGCACCTCACTTTGTAGCAGAGAACAGCTGGGCAGTTTGTATGTGGGAAGATAAATATGAGCACTACTGATTTTTAGAGCAGACGAATTGCACTGTTGTTGATAGTGCTTTTTCTGTCTTGAGTAAGATCAGCTGTGGATAAACACACTATTGTTTTAATGTTGTTCTTAGCTCTGGTTCCTGTGTACTTTGATTGCTTTAAAGAAATTTGCTCTCTCTATATATATCTAAGTTGGGATACTTGTGTTTATCTCTTCACAATGGAATATTAGCAGGAGAGTTTTCCTGTGGATTTTGCTGAGAGCAATGCATGTGCATATGTAAAGTCATCCTTTGTAAGATTGTTTTGATCTCTTTCCTCTGGGTTCACTTTTATATTCTTAGTTCATTCCCAAGAAGTGTGTTTGTTCAATATGTGCTTGATTTCTCTTTATCCTTTTTGATATTACCATGTTCTTCGACAAGGATAGGCCACTCACCTGTCATTTGCATGAGAGCATTCCTTCTAATTTTTTTTTTTCCCAACAAAGTAGTTTTTATGCCCTAGAAGCTGCTAGTGACTACAACTAGATTTCTTTTAGACAATTTTTTTCTGATTTTTTTTTTTTTAGTTTTCCTTTAGCATTGCCCTACTTTTTGTCTAATATTAGATTTTATGGTTCATTGGAATATATTACTATCATTGACTATTCTCCTTTGTTTTCCTAAGGATTTAATAATTCTAGAAACTCATGCTTTTTCACTAGCTCTTCCAGCTGTATTCCTTTCTCTTTAAAGACTCTGCTCATCTTCTTTGTTAAGTGGCTCCTTGATCAAGAATAATCTAGATATATTTCCTCATTACTGTCGTATCTGTTTTAAAAAGCAAGGGATTTATTTTAATTACTCCTTTTCCTAAGTAGTTACTCATAATTTCTTTGTATTTCTTTGAGACAACAAAATCATTATTGTCTCTACTGTCCTGAAATACTTTTTCCTATGTAGGTGTGTTATTTCAGTGGTAAGGAAGGTTGCAGAACAGAAAACAATACTTTAGAGTTCTCCAATCCTCTGCTGAGACTTGGGTTTCTTTTACATAAAATATTGGTGTAGTCATTAATTAATTTTTACTTTGCTGTTTTACTTTATTCTTGATTTGATGATGTGCTTGGTGATTTAGAGTAAGAGAATGGATACTCAAGTTTGAAAACAAAACCTGAAAGTCTTGATGCAAGCACGTTGTTTCTTCAGTCTTAACTCTTCTTCAGAGGGCAGAACATCTGATTTAAGATGCAACAGTCTCTCTTAGCTGAAGAAGACACATATCAACAGTGCAGACATGAACTAAACTGTGTATCAGCAAGGCCAATAGCTCCCTACCTTTCTGCATTGTGTAGATGTTTCTGAGGGGAAAGCACACAGACAATCATGGAATGCTCTGGTTCAGCAGAAGCTGGGGATACATTCCCTGCACATCCGTTTTGAACACATGCATACTTTGAAATCTGGGCAGCAGTTTGGGGCTATCTCTGCTTTGGTTCTTGTGTGTGCATTTAAGTTTTTGAAGTGGACGTGAAAGGTTTCAAGGTTTGTAGGTGTGATCTGGAAGTTCTCTTACTGATAAATTTGACAGCTTGCTCTTGAAAAGCAGCTGCTTTCATTGAAACTTTTTTTTTGGCTTTTGCTTTTGAAGTACAGCACTAAATACTCTACTTAAATATTCTCAGAAAAATACTTGTTAAAACACTGCATCAGTGTGGAATCAGGATGGACACCTTCCAAGTGTCTTTGACTGACTTTAGTGTTATTGTTAGCATTGTTTTATTAAACTTTGGTCTCTGCCTGAGTGGCCTTCTCAAAATAGCCATTTTCTCTTGCCATCATTAGAATTTCTCTCTTTCTCTTGCTTAGAATAAGGTAATGTTTGCCGTGATTTCCTTGCTTGTTTTGAGTGTAAAGGTAATGAAAGAGTAAAAAGGCAGGGAGCCAAACATACTTATTTTCAAAAACCAGTACCTTTCCTGAAATAATAGTTTCAATGAAGCTCTCTTTTCCAATTTCCAGAATTAAATTTAAATAATAATACTATGGATAAAGCTTTTCATCTGGAGATTAGACAAGTCTGAGTTGTGGGGAAATCCAGGCCTGTATAAGTGTATTGTCTGATTTTTAAATATGTATTTCCCATCTACAAAAGGAGTGCATTTATTTCTTGGAAATGCTTCCTAACTGAAAACATTGGTCTTCTTTGTATGATATTTTTTAATTTCAGCTTCCAAAGAACTTCACAATGCCAGACAAGTTTCACAATTCCTGTTGTTTTGGGAGAGACAATTGAAATACCAAGCAGACAGCATTCCTTGCTACACTAGTACGGGACACAGGACTGAAGCCAATTTCTCTTAGATATCCACTCATCTCCCTAAATATCCTCAATTTTTTCTCTTCTTTCTATAAATAGTAATATAAACAGGTTCTTCAACTGGAAATCAACTCATTTATTCAGTGATATAATTCATGAACAGGCATGTTAGTGAGGCATATCCTGCTTTGGATGGTTTCTATTACCTTTCATGGCAAGCAGGGCCTTGATTTGAAGATAAAATGTATGTGTAGAAAGCAAGATTCCTAGGATGTAGTTGTGAGTGTTGTACCGCTTCAGTTGTGTGTGAACCCTGGTGTCTTGGTTTCAAAAGTTCTGATGAATAAACTGTAAACAAGGTCTGGCTCAATCAGTGTTGTGGGACTGAAAACAAAATAGCTGTCCAATGTGAAAAACTATTCTCGCAAAAAAATAACTATGACAGAGGAAACAATGCCAGAGTTCTGTTCCTAGACTTGTTGTGAGACATTGGGAAACTCGGATGTAATCATTGCCCTGCCTCAAAGGGATAACTATATGAGGATAAATATATTAAGACTTAAATGATCTGTGATGGTAGAAATGGTTGGCCATGGAAAGTCTACATGGCATTTGATACTAACATTTTTGCCAGCTGTTCAATTTGATTAAACAAATATCACTTTGCTCAGGGTAAGAGTCCCAATTCTAATGAATTTTTCCCTAAAAAAAAAGTGACTGTACCTCATGTTTATAGATTAAATCTCAAAAACATGTTCAAAGTAGCTTAGATGCTCAAAATGTAAAAGTATGTCTTTTTTAATTACTTTCCCCTCCTACTGCATTCTTTGAAGCTAACTCATAGATATATTTTACTGCTTGAGTTTGGCAATCTTCTACTAGCTGAGTTGTCATCCAAAGGTAAAATCAAAATATTTTTATAACCTTTAAACCAGGAAAAGAACATTTTATACAACAAAACAAGGTTAAAACTGATCTCTTGCCAAATAAGATAGAAAAATTGAATGTCAATAATTTCTGAAATTTCTTGGCAGAGTTTGGAAACACTTTTGGCATGGTCGTATGTTAACTACTGTGGAATTAGTCCCTGGTGCAACCTACACTATTCCAATATGTGTCAAAAGAGAGAGAATTAGTTTCATTTACCTCATCCATTACAACAGTTCCCCAGTCTGAAAAGCATCACAAGGACTGCTCTTAGATTTAAATATTTACTTATTAGAAAGCTTGAATTAACAAGAAAAACTGGAGAGCCACTGAATTTCTTGATGCGAGATCTAACTCTGAAGTTCAGGTCATAACATACCTTCCTGAAGGTCAGAGTTCCCCTTTTGGGGGCTGATTTTACTATTTGGGATGTATAGACTCTTATTCTCCTTGGTTGGGTGATATTCTGGGAAACATGATACAAGAAACTATCTGCCCATGACAAAGGACAAGACATGGCAAAGTTCCCTGGTTCCTCCTCTAACAGCCACACCTCCATTTCTTGGTGTGCTTCTGATGGTAGAGCTTTTGTATGGAGCACCTCCTCACCTTCAGAGCTATCACCTCTTCAGAGAGCAACAGCTGCCAGGGGTGACTGTGCTTAGGACAGAGCCTAAATTGAAGTAAATTTAGGTTAAAGAGAAGCTAAAGGGAAGGGTGAACTTCCTTTTCCCTCTAAAAAAGCTAAACTGGAGACTCTGAGGGATTACTGGTTTGCAAAGAATGGTCATTAAAGGAATGGAGTCACAGCTTTCCTCCAACTTTCTGGTTTATGAAGATATCTATGGGTTACTCTTCTCATAAAATATTGGAATTTAAGGGCAATGGACTAGAGGAAAACAAACTAACAACTGTGTACTTGAAAGTGGTTGAGATTGTGGAGCTTGGACACCTGGAAGGCAACCACTGAATCTTTCTCCCTTGCATTAATGGAGTCTAGCAATAAGAATAAAACAGAACAGCATCTCTTGGTATTTGCCTTCATTGTTATTTCCATGTTATGGACATGCAAACAGTTTCAAGGTGAATCATTATCATAAAAAGTATTATTTGACAAATTATAATTTTAAGAAAGCTAAGCACAATAGAGATAGCTGCGTGACTACTCAATTTAAAGACATTAATAAATGAAACTACATGAACTTGGCAATGCTGACTGTAGGTGATGTCCCCTGATCTTAAGCTGGGTCTTGTAATAGAAGACATCTGTTTTCTATTATGTTGAGTGTACTTTAGCTACCTAACTCTTTCTACCATTTCCATTGGTAAAAGTGTTACTTTTACAAACAAACAAGTTTCAATAGGCATGTCTCTACTGAGCAATCAATGTTGATCTCCAGGGAACTGGAAACTAACTTTACCAACACTGTAACAGTGCTTTGTCTGTCTGCTTAGTGCTGAAGATAATTGCTTCCTTTCTCTGGACAAGGACGGCTTTCTTCAATCCTAGACTGCTTGTTTTGCTGTCTTCTGCACCTGCTGTGTTTTCCTCAGTTTACCCCTTAAACTGTGCCCTTGATTTATGGCAATGTAACACAGTGATCCTTCTGCAAAGGGCAGGGAAGTGTATAATTGTCCAGTCTTTATTGTATTTCATAACTATGAAATAAATTTGTAAAGAAGTCAAATCAGGACCACATCATATTAATGGATAAATATATAGAGTTCTTGCACATTCAGCCCAAGCACACTGATGGTATCTTTCCAGGTTATCCTGCCTCATGTCCTCAGGTGACTTCTTGATCCGTAGGGAGCAGTGACAGTTGTCTTATTTTTATAATTTTTTGACAGAATGTTGATGTTTTTATGAAGAGATCTTATGGAGCACTTTGAAAATGCCTAACACATCCCATGTGTGATATTAATTTTTGTATCATGTTTATTAAACAAGCAACCATTGTAGATATTACCTGTCTGGATAAATGTATTTGTATATAGAGAGAGCAGAAAAAGGCTCTTGAGAAAACTTAGATAATAGAAATCCATTTAAATAAGAATGTAATTCTTATTATTCCCTCTGTTGCCAGTAGTCTTCTGAACAGTCTGGTGTCATTCCTCAATCATTAAGTCATATTTAAACAAGGTGCTGAAAGACTTTGATGCCACTGCATTATTTTGGCAGCTTAACTAACCGAGAAAATCAAATAAAGTCAATTGCAAGCTCCTCCACAGTAGAGATGGAACAAAAGTAAACATCACGAACTTAACAATTTTTTCCAGTATCACTTGTGCCTCCGCGCTGTCATTGCTGAGCTAAGGCTCTGTGTCCCATATGAGAAAGATCAGTCTGTATAAGATCAGTCAAACAGATTCCTACTTATTTTTAAATGCAAAACCTTAATGTACGTTTGTTTGGAATCTCTATTTGTACACTGCGAAGAGGACTGAACTCTGCACATCCCACACAGTATAAAAATAAAAAACTTCACAGCTTCTGACCAAAATGCTTACAGGTGCTTTGAAAATTCCTGCTCTTTCCCACACTCTACCCTCTTGGGGTTAGAGAGGAGGAAAGGCAGATGTGGACAGTTTGCCACAGATTGCTTTAACACTGTGAGTTCTTTTCAGCAGAGAGATGTTTGCCAAGCAAATGGCACATACCATAATGGGAAATCTGCCCTGTTTGAAGACTCTCAGCACCTTCACAATTCACTCAAATTCTCAAGACCCCTCCAGGACTTTCTAGACTGAGGGGCTGGCCTCCTCTCTTTGATGCAAGCTGAGCATCCCATTTTCCCCATGACATTGAGAGTGAGTTTCTCACTTGCAAGTGTGCAAGGAATTCAAGAATGAAACAAATACCACTTGTGCTGGGTTTCGCCCTTGTCTGTTCTGAGTGCTGAGCATTTTCCACATTTTAAAGCAGCAGAGAAGAGTGTCAGAGTAGAAAGAAGAGAAGCTGGCTGAAAGGAGGTGAGGAGGTGATGTGGTTAAGTATGTGTGTCTTAATCTGTGTTTTATTTTGCTATAGGATTCACATCTGTGATAGAACATAGTGGAATAAAACTATTGGACAGGCTTGTTTTCTTTATGTCTCGTAACATATGGCCTGAGGCAGTATTGCTGTTAATTGCTATGCAAGAATCACAGCCATAAATCACTGTCAAAACAAAAATGGATAAGCAGATATACTTTGTGATGTTAGCTGCTTAACACTTGGGCCCTTCTTAAACTTATCTTCTCTGAGTTAATTAAACAGCAACTACAGGACTATTCTCTTTGGCCCTAACTTCATTTTCCATGACACTGATTGCCATGATATGCACTGACATTCCAGAGACTGAACCAAGAATCTTCTTTGCAAAAACCTTACATAATTACAGCTAGAACTAAGGAACCAGTGTTTCCAAGTTTCTGTTAGAAATAATGTCTGTGTTTTGTGATTCTGATTCCACAATGAGTGATCTGCAGTATGCTCAAGAGGTGAAATTAGAATTCTCTACAGATTTGAGGGAGAGCATGGACCTTTGCTGGCTAAATACTTCCATGAATTAAGTTGTACTACTTGGTTCCTATTCTGTTTTGGATCTCAGGTATTTTATTTGGATCCATTTTATTTAAACTTTAACTGTATCAACAACTATCCTTTTATTTGTACATTTGAGCAGTTAAAAAAGATTGTTTCACTAGGTCGTGTCCAGCAGAGTTTATGAAAACCTCATTAATCAAAACTTTGTTGTGAATCTGTCAAAATCCATGGTGTTCTAAGTTGCAACAAAGAGTTACTTTGATCAATAATAAAAAAAGACAAATAGATAATTAATCATTATTTTTGTATATGATCTTTTTCATTAATTCAAGGTTCAGTGCCAATACCATGTCTCCAAGGAAGCCAAAATTACTTATATGATTATATGTTGGATTTATTCTTTCTGATATGTTTAGGAAGCTATCCATTAAAAGACATTTTCAGAATAAAAAGTTTAAAAGGATAAAGGACTGCCTGACCACTGGATATGATCGCACCCTGTTATTATACTTATAAATATTTTTAGTCCATCTAAAATATTTTTAAACTGAAATATATATTTATATTTTATATCCCAAGTTAAAAGCCATTGAAATTTGACAGATAGATGGATAAACCTTCTAACATTTAGTTTTGCCAAATCTGATACCCTAACAAAGGTAACAAGGCAGTCTGTGTATCTTAAATTCTACTTCTTTGTAATCTTTGTATCTTTTTTATGAAACAGCCTGGAAAAGGCTGGACAAATCTGAAGAGCTCATGTTATCAGTCACACAGATGGGCTCAGAATATTATGCAGACAACTTACATGCTGTCTGCTTAGGTCAGGCACCAGATTGCACATTAAGGATAGACAATCTGATAATGATTTAGGATGCATTTCTGGGCAGACGGGAGCAGAAGTTCTGGCCAAAGTTGTTCACAGTGAGCTGAAATAGTACCAGTGGATGGTAATTTATCACCTAAACCCCGCAGAACTGAACTTCAGCTGGACAGGCTACCCAGCCTACCATGCCAGAAACGGGCAGCTGCATAAAAGCCATATATAAATGCTGAAATATACTCTGAGGATGCTTTGTGTTGGCTCTTCTCCAGAGTGAGAAGAGGCATGCACTTGTGAAGGACATGCAGTAAGCATACCACATCACCCTAAAGTTTAGATTTGTACTTCTTGTCACTTTTGACTTTTATCTCTATTTCTTTTTCTGTAATCACTAGCATTGATGCTGATGCTTGCAGTCTAAACCAGGGGGATATTTTTTGTTATTTGATTTTACAGGCAAAGAAAATAGTGCCCCCTAAACACAGATGGACAAAAAATGGGGGAGCGTGCCAGTATCAAGCCCTAAAATATGGCTCTAATTCTTGCTCCAACTCTGGTCTTTAACCTATGCACTTGATATATAGCACTTGAGAATGTTTGCAATGCAGGTTACAATGAAATAAGTAATTAAGTTGAGGAAGAATTGTTCTTTGGCTCACTTACTTTCTATTAGTAAATACATTTCTAATTTCTGTTTTCTCTGGTTATTTCATTGTTATCCCAACTGAGAAACAGAGATATGGTATTTTATGTTTGTGTTTCTGAAGCTTATAAGACCAGCAGACTATATGTCCTGATTTATGCATCACTACTTAATATGAATAGCTATTAAAGTCCTTTTCTGTGTTGAAACTGATTTACTTAAGTCATTATCTCAGAATACTTCCCACTGAAAATTTTGCTACCATAATGGCATTAGCTTTTGCTGGCAGCATGCATTTAAAAAGACTGCTCAAAATGAATTCTGAAGGTGTTTCCTAAGCATGTACTCTACACTGGGGGCAGAAAATGGCCTTCGAACTGTACTTCCTTTTTACAAGCTCTCTTCAAAAGGAAACATGAAACTGCTAGAAATATTTTGATTTATGTACTGTGACATTAATGGGAGGTCTTTGAACAGTTGTGACCTGCAGTAGGAATGCTGAGGCACTGAACTATGCTGGGGTCAGCAATGGATCCATGGTTGTGTCTTCTGTTTACTAATGACACTAAAATAAATGAGTTTGGTTAGTTTGGCCTTCTAGGACTTTCACTATTCAAAATAAGTAATAGTCAGCAATTCCAGAATTTCAAAGAGATTCAGAGAATATTTATACAGCAATAATGCTTACAAATCTCTGATTAGCTCAGGATCCCTATGGTACTATACTTCCTTCTTCCCTGTTAAGCTGACAACCTAAGTAAGCATAAATATAGAACTTTTCCCCCCTTTTGTACTATCCCATTGGCATAATGAGAAATATTTTAAAATACTTCATATGCAAAGACATTTTAAAAACCCTATACATTGCACAGCCATTAACATCATAGTCTAGCTTGGAGAATTAAACCAATGAAATAATGAAATTTAAAAAAAAGGCTTGTTGACATCCAGGGGTCTGTGACAATCCTATCTAAGATTCATTTCTCTACACCTATTCTGTGTGTCTGAACTCTCAAAACATCCAATGTTATTTAGATAAGAGATCTGAGATAACACTGCTTCTCTTGTTTCTAAGGCTGTATTCAGCTTCTCCACTGGAGAAATCACCCCATATCAAACTCTGAATTACTGTGATGATGCTTCTTCTTTCAGGCAAGCTGAGTTGTTTTCCATACAACCAGTGAAGGAGTGCAATGCAGAGGCAATTCTTGCTCTAAATTTGTGCAAAGATTCTTGAAATTGTACAATGAAAAAATGTACATTGTACAATGAAAAAGGCTTCTACCTGCCTGCTGAAGGGTGGTGATAACCAGCGTTAGACTCTTCAATGGAGCAGTAACTTGCCTCAGTTTTATGACTATCAAGCAATAATCAGTTACACTGTCAGAATAAAATCACTTTTGTGTATATAGCCTTACCCAAGCTCCTCTTTTTGCACATTGTATTTTTTTAATTAGAAACAATATGTTTAAGCAGAGCACAATATATCTGCTTATCTTTCCATGCAGTATGTCCTTCTTGGGTTTTTAAAAATAAGTACTGATGCATTTATTTTTAAATATTAAACGTAACAATTGCAGCATTCCTTCTAATGCATCAGATGAACCAGAAATGCTGTAAGAAAGCTAAGAGACACTCTTG
This sequence comes from Sylvia atricapilla, assembly GCF_009819655.1. Lineage (NCBI taxonomy): Eukaryota > Metazoa > Chordata > Aves > Passeriformes > Sylviidae > Sylvia > Sylvia atricapilla. The sequence goes on along the minus strand of NC_089141.1, from coordinate 34,374,100 downwards.
GTAGCTTAGGGACTAGGAATTTACAATATCGAGTGTCATATGAATTGCTTCTCTAAATAAATCCTGTTTTATGGTTAAGGCAAGCAGAAGGTGACATTTGGACTGACCTTCCAAGAAAACAAATTTTATTTTTATTATTTTAACAACAGCTACAGATGTTTATCAGAGCATCTGCTAAATTTACGCTGTTTTTGAAGTTTGATACCGCAAATTAATGTTCAGTCCATGAATATGAATTATTAATAGGTTTTTAAAAATAAAAAGCAATTTTGACCTGTCCTGGGTGGGCAAAGGCTGTAAATCTCTGACCTATGCTTCATAATATTGTGTATTCAAGAAAGTATTAGAGTTTTTCTAATGGCATTAACTCAGTTTAGAGTTAGTGATTTGGTCGCTTTATTTCATATTGGTGTAAAATTTGCAAATTATGACAGCACTCAAAGCTGCATAAAAAATAATCAGTGCTCTGGAGATTTACACAGATACTTCTACACTTCTGGCTCATAATAATTAAGCCTGTTAATAAATGAATGGTGAAGCGTTTTTTTCCAAAATGTGCCTGTTTAAAAGGAGGAAGCCATTCTGATGGCAACAACAACATGCCAGTCGCCTTATAAACAAAATCACAATCTATTACTCTGTATAGCTTCCCACAATTTATATAAAGCCATGTGTGAACTAAACGCATTTAGTTCTGCAACCCTGCAAATTGTTTCATTCACAGCAAATGTATTCATGATATTCAGGTATCTGAAACATTCCTCTGTGTGTATTCTCTTGGCTGTCCATGGACCTACTGAAAATCACATGGATCCTAAAGGGAATGAGTGAGTAAGTATAATAAAATAGTTTGGGCTGGAAGGGACTGTAAAGATCATCTTCTTCTAACTCCTTGCCATGGGCAGGGAGACCTTCCACTAGACCAGGTTGCTCAGAACCTCATCCAACCTGGCCTTGAAAAATTCCAGGGATGAGGCATTCACAGCTTCTCTGTGCAACCTGTGCCAGTGCCTCAGCACCCTCAGAGAGAAGAGTTTCTTCCTAATATCAAACATAAACCTGCCCTCTTTCAGATTAAACCCTTTGTCCTGTTACTACACACCCTCATAAAATGTCCCTCTCCAGCTTTCTTCTAGGACCCTGTATGTACTGGAAGGATCCTAGAATGTCTCCCTGGAGCCTTCTCTTCTACAGGCTGAACAACTCTAGCTCTCTCAGCCTGTCTTCACAGGAAAGGTGCTCCAGACCTCTGAGCATCTTTTTGGCCTCCTCTGGACTTGCTCAAACAGGTCTGTAACCTTCTTATGATGGAGACCCCAGAGCTGAATGCAGTATGGGAAAGCTTTGGGACAGCTAAATAAGTTACTGTCTTGAGTTTTCCTGTCCCTTCTGCACTGAGGATGGAGCTGTTAATAAATTATTTGACAGTTATTATTATTAAGTACATTAGAGGTAACTTCACTTCTTAATGCATGAGGCTAATGAGTCAATGGGCCACCTCACTGATGGAAGGAAGAATGAAGCTGGAAGCACTGATCTGGTCAGTGCAGTTTTGTTGTTCCTGCTTTTACTTCTTAAACTGGAACACAAAGAGTAATTTACCAGGGTAGCATAGGATTTATCATTGTGCAAGCACACAGTATCAGTCTTTGTCCTGTTTCATCCTTGAGACTGTTACCTTGTTAGTCTCACAATCATCACAGCCCAGTGAGTCTGATAACCTGAGGGATTAAAATTTAAAAAACAATTCCCATATCTTTTAGAAAATTTACTCATCCTGTAATGCAAACTGCATCCTAATAGGGTCAATGTTGATTTTATGCTTGTTTGTTGGGTTTTTTAAACTTTGTTTTACCACTGTGTGTTTAGACATTCTATAAGGAAAAAAAAAAAAAGGAAGAAAGGAGGGGATGGGAAGAGGGAAGAAAAAATACACATATTACTAGAAATTCTGTAGTTTACGCAGAAATGAACTGGAGTTCAAGGTCGCAGACATTATTGCTGCTTGCTTTATTCATTAAAGGCAACAGCCTCCTCTTCCATTGTGTCCTGAATGAATTCTATCTTGAAAAATCTCAAGATTTCAGAAACATGTGCAATTAGCAGAAAAGACCATCACAAGAGCAGGGAAATGAATGAAGACAGCTGATTAGTCGACATATTTCTGCTGAGAAACTTCTGCAGAATAAGATCACCAGCCTCCCTTTTTGTATGAGAAAGACCTCTGCTGGTTCCTATGTGAACAGTAGTCTTGCAGTACTTTTCCTGGGTAAGGGCTACACTGCTTAGCTTTGCTTCTGGTTTTCCTCAGTTCAGAGCAAGGACTTTAGAGCAGCTGAACAGTGGTAGAGAACCATCCAGGTTGGTGTGGATGCACAGCATGGAAAGAAAACACACCAGAAACATATCCTTGTGCTCACTGGAGAGCAACTGGTCAGCTTCCAATGGATCCAAGCCACTGCACACATGATGGGATAACACACTGCATTTGTTACTGGAGCAGTACCATTATTAATGTGGGTCAGAAAGCATCTGCCTGTCTCTCTCTGATAAAATTCCGAAGCACCTCTGGGTACTGGAATTTGTTTGTTAGCTTCTCCTTTGCAAGGGGTTCACGATGGATTTAGTGGTATGCTAAATGTTTTGATTTATCCTCTGGAGTTAACTAAAACTTATTTCAAACACAAGTTTGGAGATAACAGACCAGATCTCTGAAGGACACATGCCCTCTGTTACTCCAATTAATGTGCATGCATGTTATGCCATGTTTTGGTAGTACCTCCTAGTTCTCCTATTTTAAGGTGATATGTAGAATTATCTTTGAATGTTGCCTGAGTGGCTCTTTCAACTGATCAACTCAATGTGTCTGTCCTGGAATGAGAGCTTTGTGGGTTTTTTTTTTTACGGTCTTCAGTGGCTGAACCTTTAAAATAAGGATGAAGGGTGGTAAAAACGGAAGATGATGCAATTATTATATAACAAATACAACAAGTTCCAACTTTAGAGGACTTCAAAAGAGGGTGGGAACAGGCAGAACAGGAAATATAGTTTGGTTCTCATCAATCTTCTTCTAAAAGCAAGGAAGATCATAAGAACAGTTTCTGATTTTTAACTACCACAGGATAACTAATCAAAACCCTTAACTTAGAGCCAAACAAAGGGAATCATGTGTTAGTATGCCTGTGAACTGTAGGTATATTCATCTGATTCACCGGTAGTTGTTGGAGCTAGTTGGAATTTCATGGAACAAGTGAGCATGAGGAAGATCTTTTTTTCTCCTTTACTGGTACATTTTTACTTTACAAACATTAAAGCAGAGTAAGAAGCCTTGGACCAAAACAACTGCTGAAACAGTTTTTCATTCTAGGCCCTTCTACTAGGGGCAATAGATCTGATTTTACAATATCAATAACATCCAGCTTTCACTGAAATAACTTTAATTAAATAAATAATAAAAAAGGAATCCATCTTTTGAAATCATGTTCTTCCACTAGGCCAAACAAAGGCTTAATGACCAAGAGAGGGATGATTTAACTTTTTTTTTTTCTTTTGTTGCAAAATAATTAAACAGTACTGAAAAATGGGAGAGTGATCAATGGAGAAAACTAGCCAGGTGTGAAATTCTCCCTTGAAAGAGAAAGCTTTTTTTTCTCCACTTTATATTTTCCTTAACAGTTGCCACTGGGAAGTAACTCAGAGAGTTGAAAATGTGAACTTTTTTTCCCTCTGAAACATATCACTGGATTCCTCTTTTCTCTTTTGCCCTTCATCTGCTGTGGTTTACATGCAACCTTTCTTGGTGCTCTAGTATGATTATGATGAAATAGTCTAAATATTTATCGGAGGCTTTAAATTTACTCTTATACTTTCCTCTGCAACAGCCCCAGGCTCACTTATCAGCTCTGTATCTCTCTGGAAAGAGCTCTGACAGAAGTAAACAAAGGAAAGCAGGAGAATTGGCTTCTATGACCATGGGGTGCCAAACAGGCAGAGGTGAGCTAGTTTTTAAAATTGGTTTTGACTTTTAAGATATCTTACCATCTGACAGTTCCCCCTTGCTTATTGAAAAGAGACACATTTACTGGTCTTGGGCTCCTTATCCAAAAAAATGAATCATTTGTGAGGATGTCTGCTTGGACAGAGGGGAGGTTTCATGGATAAGGCTTAGATGGGACATGAGGAGCTCACAGCTACCAGGGTGGAGCTGCCATTCCCTGTTCCACCCCACACGAGCTCCCTGGAACTGTGTTCCTGCTGAACCCTGTCTCAAGATCTGAGACAAGTCTGCTCTCTGAAGGCACGTTTTTGTGTGGGGAGATGCATTTTTTTCCTGCCTTTAATAAGCACTCCCAGCTCATGAAGCACTCAGGAAAGCATGAGCACAAGGCAGCACTGGGACAGAGAGGAGGTAGGAGTCCTAATTGCTTCTTTCAGGGAGTACTGACTGTTTCCTTCAGTAAACTCCTTGACTTGACTTGATTACCTGTAGCAGAAGCCTTACTTCATAAAGCACCTACTTTATTTTCTTTAAAACAGGCATTTTTGGAATTTGATCAATAGGAGCAAGAGATGTGTCAACCCGTCCAAATGGGAATGTAACAATGACAAAATTGTGCTTTTCTAAAGTCCCTTTCATGCTTCTCCCATGTAATTAAGACTTCAAAACCCTTGCCAGCTAACTGTGGCATGAGAATATGAAGAATCTTGCCCAAGGTCAGTAACAGGAAGTAACTAGCAGGTCCCAGGAGTCTCTGCCTTGCAACAGCAAACTTCCCTGCTGGAGTCAGAGGAAACAGTGCTGCTTAATTGAATTGGCATTCTGTGCCCCATTCTGTTCACTGGAAGCTGCAGAAGTCTTGTATCAGTAAGGAAAAATATTCCTGCGCTCTGATCCACTATTTGATTTGAAACAGATGCCCTTTTTGTTCCCCAATAAAGGCTCATTTCCTTTGGGAATAACTCCTTGGCTTATAAAATATTCTTCTGGAGGAAATGCTACTGGGCTTGGCAGGTCTCAAGACAAAGCTAAATAAAGAAAGAGTGAGTGAGAGGTGACATTTCAAAGCAAGGCGAGATTGTCTTGGGAACCTTTTCTACCCTGCAGCTGAAGCCTCTGCCATCTGAAATCTGGCATCGTTGGGTGCTGCTGGTGGTATTTATTTATTTTTGAGTCATATTTTATGCTTTAAGTTTTAGAAATGGGCATAACTTTGCAGATCACCTGTGAGAAATTGTCTCTTTCCACAGGCACTGCCCAAACAGCAGGGTTGCTGTTCCGGTTTCTTTTTTTCAATGTAATTGTTGGCTGTCACTGTTTATCTTTCACTGGCAACCTTTCAGTCCCAGTACTCCTTCCAATCAGCAGTTAGTTAGCTGTGAATATATTTAATTAAAGCTGTCTCTTACAGCAGGGGAAGTATTAACAGTCTGTATATCATTAGGGAGGTTTTTGTTTGTTTTTATTAGTCTTACAGTGTTTTAGGATCCTCACTGTGAAAATATCATGACATCTCCATCTGCTTTCTCTTGACAGAAGCTGTACCAGCTACAAAATGTAGACTGTGCCATCTGCAAGATGAGAGAAAACTGCTCCCTAATCAACCTTGCCTAAATTGTAAAGCACTATGACTGCAGTCATGATTTAGGTTTGTGGCACCAGATTTTATACTTCCTCATGTAAAATACTTCAGTGATGAAAGTTAATGGCAACACCTGTCATTGACTTGTGTCAATGTAATCATCAGAAAATGGGAAAGAGGAAATATGAAGCAGAAAAAACTCCACATATAGATTTGGAGGCTCCATCCAAAATCATCCATCCATCAATCCACCATCCATCAATGTTACTGTATAAGGAAATAAGGGGGATTTTTTTTTTTTTTTTTTTTTTTTTAGCTGTAACTGGTTCCAGCCATGCCAGTGTTAATTTTTGCAGTGGCCAGGAGGAGCCATGTCCAGGATCTGGAAATTATTCTATACCACCTCATGTCATTGCTTAGGGCAGAGAGAAGGGCAGGAGAAGGGCAGGGAGAAGGAGTCCCTTCCAGTCCAGTCCAGCAAGCGTGGCAGAGGGAATGGTTGTGTGGCCTGATACTGAGCAGGAGGGAGAGGTTGGGCTGAGCTGGAGGGACCAGTCAGGTGAGCATGGCTGTGGGGAAGCTGGGTCAAGCTTCATAGTGAGCATTTTTGCATGAGAATCACTGTCTCTATTATATACTTTTGTTATTAATATTATTACTGTTACTGTTTGTTTTATTAGCTCATTGCTGTTTCTGGTAAATTGTTCTTATCTCAACAGCCTTCCTTTGGTGCCTCCAATTCTCCTCTCCAGCCCACTGTAGGGGAGTGAGGGACAGTGTGGTTTGGAGAGTTCCAGCAGGAGCACTAAACTGGGAACTAAACCATGGCAAATTACCTGACAGAAGTTCATTTATTTCCTGTTTCTCTGCCCTGCTCTCCTTCAAACATGCTGAAGCAGTTGCCATTTGTGTTCCCTGGCCAGAAGTTGAACACCTTCTTTATGCTTCAGGCCACGCTCTTCGACCTGTAAATCCCAGAATCCTTCAAAATCCAAATCTGCATTACCTGTCATTACAGCCTCAGTCTATCTTCTGCAACACTGTTGCAATATTTTCACCTTGTACTACTTCTGGTAAGATTCTCATGACAGTAAAAACTGAATCCATCCTCTACAATTCTTGGGAATCTAGGAATGACATAAAATGTGTTTGAAGCTTCAAAAAGAGAAAGTGGCAGAAGACTGAGGTAAATGTTAGAAATTGTTATTGATTTTGATGGTTTAAGATTTTCATTTTATCTGGACAAATGGTTACACAGAAGATCACTACTAGGAGATCACTATTAATATAGGGAGAAAAGTAGGCTTTTTTACAGGTTGTATCTAGGCATGATGGAAACTCAAAATGGTGCAAAGATGAAGGAAATCTTTGGCAAATCATTGTTTTGCCTTATTTTTGGTGGGAGGGGAGCCATATCCTAATGAAAATAATAAACTCCAATCTGTGACTGCAGGTTTGGCATTATAATTTTACAAATTATTGTCATGATATTTCCATAGTGAGAGTCCTAAAATTCTGTAAGATTAATAAAAATAAATAATAAAAATAGATAAAAATAGATAAATAGATAAAAAAAGATAATAAAAATAGAAGGAGTTCTATTGTCAGTTGGATGCCTAAAGAAGTGGATGGCTATGAAGGGGTCAGCATCAAGGTATTATTGATTTGAATATGCTATTTCTGGGTTCTTTCTTAAGTTTATATAATTCATCCTTTCCCTTTCTAGGTCTGCTTTTTGTCAAATCTATGCAGTGATAGGGAGTAGTGTAGTGCACAGAAGGCCCTAATGTCCTGACTGATCATCCACTGGGACCTCCACTCCTGTCCTCTGTCCTTTGCTCCAGGAGCTCTGCTTTAGCTAGGGCTGTTTTTATGCCTTGCCTAAGCTATACTCTATGCATTTCTGATCCTGTCTCTTATCTTGCTGACTTGTCTCTGGTCTTGCCTCCAGCCTGTCTCTTGCCTCTCTGGACTCTTTAGATACATGTTGGACTGGACTCATCACCTTCCTTTGTCTTGGATTGCCTGGTGGGCTCAGATATCTAGGTCTTGCAGCAAGCCTCTGCTGTGATCATCTGCAGCTCCCAGCTCATCTTCCTGTATGCAACAGCCTTGCTCTTGCTGCGCCCTAACACAAGAAACATTTGTTTTCCTTTTTGCAGAAATTCTAAGTAGGAATTCGGTATTATCATGCGAACGGCCAGATCTGAAGTTCCATTCAATCAGTATCGTGATTAAAAACTGCCAGGACTGAAGTGGAAGCTCATCTCAAGATTCTTATCATCCAAGGGAGAAAGTGTGTATAGGGGAAGAGTGAGATATATTTCCCTCCAGAAATCTGATCTTCTAATAGCCTTAAACATGAGTGTATTAGTGAGATTTATAGCCAAATGCTGGGGGAAGAAGGGCAGAGAGGACAGAAGGTAAATGCAACTTGTAGAGAGGATAAAACAGAATTTGATTATGTAAGACTGAGTTGATTGTATGAAAGACTTTACAATCTAATTTGAAGAAGAAAATCCTTTACCCATGAACTGTGTTTGAGAAATTGAGAAAAAGGCAAAATATCTTTGTCCTAAGAACAAACAAGCAGTAACCCAAACATTTTCTCTGATTGGAGTTGTGGGTTTTGCTAAAAAAAGAGACAGAAAAATTTATTTTGCTAAATAAAAAGAAACACATAAATAAATTCCCCTTATCTTGGCTTCAGTAAAGAATTTCAAAACAACAAACAAAATGCTGTGATATATTGAACAACATGTTTCTACTGGAGAGAAGGAATTATCAATGTTGTTGACCAAGGCTCTGGAAACTTGTCTGTGATTGCAGTCTCTTTCCAGGAAAAAGTCTTAACTCAGCTTTGGTACACATGTGGGATGCAAGACTTCAGACCACCCCAGAAAATATCCTCCTTCTATATTTGGCTTATCAAAGCAGAGTTTGAGTGGACAGGTCATAGTGTTGAAAAGGAAGAACTAGAAAAATACAAATTAAACTGAAAAAACATATTGAAAAAAATTCAGGATAGATTTCAGGGAGTATAAATACATTTAAGCTGGATAGCAAAAGAAAGTATCTAGGTTCTGAAGAATGAAGCTGTATGATGATCACTCATGAGTAACAAGAGCAGAATGGAAATTAGAATGAATTTTAAGAAATACCTTCATTAGTTTATGAAATAAACCTCCAAGAGGTTCCTCAAAGGTCTGATTGCACTGATTGAAGAGGCTTCTTCCAACCATGTTGTTTTTTTCAGTGGACTGAGGATGGATAGATTTTGACAGAGCACAAGACTATTTGTCAACTCTGACAATTGTAGTTTCCTCTTTATACTTGTACATACATATTTGTATACTTATTCTTTACTACTGTGTTGTTCAACTTCTCACACATTTCATCTTCATATGAATAATGAGAAATATTTATGTTCTGTTGAAGTAGCTGGTCCTGTGTAGTTCGTTAATGGATGACTTAAGGAGATAATTTTCCATTATTGTGCAGTGGCAAGACTGTGTCCACTGTAATATAAATTCAACTCAAAATTATGTTTTCTGCTCCAAATAGATGGTCATAAGGTTTTTCACAGGCACCTACCTTAAAAATTCTGTCTCCCAGCCTTCTGCAAAGTTACAATTTTCCTCCCTTAGCTGAGAAAGTGCAGCTTGAATTACCCTTTTAAGAACAACTTAGAATTAATGATATCTTTCGGGGGAAAAAGGTTATATTCAGATCATTGTAAAAAGCTCCTTTGGTTTGTGTGTGGGAATATCAGAGATTTAAAACAAGGGCATTACTGGACTCAGGATCTGCCTGGTGGCAGAGCAGCAGTGGGAGGAAGGCAAATTAAGATCTGCCCTGAGCACTGAAATGTCTCAATGCAGCACCACAGCCACGACACTGAGACACAACACCTCCTCCTGTGAGAGGAAGAGAGGTGAAATGATTCCATGTCCACTCTTAACACCTTTGCAAGATTAAGGGGAGAGGAGTGCATCTCTGTGAAGCAACTGAGCTGCTTATAATACAGAAATTCCTGTGGCTATGTATCAAGGTGCCTGGTACTCTACTGCTCAGGAGTGTTTAGGAAGCAACAATCTCCCTCCCATTATGTAATTGATTATGCTTCTCAATAAAATAATGATATATAAAATTTTCTCATTCATATTCATAATTCTTGTCTCTCTATATGGTAGCTCTGAGTTTCCTCTATTACAGTTTGAATTAGAACAGCCTAAATCTGCTCATTTTTCCACTTCTGAACACGACTCATCCATCCCTTCATGACTTTGGCACAGATGCCATTTCTGAAGCAAAGGCAAAAAGAGAATAAAACATCTTCCTTCCTTGCTTTCTGCTTTAAAGTCTAGTACGTGATTCACATGTTAAGAACTGTCAGGAAAAAATCATTTATAGGCCATGCAATGTTGTCTTGATTAAAAAAAAAATCCCACAACCCCAAATAAATGCTTCCATGAATAGAAGTAATTTTAATTTGTTCCTGTAACAGAAAACATGAATTGCAAAAATCTACGTAGTTTGCTGAAATAAGTTTCATTGCGGTGTTCTTTCAAAACATTGGAGAGGGGTTATCTCTGTGTCTATGTGCATCCACACCAATCTGCAACAAGAAGGAAGACACAGACTTCTTCCAGTTTAAAGCCCCAGTGTTTCTCATTTCCTTCTGAAAAGGAAGATCTATGTCCAAGTTTGATGGGAAAACAGATTTGTGTTCTGGAGTCAATGTGTGTAAGTGGATGACATAGTTCTGGATGTGCATAACCACAACTGAGAGGGTTGCTTCTCCTAATGCCACATGCCATCTTATCCCAGTTTGCTAGAAAGAAGGTTTCTAGCCTTGGGAGAAAGTTTTTATTGGTAAGCATGTGAGGAACACAGCTTGTTTCCTGGAACTTAAGAAACAACAAAGAGAGAAACAGACTGAGATGTTCAGACTTTGACTAACGTAACGAGATTGATTTCATGGAGAGAGATAATAAAGCTGAATAATGAGTGCAGCTTTGTGGGTTTGGGAAACAGATTTAAGCATGCAGGAGGACAGAAAACAGGAATACAAACAGCATGAAATGAACTTGCAGAGACAGTCTCACTAGAAAAAATCTTTTAGATTAGATAATTTTTTTTTCAGTTTTGTTTTTTATGTGAAAGCAGCTTTTTCCTTAGTTTTTCTTAGAAGAGAGATTAAAAGCCATGTTCTTGTTAAATAATGCCATAACAAGAGTAAAAGCATTCAGGAGTGAATTTATTTGCTCTAATTTGTTCATGATTTTCCCTACTGCAAAACAATGTCTTGAATAATTTCTCTTACTGCTCACAGTGCATGCTGTGATATGTTCCTTTAGGATGTTAATCATAATTTGTCCTTAATATTTCTTTGAGACATTTATATTTCCTTTAATTTTTTTCAAACTTCCAAAATATCCACTGTATTACCGTGGATTAAGAGGAATGGCATTATGCCTCTTGCTGTTGAACTTAATTTCCCCAAAGAATTGTTGGAACACATTAATAGCAAGCTCACTTCTTACAGCCAGTCAACTCAGGCAAAATAGGATGAGGTCATACCTATCCAGTGTCTGAACATTTTATGCTGTGCTACTGTTTTGAGTACATCTCCTTTTCCCTCAGGTTCATGAGCTCCAGACTGGCAAATATGAAAAAAAAAAATTAAAACATCACAACAAGTTAGTCTAGTAAATTAAAAACAGAAAATCTTGCCAGGAAAAAAAAAAAAAAAAAAAAAAAAAAAAAAAGATACTGAAGTGAAGTTATTCAGTCTCTGTTTATCTCAGTTGGAATGACTGATGGCTGTTTTTCTTCTGCACTTTGGCTATTTCCTCTTCTCCTATTTGAGTTTAAAATCTCCATAACAATATTTAAACTACAAGTAATTGTAATAACTAAACACTCTAAATCTTGAGGCACGAATACTCAAGATACTTAACCCTCAAAATTGCTCTATGGGCAAGTTTATTAACTTGCTAAGACTGCCTCCAGGAAAGCAACTATACCAGTATATATTTATAAATGTTAATTGCTTGAAACTACACTCATGTTTGTAAGTGCAGCATATATGTGCCTTGTATTTTCCTTAAACAAATCAGCAAGCATCTGATTTTACTTTGTGTTAGTCTTGGCCAGTGATTCTGAGTTGGCTAATACGGCTGAAAAGAAAACAAAAATTAGCACACATGTAGTTTTCAAATAATATGAAAGTTGGAGGAAAGGTCAATTGCATCAATAGGTTTTTACTGCTGCATTTGGAGTACATCTATGAATAATTTTTTTCTTAATAAAGTTACATGGAAAGTCAAGGAAAAAGGCCGTATATATATATGGTAAGAAACTGTCTCTTGGAAAAATGATTCTGAGATAGAGGCTAGGACATGATCTATAGCAAATCAAGTGCAAACTTACAGTATGATGCTATAGCTGAAGATAAACAGAGTACTTGGATCTACCACCACAGCAACTTTAGCTAGAAAAAAGAAGTGATGTTGCAGTCATGTGCAGAAAATATCCTCTACTGGGATATTTTTACTAGATCTGTTTAATTTCTTCAAAAAGAAGTATTAAGCAATTCCTAAGCATTCTGACAAGTGAAAGACTTGCAGTTTGGTTTCAGATGTGGTAACTAAGCCTAATTTGTTTGCAAATAGAAATATTACAGTGTTGTGCCTTTTTAATATACTGGCAGAAGACAATAAATCTGTCAGTACATGCTCTTTGACCTAACAGAACAAGGTATGTCATCCAATCTCCAGAAACTGATTACAAATCAATTCAGATTTAGAATGAAGTGAAACATTTGAACAGTTAATAAACTACTAAGAACTATGGCAATGGAAGATTTTTGACTTATCATCTGAGTGTTTGAATTAGAGTGGCTATCTTTAAGAAACATCATCAAGCACTTCTTCTACACTGTAGAAACTGCTGGATAAAGTCCTTTGACATGTGATACTCCAAAAGTTAGGCAGGATGACCTTAATTATACATTAATTCTAAAGGACTGACTGCTTTTTTGAGTAGTTGCTGTTGAAATCCCCAACCTGTGGTTGTCAGGTTTGACAGGACTTCTAAATTAGATCTCTGTAAATTATGATTAGGCATTTTTCTTTGGAAACGGTGATTTAAACACTCTTTCCTTCCAATCAAAAACAAAGAATTCCAATACTTCACATTAAATCATAAAATAATGGAGCTAGCTGTGAAAATAAAGTGGGAAAAGATCACTGAAACCTATCTTTTTGGAAAATGTGAAGATATAAATAGTGATACAAAAGGTGTTTCCTGAGAAGCCTCTTTTTAGAAAAAAATATGCATAATGATTTGTAGGAATCTCTGTTGCCACGGAGAGTACTGATACATAGCCACTATTATTACCTGCCAAGTTTTTCTGAATGTAAAATGCTTTACAACACCTTAAGGGTAGCATCAGGGCGCAGTAAATGATGATTCTTTTATGCAGAGTGAAGAAGGGAACAGCTTTCTCTCTTCTTCCTGTTGAGTCTCCTTTGACACAATCTGTTTTTCAAAAAGCTGTTACTTGCCTTCTGCCACATCATGGCACATTCCTGCCACTTGTGCCATGACCATTTCCTCTGTCACTGCAATAAAGATTTGGCATGCAGTGGACACACCTACAGCAATTGGTTGCCTCCCAAAAAGTAAAATATACAGGTAAGATTCACCTAAGTTGACTTTTAAACAGAGATCAAAATGCAAACAGTAAGTTTGATTTGTAGAAAAGCAAGAAATTCAATTCTTGGCTATTAAATTAGAAACATCTTTCTTTAAAAAATAATAATAAAAAAAAAGAAGTAAGAAGGCATAAGTCACAGAAACATTTTGCTGATGTCTTGTCCCAGATGACGCTTAGTGCAAACTCAGACTTGAAGGTTTCCATCTCCAGGAGCCTCTGAAGGCTGCTTTCACTCCTTTTTCCACCTGGCCATATGGATTAGAAGATGACACTGAATGCAAATGAGATTCAGAGCAGTTCCAAGGAACTCTCAGTTCTTCCTTCGTAAAAATGGAGATTTTTTATACAATGACTTCTATTAACTTTATTATTTCTGAGGACAAACCCACTCTTTTTTCTGGATCTGAACTGCATTTTGAAATTCAATCAGATTTTGTTGTCTGCTTTCTCCCCTAGGATGACCTCTCTGTTAGGAAGTTAATTGCATTACAGTCTGATCTGATTTTTTCCCAGTGTGATTTTCCCTATGAAACTTTGTATGGCTTCCTAGCAAATGATTTTAGCATAAATATTATCTGTGGACTTTCATAGTCTAACGATCCTTGACGAATTTCTGGCTTTGCAGGAAGAACCCTCATGCCAAAGGACAAATAGAGAAGTCCAAGGGAATCCTTAAGCCAGCTTTGCTGAAACATTTTACAGTTTTCTCCTCCTGCCTGAAACGTTTGGTCAATTTTAGGGGTCGGGCCTGATGAATGACTCTACAAACTTCTGTTGCAGCCTGATCCTTGTTTTTATGCTTTTGGTGGATTGTTTGTTATGTTTGAATGTTTTACAGAATGAAACTCAACAAAATTCCGTTTATGAAGGATAAGGACTGGGAGTTCTTCCTCTCCTAATTCCCATTTCTCATTATTTGAAAAGTTGTTTTCCATTTTCCTTTGTTTCTTAGCAGTTTCACATTCTTTCAGATTACTTTTCTGATTTGTGTTCAGATGTGCCTAAAATCAGCTCTGTTGAGGCAATTAAAACTTATCCATTTTCCTCTCTTTGCCAGTCTGTGTTTAGATATTTTTCTTCTATGCAACTGTGATTAGAGGCTGTCATACTGCAGCTTCTTACCAGCTGACAGTAACATTTCCCTCCTCACTGTCTTCTCACAAATTCATTCCTCAGTTTCTGGCGGGAGATCCCCAAGTACCACTCTTATTCAATAATGTCTCTTTTCACAGTTTCTACTTTCAAATGCTTTAGGACATTGATCATTATTTCTAGGGTTTCCTTTTCTTTGTGTTTTTTTTTTATTTTCTTCTCCTGCTAGGCCACACTGTGCCATAAGTAGGATTATTGATGGGATTTAACTAAGTGGCTTATAACCATCCAAAAATATTGGGAACTTAGTTCACTGCATATTTTAACTATTCCAAATCAACTTTGTCTCCTGCAGATTTAATATGACTTAAATATTGATGCATATCTTCTTAGTCTAGTCAACATTAAAAAAACAAACAAAAAAACCCCCAACAAAGCACAAAACTCTATGCTATTCTTTTTTTATTCATATTTTTCATTTTGTTTCATAACTTTGATCTTTATTGTGGCAATTTTTCTCTGTCTTTTCAGTGCAGCTTTTACACACATTACAGTATTTTCTCTTGGGTTTGAACATCAAGCTGTTTATTTTTCTGGTTAAGTCTGACTAAAACTGACAATTGTCAGATTATTATAAAAATATACTTCACTTAGTTCTAAAATTCTCAGTTTCTTTTATGTAATTTTTTTTCCTTACAAATATTTTAATTATATGGTCTACAAGCAATATCAGGGCTCTTTTGAACCAGTGCAACACAGCATTCATCATATTCCAAAAAATTATTGCATACCTGGGAGAGGAACAGAGAAGGCAACCAGTCTGAGAAAGAGTTAATAGCAGAACTGGGGGGTGTCACCCAGTAAGAAACATGCCTTGGGGGAGAAGGGTACATACAGGTCTTCAAAATGTTAAGTGCTTTGGTAAAAATTAGTACAATTATAACAATTGTACTAATTGTATTATAACAATTGTACTTCTAAAATAATAAATAGGAGATGTCAGATGAAACTGGGAAGTGATCCTAGGAGGGCGAAGAAAATACTTGTTCATCTACAGTTCAGCTGCAGAATTTCTTACCTGTGGAGGTAGTAGACACTGAAAGCCTATTTGGTTCTTAGAGTGATTACAATCAATTATTGCAAAGGGAAATCAACTATAAGGGAAGGAAAAACCCCTCAAGTATTAAAAAAAAAAAAAGCCCTGACTGACTCTTAGGGACTCCGTGAACCACAAATACTGAGATGCTGGATGATTATTATGCAGAGGCATCCCTAAGACTCTCGCTGTTTCCTTATGTTTTTTGCTGGCTGCCCTAAGACTCGGGACAATGTATGAGGCCATTTGTCTGATACTGGAATGGATATTGCACACAAAAGCATCTTCTCAGACTTTTGTAATATGAACTTGCATGCTTGGAATTCAATAAATAGTAATATAAATTGCATGTTGTGGTCTGGCATTTGAGGTCACTCAACACCGCACAGAGACTGGAGCCTCCGGGACAGTCAGCTTTCAAACTGCAAAGGCTCTGCAAGTGCTAGGGAGACATATCTGATATGTTTAGTCTAGAGAAGTACAAACACTTCTGGGCTGGAGAGAGCACATATTCCCTAAAGCAATTCACTTGTGAACTGAATCTGCCTGTATGTTGCATAGGCTAGAGAACCAACTTGAAAAAGTGGAGGCACAGAAAATGTACTGGGAGTCCAAATTTTTTCTCTTCCCCAAACAGTTGTTTAACTAACCAGTGCTTGACATGTGCCTGGCAAGATGGCCAAAACCGCAAATTCTTTCTCAATCTGTGTGGGAAAAAATTATCTTCTATCATCCCACATTGTTTATTCAGCACTGACAAGGCAAAAAGATGAGGAGGGCTATTGATCTTGTAAAGCTTGTAATGTAACAAGTGGAAAGCCAACACAATTGGAGAGCAGAAAAAGGAAAAATTGAAGGATTTAGAACTGAAGAACTTCAACCATTCAGAATCAATAAGCATTTTAGGGACAAACAGCTCTACTTTAGTTTCTTTTCTGTAAAATAAGGATATCTCACTAGGTTGCATGCAAATTTGTGAAAGTTAGAGGTGTTTATTTTCTGCAGTAATGCACACAATAAAAAAGCTCCTAGGGAAACAATATTCTGTGTGCAATGCAATACGCAAAAGTGTGAGGCCACACACTGGGTAAAGAGGAAAAGAGAAAAAGAAACAAAGAAATCATGGATAAATAAAAAATGGAAACAAAGACAATTCTGAACAGCAAGATGGTTCATTTGCTGAGCACTCTCCATCAAAGGATCTAATAAAAATAAAAGGAAAAAATCCAAGCCACAAGATTTGTTAAGAGTGCAGAGAAAGTTTTCTGAGGACAAAAGAAGAAAGTCTGAGTAGCACTTTTTGTCCCTCAGCAGGTCTGGGTTAATATGAAAGGATGGCATGTCATTTTTTTTATTTTTCCTTTGAGAGGTGAGGATTATTACTCTTATATATTATATATATTACCCTTATTACCTTATTACCCCCTTTTTTAACTTTCCTAATTGGTCAGTCTGATAGGTCTGCGACCATATCTGAATATCTTCTCACAGCCTTGTGAAGTTTCTGAAGTTTTTCCAGACCTTGTCATACAAGGATCTGTTCCTTGGAGCTGTCCCTGGATCTTTATTTTGTTTCTTCCATGTCAGTTTTCTCAGTCTTTGGTTCTGGATGCCAAAGTCATGGTCTTAATAACCATAGTTCCAACTCTCCTTCCATGCACAGTGAGATGATATCTCCATTTTATCCAGACTCAGTCACTACTTCACGCTCTTTGATATGCATAATTTTAATTCTGGCAGTTCTCAAGTGTCTTAAAGGTTGTGTTTCTATTCAGGTCCCAGGCATCTCTTCCCAGAAGGTAACAGGCTGCTCATTACTTGCTTTCATGCAAGCCATGTTCTCATCTGAAAATTTTAGTGACAGCTGAACTACATCAAACAGGTCTTCTCAAAACTCTTATCAAACTGGGAACTTTGCTAAATACTACTGCATTATTTTTCTTTCAGCTACAGAATAAGGTGATAACAGGTTTGATTCAGTACCCTGATAGTGAGAGCATACAGGCAAGATGCTGGAAAATCAAGGATGAGGTATTTCTGAAGCTCAGGGACTAAAAGTCACCCTACATGCCTTGTCGAGGGTGTCCTTACCACCAGCTCACCAAACAGGCTGGGCTGGAAGCAGTGTCTTCCCTCTGGTGATGGTATGACACTGCTCTTTTACACAATGGTTGTAGGATTCTGTAGGGCAGAAGACAGCTCTCTGAGCAGAAAAGGAAAATCCAGGAATATAATTTCCAGTCTCTGATCCAATGTCTTTCACGTCTATTACATCTGACTCTAAAAACTGAGTTAAAGATTTTGAAAAAAAAAAAAAAAAGAAAAAAGAAAAAAAACCATGTCTTACAGTTAAAATAGTTTTGAACTTTATTTCACTGCCACATTAGTGAGAAAATTACAGGAGTATTAATCCTCCAGAAACAAACAAGAAATCAAAAAAAGTCCCCTTGCTTGTTGATCAAGTTTTCTATGGATTGATTACATTACAATTACTAAAACCAGCAATACTTCTCTGCATTATACGAATACTGAAAGATTAGAGCTGTATTAATGATCTTTTACAAATGGGATGTGAAGATACTGAAGCATGTTCCTACCACCGATACTGAAGTTTTCGACACTGATTTGTGAATTGCCCTTCTTCATATGGAAAATTCCTTAATATTTTTATCAACACCCATAGTGAATTGCTCCTTTTCACTGACATATCAAACATAAAATACTTAGATTATTAAGTACCTTGATGGTTATTACCTCTCTTTTGCTATCACAGTATCAATCACCAACTTCCGCCCAGTACTGCTGACCTTCTTGGTGCACTGACTAAATCCATCAGTCAATACAAACTGGACTTTTTCCCATTTTGTCACTCTAGCAAAAAGGAGCTTGCTGTAAAAATAATCAAAGCCACTTAAATCACCTGCTTCAAATCCTGCAATATAATGCTTATAAAAAATCTTAGCCATGCTGGTGGGCTTGCACAAGTTATTCTAGTTATTAATATTCTTGATATCCATTGCTTTGACTTTAGATCATCTTCTCATGCCTCCTATCTTTGGAAAATATGGAAAGTCACAGTGAAGGATGGTGTTAGCTGGTGGTGGCGATGTTCTTAACATGAATAGTTACTTTAATATATAAAATGTACTTCTGCCATTCCATGAGAATGTTAAGTGTGTTTTTTAAACTTAAGCACAAGGACCTTGGTGTAAACCAGTAATGCATTTTAGATAGAATGTTGACATACTGTTTCTGAATTGGTTGAGCTTATTTTTCTGGAATGAAACCAATATAAAAGCAAACTTTCGAGCCCTTAGACTAGGCTACCCTAAGGAACTGACATTTCTAGGAAGTCTGCTGTGCTGTTCATTATTACTTCATTTTAGTTCATTGAAATAACAAGTAGACAATGTTTATTGTAATAACCAACTCTAAAAGTTATACTACAAAATTATTTTTTTTATATAGCATGATAAAGGCCCTTGTTATTCATCAGTTTATGACTCTCTTTTGTTTCTGTAATTTACATAGTTTTATAATCAAAGCATGAGAAAAATCCAGCAAAATTAGAATTGCACTGATCACATGTCAGTACATGTCTGACACTCCTTTGAAATATCATTGTCAAGACCACCTTAAAATAATGAAAGTGACAGAAGGGTAACAGCTGTGATTAGAAAAATAACACAAATACTTTGTCAATTATTCTTGCCTTCAGAAAGTAATATGCTGCATAAATTGTGTAAACTAATGTGGAACAGTGCTGAAAATCTCCAAGTGTTCTACTTTTTATTATATTGGTTTTATTTAATTTCTGCAGCTCTGGGCAGGTAAGTCATTCTTGCTGCCTTTGTTCCTGCTGCAGGGAGGTTATGAGAGCAACCCCTGTTCCTTAAAATACATGGTTATTTACTTTATTGGAACAATAGAGATTTTAAATACCAATTCTTAACTTCTACAGAAGTTAAGACAATGACAAAGAATAAGGGTCAATGAGAAACCTCAAGTCAAATATTATCTTGGCATTCAGTAGAAAAATGTGAATTCTATAATTAGAAATTACATGGAACAGGTAAACAATCCAGACCATCAAAACATTCTTCTGCAAGAACATCAGTTCCTCTGTGGTAGGTACATATTCTTTGTTGAATTAGAACAATTTTATGCCAAACAACAGGGAGCTCTTTATTTGAAAAGATGAAGTGTATAAATAAACTATATAAATTGCTACAGCAATCATGGCAAAGGAAATGAATGTAAAAAGTGTTCTTATTGACATTTACATTTGAAAATAATTATATTTAGAAATATTGTATATAAAAAACATATATACAACACAAATGATATAAAACAAATGAATAAAACTATAAAATGCTATCAGGAGCTTTAAGATGCATTTTCCTATTTAGCATCACAATGGTTTCTCTGGTTTTGTGCCTACAAAAAAAATAGTAAATATGAGTGTTTGAGTAAATATGCATGTAAATATGTACTTTGAGTAAATATGAATGTCTTTATAGATACCTAAGCACATGTATTGAGGATTTTTGCTAAAAAAGATTAAGTTTAGTGTTGTGTCTGTAGACAAACAGCACTCATATGATGCACAGATTTGCCTGGAAGACATGATAAACTGTTTCAGCACTGCTGTGCTAGCACTGGTCAGGGAATGATATCTTTTTGTGTCCTGGGGAATGTGGTGACCATCCAGGTGCTCAGCACTCCCATCCAGGCGTGACTGTTGCCCTTGCAGTCTATCTTATCTCACACCTGTTGGATGGGTGCATAGAAAATGATGATTGCAAAGTACTAAAGGAATTAGTTTCTGCTGAAAGGGTAAGTACTTCTGTTAGCACAACAGATGATACTGTTAAAACTCCTATGAAATACCCATATATGTCTGTTTTCACTAATCCTACTAAAACTCTTAGAAACTGTTCTATAGGTTTTAAAGTGACTCCAGCTGTGGGTGTCCCTTTTCCTTCCTTTCTTCCTTCCCTGCCCAGTGTTGCTGAGACACCAAAGTATTCCCTGAGAACTTTATCTCAAAGCAAGGCCTGCAGAACCTGTTTCTCACACACTCTCTTACACAAGACTATCAAGATATGCAAACCCCTACCTTCTCCACTCACCTGAGACTGCTAATCCCAAATGCTCAAAAGCATTCTCGTAAGGAATGTTATCCCTCAGGGAGAGGAGAAGGCATGCTTGGTTTGCTTTTAGTGTCATCTCTTTCCAGCCTCAGGGTAGGAAACCGTATGCAGATGCCAGAGAGGATGGGGAGGAGACACAGATGTAGCAAGAGCAGTTGGTACAGCAGTAGAACAAGCTGGAAGTCCTGGGTTCTGCAGTAGACTTGAAACAGGGCTGTGTTGGTAAAACATCTATGAGAGTAGCAGGATGCTCTGCCTAAGTGGAGGTAAAACAGCTTGAGCAATACCCTATTTTAAAAATTTATCACTGATGGAAGGACAATAGGAGTCACTGCTTTTGGTGCTGGAGAATGCTGAGACTCATCAAAGCCAAAGTTAAACACTGAGGAAGTGGAATGTTTCCTGACAGAAACTGGCACTGGTGAAGATGTGACAGACAAAGTTCCTGATAAAGGAATCAACAAGTGATAGTATTGATAGCTTATCTAATGCTGCTGAGCTGACACTGGTGGTGACAGCAAGGTGACACTGCTGGCTTGTAGACACACAACTGACAGCCCAGTCCCACTTTTTAGTGGCAGGGTCTTCTAACATGCCCCTTCTTAGACTATGTGTGAAATTTCCTCCATTGAGTGGGGACACTCCTAAAGATTTCCTTTTGACCCTGAAAAAAATTTGCTCACAATTGGGTATGGGTGAGTAAAATCAACCTCTACTGAATATTTATCTTCCTAACTTTAACATCATTGCTTCAACATTGCTTCCATTAAGAGGGCACTACAGTAGTAGTTGTAGATATCTGTGTAGTAAATAATTTTGATTAAGGTTTTTAGTCTAGTCATCACCACCATCCATTTAGATAGATCATTTACTTAGCCATATAAATACATTTGGTTTGCTATCCTCAATCCTGTGGGACAAAATCTTACAAAGGCTCAATTACACATATTATAATCCTTTAGACATACGCCATTGACCAAGTCTGGGGCTAAGATTGGATCCAGCTGCACCTAAACTCTTTCTGAAAAGGAATTTAGAAAGCAAGGGGGTTCTTTCTGCACTCATGACACAAGAGGAGGGTCTCCCTGATAAACTTTATCTGAAGCTTCCATTCTGCCCATGGCAACTTCCACTACTACAGTATTTCTTTTCTGCCCATCACTGAGTTTCTTGAGAAGTTCACAAATGAAAGGAAAGAAAAGGTCTCTTTCACAGAAGACACTGGTATTTTGAATCACAATGAAAACTATCTACCAAAGCCTTGTTTGAGAAAAATGTAAAAGTGCCTTTAATTTTTGTAGTTGCATTTTTTTAATGCCTTGCAAATGTTTATCACATCTTCTTGAAATATATCAGAGCATGTCAGAAGATACACTGTGAAATTCTGTATCTCAAATTAAAACATTCATTAAATACTAATAAAAAGACATGATTTTCTGAATCAACCCTCTTTTACTGTAATAGTGTGACACAAAGAAGGTTAAGCATCTGGTGAACTAATTTAAGGAGCATCTGTTTTTGACAAATTGTGTTAGCTTGTCAATGTTCTACTCAGCAGCAATGTCAGGAGCTGGGACTGCAAGTGCAAATTCATAACTTTTATTTATGTTTTTCCCTTGTAGCAGAGTAAAAACATTACTTGCACCCTTCTTCCTTTTTGCTGCCTGAATTATGCATAATTTAGTGCATGGATAAGAGTTTCAGGGGCATGTCCTCACTCCAGCCTACCCTGGAAACTTGTGCTAGGAAAAAAATGCAGGACTAAATCTCCTTAGACTAAGGACAAAACACATAGGTTCAATATTAGATGCCACTCAATGACAAGCTTTAGATCTAATGGTCATCCTCAGTAATCTGGGATTCACTCCATGGTTTTCTTATTTGCTCCACTACGACCATGGACTATGTTTTGGTTTCTTGGAGTGAAATGATATGTTTCAAAAAACCCTAATAACAACCATAACCCCACAAAAAACAGCACCAAAAAAACAACCAACCAACAATCCCCCCCACAAAAAAACCACAAAAACCCCACAAAAACCTCTCTTTGCAGGGCTTAGTTCCAAAAAAAGAGTTTAAAGCTCACCATCATAAATTGATCAAATTGATGTATATCTGGAAAATTTAGCTAGCTGTAGCTAAGGTCCTCAGATTACTCAAGAAAGCAAGTCTTCATGGAAGAGCAAACTAGATGACAGATGTAGCTCTACCTGCAGAGAAATATGATGAGAATGTGTCTGTGAATTCCTTCACTGTCATGTAGCAAAACAAGGAAAGGAGACAAAACCCAAGAAACAAAGTGAACAGCAACCAGCTCATACAAATAATTTTATGCTGAATTAGCTTTTTCCTATTAAAGCATTAATTTCTGTCAAATAAAATCCTACAGATTTACATACTTAAAAATGCTGGTTTCTTAGTGTTTCAGCACTCTCCTTGTAGATGGTAGGCAATGTTAGTTGATGAAAGACTGTGGCATTGAACTGAAAAATATATTTCCTCTGGGAAGCAATTTAATTACAGAAAAATGTTTTTCATTTTCACAGAAAATTGACTATATCTTGTTTGTTTATTTCTTTTTGCTTCTGATGTCAGTCCATTACCATTACTGGAAGGAAAATGTAAATGCATTTCATTCCTGGCAAGTGTATTTCACCTTCCCCTTGTGCTTCTTAATCAAACAGCAAAATTAGCTTGGCATTAAATTATTGAAAAATTGTGCTGTTTATTGACCTTTGGATTTTAAAAATCTTTAAAAATATTTCCATTTTAAATTCTTGGAAAATAATTAATATCAACTGTTTATTTGATACCATAATTCACATTTTTGCCTTGCAAAGCAGGCGACAATAGATAAAATTCCACTGAGGGTAGAGGGCAAGAAAAGAACATCCAAAAAATTCTTCTCAAGAATACTCAAGCATATAATTCACTATTTAAATGATTTAATGTACTTCAAATTGAATTTGTGATAGAAAAAACTTTTGCTTTTTAATAACATTTAAAGAGCGAAACTGCTTTCAGGCAATAAATGACCAAGTAAGGAGGAATTACTGATGTAATTCCAAAAGCCCAGTATAATTGAAAGTAATAAATGTTATTAATCTATTCTAGTTTATAAAGTGTTCATAATACTTCACACAAAAAAGGATGAACAATGATAAGAAGAATTCTTATTTGGCAGAACGAGAACATTTCTTTCAAAGTTATCTCATATATTTTCCTTTAAAATGGAAATTTGAATTACTGAACAATTAATTTTGTATGTAAATTAATTGACGAAAACATATTAATATCTATGCTATTCCTTCATTTTTTTAATCAATGGAGCTAGACTTGTAGGAAGCAAAAATGTTTGAAGAAAGCATGCATGAAGAAACCAAGTGCTTCCTCCTAAGGTATTTGCAAAAGGTGTTTGTTCATAAAGAATATACATTTAAGTTTTCCCAGCAAGGCATCCAGTAACAGACAATATTATCTTCATACACATTCCATGCTTTTTTCATCAGCTACAAATCTTGACACTCTTGTTGAAGGTGTCACGCCCTTTCTATTTCTTCCATTTGTTTCTTTTGATTTATCCTGCAACACATTCACATGCAAATGCATATTTTCCTCTTCCTAATCAATATGAGCAAATTCTGTCCTGCAATAAATTCACCTTTGTCATACTTGCCTTTTAGAACAGTAATGTGAATCGTATCTGAGGATTTTTATTTTCAACAACTTTTTTTGTTGTTGGACATTAGTGGCTTCCTATTCTTCTCTCAGTGGAGTGAACGGAAGCTGGTTACAGCCCTTAGTTTCAGTGAGGCTTAACATAATCCAAAGTGGCACTGTTCCTAGGGGGAAGCCTTTGTCCAACATATTTTGGACCTGCAATACAGCAAGGTGACTGCAGCAAAGATTTCAAAGGCACCAGATAAATAAGGAAAAAGACAACAGTGCTGTCATATAATGTGATCAGGGCAATACTAAATAGTTATGGAAATAGTTCACTCTCTGCATAGCTGAGGGGTGCAAGTATCATGCAAGAGTTTTAATTTCTCAGTTGTGGAATTGATCTCACACAAACTCCAGACCCAGCTTGCATTATGCTGTTGGTAGGTTCAGTTCAAGTGGCCTCACCAGAAGCAATGTTTCATTAATTTGCAAGGGTTTGTAAGTGCTTGTGACTCCAGAGGAATAAGGAACATTACTATAATACCCTATTAGACAGTGAGAAGAATTTCAGCTTCTCTTAGAAGACTGTCTAGTACAAAGGCACAAAAAAGTTTCAGGTAAGTAAGACTTGTCCTAGTCTTCTACCTAGACACTTTTCAAAGGAAAGGCACAGTCTGACAAAAAAATTGTATCAATCGTTATAAGCAAATCATAAGCCTCTAGATATTCAAGAACTCTTAAACGTGTTAATAAACTCAAAATGCATTTAACATTATCCTGGTCTGAGACAAATTTGGGAGTCACCCCAGGGCATTCATAAAGGTTCTCAAGCCAGCAGCATTTTGTGTCAAGGTTTTTCATAATGGCTTTCCCTAATAAAACTGGGTCTGTTACTCAGAATACTGAGAATAAGGAGAAATACAAGCCACATTATGTTCCCAGCCTAAATGACATAATTCCATGCACCTCAGCAATGTTGCTTCCCATTTATTCCTGTGTAAGACTTTGGTTCAACAGAGTGGTTACATATGTGCTGAAAACCCTCACTGAGCGAAGAAATCCCTTTGCTTAACTGTAGGCAAAGTTAGACTGAGTTGCAGTGCTTGGCTTTTGGTTTTTTTTTAAAGTTAAAAGTGTGCCTAAGACCTTTATTGGATGAGAGCCTAATTGAATAAAATATAATATTTGAGTCTATCCCCTATAATCTTCTCCATAATGTTCACAATCTTCCTTCTCTAAACTATCTTTCCTGATACTGTTTATCTTGTCTTAGCACTAAATGCAACATAATCCCCTGAAATTTCCACATGGCATTGGGCTTCATAAAACTGAGTAAAGGGGTGGGGATCCTCTGACATTATGAGATTGCCTTTGTAGGTCATATTAAGCAAGAAATATGAGTTAAATTTGCAGTGCAATTAATTGTCAAGAAGCAGAATTAAGTATTGCTTTTACAAACTCTAGTATAAGGCCATTAATTCAGAAAATAAGAAGCACATTCTCAATAAAATTAATACGGATTTTAATTTAAAGAAAGAGAAATATTGTGTTCAATATTAAATTGAAAATAAAACATCAGAATGAAATTAGCAATTCTGACCCAAAAACCTTCTACTGAAACTGGAAAGAGTAGTGAAGTCGGCAGTATGCCTGCTGATGGGAGTCCTGGGTGGCAGCTCGTGATCATTGTGATGATTTCTGGAAGATGTGTTTGGAGTGGAAGGCCTTTTCTGAAACTGGATCATTTAATAGTCTTCCACATACTCAGAGAGATATTATACAGTCATTTTCATAAAACAATGGAGCTCCAACAACTAACAAGTTCTTTCCCCTTTCCTCACTACTCTACCTGGAAAGCTGTTCCAGCACACTGCTGCACCTTGTCTAATTTCCGGACTAAATTTAACCATGACCAGGGTATAAATATTTATTCACATACTGGAGTTCCCTCCCCTTTATTTAAAGGCTGGTAGAGTGCCTTGTCTTAGTAGTATTTACACTTTTACCTCCAAGCACAGCTGCTCTGTCTGACTGACTCCCATATCACCGTTTCTCTCCAAGCCAAGCAGATCTTGCTCTTTCACTGTGTCTGCATCAGTCCTCAGCTGCCCAGCAAGTGCAGATGTATGGCATAGTCAGCTTTTCTGCCTGAAGTCTGTATCGTTGCCATGACACGTTCCAGTCTTTGCCTATGTGCTTTTGTGTTGTTTCTTTGGTAAGGTGGCTTGCTTTTGTTGTTGGTTTCTCCTGGGTTTTTGTTTGTTTGTTTGTTTTGGTGAGAGTTTTTTGTTTGTTTTTGTTTTTGGTTTTTTTGGATTTTTTTGTGTTTTGATTTGTTTTGTTTGTTTTTTTTTTTTTGGGGGGTTTTTTTTTTTGGTTTTTTTTTTTTTCCGTGGTTCTGTGTTTTTTTTTTTTTTTTTTTTTTTTTTTTTTCTGTTGCTGTTTCAGGCCTTCATCTTCATGTGGACATTTAGAGATTTTTGTATCTCTGGCTATAGCATGTATTGGACTTCAGATTGCCTATCTGTAGTGGCAGCAAGACACATCTTGGAGGAAACCAAAAAGCATCCTTCAAAAATCAAACTTTTAAAGGCAGAGTAAATAGGAGAGATATATCTGAGCGACTCTTCTTTGCATCTCCAGGCAAATTTCTTTCTAAAATGTGCAGATGGCAGTGAACTTCCACAGAAGAAGTCTACAGAACTCATTCATGCAGGTTTTACAAAGACAAATGTAATCCCAAAGAAAATAAGGGTAATAAAGTTGTGCATAGAACTTAATTATAGAGGATTGTGATGTCTGATAATGTGAATAGGCAAAGAATGAACTTTCCCTTAGGTAAGAATTTGTAATATCTAGAATATCTGACTAAAATTTGGTCATTTTTTATCTTGCTATGTCAAAACTGCTCTTCTGATTTTACTTTTCATCGTAATCATAGTTAGAAGTCAACTTTATTTCTCAGACATCCTTTAGCTTCATGTCCTCCTTTGCCTTGCCTTTCTGATTTTTTTCCTGCCCCACTTACTTTGTAGTAAAAGTGTAAACACCAGTTTGGCAGAGGTAATGAGGAATAATGTGCCAGTCTCTCAGATCTGCAGTCTTGATGCTTTTAACTTTAGACTCTTCCAAGGAAAAACGTTTTTTCTAAGAGTTGGGGAAGTATGAGTGTTTACTCAATGTCAATACTTAAAATGTTTGCATAAGCAAGTTTTTGGATGTTGTGTTGTAGATTTAAGAGTTTCTATAAACTATGGTCAGTAAACTGTAAGAGTTGTAGTTAGTACTATAATTGTTTAAATTTTTCTCAGTTAATTGAGACTGATGTTTTGGATACTGCAGATTACTTGGCATTGACTTTAGTATCCTGGCATTAAATGATCCACCCTGACATAATGTTAGCATGCACTACGTCACCCTGGGATGTGAGCTATGAGACATGTTTTATTTCTTTTCTTAAGTTACTGCTGCATCCTCTTAACCAGTTCTCCCTTTCCACCTCAGCAGTGACTGTGCTGCTCTGAAACTTTTCTTGATTAGTTTTTTTTCTTGCATTTTCAAATTTTCATGGATTGTTCAAAGACTCAGAGACTATTAATGATTCCACTAAAGCTCTGGTCTCTCTCTGAGGGATTATCACCTTTTTGCTGAAATAGGATTGACAGGGTTGAAATACTGAAAAAGGATTGATATTCAGTTGTGGTGTGTTAATGGAATCATTCAGTAACCTTTTTTTCCACATCAGCTGTGTTCAGTAGCTTTTACTCATGGTCTGGAAGCATTAATAATATTCAGTTCAGTGCTTTATTTAAATTGGCTAACGCAATAACTTTGCCTCAGTCTTCACCAATAGGTGCTCCAATCACACCATTACAAGCAAGGAAGACAGAGGTAGGGACTGGGACAATGCAGAACCTGATGGTAGGAGAAGATCAAGTTCAAGATCACCTAAGGAACATAAAGATGCACAAGTCCATGGGATCAGGTGAGATGTACCCACAGATCCTGAGGCAACTGATGAATGAAGTGGCTAAGCCCCTCTCCAGCCTATTTGAGAAGTTGTGGTAGGCCAGTGAAGTTCCCATTGCCTGGAAGAGGAGACACATAACTCCCATTTTTAAAAAGGGAAATAATAAGGAACACAGAGGGAATTACAGGTCAATCAGTGGCATCTCTGTTCCCACCAAGATCATGGAGCAGATTCCCCGGGAAACTATGCTAAGGTACATGGAGAACAAGGAGGTGATTGCTGACAGCTCTTCACTAAGGGCCAGTTTTGCCAGACAAGTCTTTTTGCCTTCTATGACAGGGTTACAGTGTTGGTGGATAAGGGAAGATCAACTCACGTCATCTGCCTGGATTTGCACAAAGCATTTCACACTGCTCACATAAGATCCTTCTCTCTAAACTGTGGAGACATGGATTTGATGGATGGACCACTTGGTGGATAAGGAATCGGATGGATGGTCCCACTCCAAGAGTTGCAGTTAACAGATTGGTGATTATTTTTCAAAGAACTTCTCAAACAGAGTTGATTGGACAAATACACAAATAATTGGCTGAAAACCTCTGGAATGCCATCTCGAGGGACTCTAAAAGCAGTAAAATAAATGCAGTATACATTTTAATCCCTGTACTATTCTCAGACCTGGTTCCCACTTACAGCAAAACCAAGGAAAGGCCCACAAATTCACTGGAAGGTAGACAGGACTGATAAGCTTTTACAAGGAGCAAGATGCAGTGTGTTAGTGATCCATACATCTGTGGTTTGACTTTTAAATAAGTGTTCAAGAAAATCTTGCAAACAGTTGGAAAAATAAATATAACTGACATTTCTCTCAAATTGTAATGGAATGCACTCCAGCTGTATTTATTATACACATTTTCCCCATGTGCTATGTGCTTGCATTCTTTAGTGATGAATGATGTTGCCGTGTGCTGGAGTCTTCGTGCTATCTTTCTTTGAATCAGGAATGTGTAGGAGGTCATTTGAGAACAAAATACTGAAGGACTTCCCCTCATATTTTTGAATTTGTAGCATGAAGTGGAGCAGTGGCAGAATTACTTGGTTTAGGAGAGTTCACTGGAAGCAGAACACAGCCTGCTAATGCTACCAGAGGACTCACGCCTTGCTGCCCATTTTGCCATGTCTACAAGAACTGAGGATCAGAACTCCATCTGTTGTTGTCTGACTTTTTATTGGGAGTCTTTGGACATAAATGCTACCTTTCTGATAAGGTAAATTGCGGGCCCGGGCATGCCTACTACTCCTAGACACTACAGCAGCCGTAAATAATGCATTACCATGAATCACTGTAGCTTCACAGAAATTAATAAACTTGGCTGCCACCCAAACCTGGAGAAGAATTCTACCCTAGGGAGGCCTCCAACTCCATCACGGAGCATAGTAGAAAGCAAGCTGATCTTGTGGTATGCAGCAAATGTAAAGATCCAGTTTCAAAAAGGGAAAGAAATGATACAACATGTAATGCCATAAAAGCCATATGCCATCAAACAGGATATTACTCACATGGCACAGATCCTCACAGTGACATACACTTTGATTGCTATTTTTCCCTTATGTTGTGACTGAATGCTTAGAGTTAAAGGAAAAGTGATAAAGGTAAACAGCATGTAGCTTAAGTTTAAAGATAAAGTTTCCAAGAAATACAAATTCATTTGTGGGAAAAGCTTTCTGTTTCTGGTTTCTTCTGTGACTGCAGTTTTCCATAAACATGTTAAACTTTGAAATTTGTTCTGCATATTTTCTTCCAATGAAAACAATAAATGAACTGGCATCCCAAGTCTGCTCTTCCTAGATGATCTTCTCTCTTCCTTAGTGTGCTGCTACCACTTGGCCAGCATCTCTTTCTGATTTTCTCTCTGACCTCTTTCTCTTGGCTTCCTGGCGGTACAGTGGCTCACTTGGAGATTGTTTCCTTCTTTCACCCCAGTGAAAAGCAGTGGTTAGAAAGCTTTCCTAGGATGTGAATGCAATGGCTTCAGCTCTTTGAGAAAGATCCAGCTCTCCCACTACTGGGCAAGCACTGTAATCACTCAGCTGTTATGCAGGATCTGCACTTTTCCTGTTCTCTGTAATGAAGTCAGTGCCAACATTTTCTTCTCCTCCCATGATCTCAGTGCTAGGAGTAAATATTCCAAGAAGGACAAACCCCCACATGGACACATGCAGAATTTAAGGGCCTGTCTGCCTAAATCCAGACTGCAACAGAGCAGAAGATGGGGTGCCCAGATTCCTGCCCAGGCTGGAAAGACAGAGTGTTGAGCTCTCAACAATACATGCCATCACTGCAGGAACTTGCAGGACACTCATGACATGCTGACAGATGGAGATGCCTGGGTGATTTGACTGGATCACTCTCAGGTAAACAAGCAGAATTCCAGCACAAGAAAACTTATAAGCCATGTCTGTAGCCATTGACTACAACATTCAGCAAAGTGTTTGTTGTAAAGTACCCAAATACACTTCAGGACAGCAGAGTTGAGTGTAGAGGACGTTGATGGGAAGAAGGCCTGGAAGTTGACTGTGCAGTCAGGGTGACTTTGCTGATGTAGTAGAAGAAACATTATCAGAGCAACTTTATCTTCAGTCTCTAGGATGGTGTAGTGGGCTGTCCTTGGCTGGATCCCTGGCACCCACCAAAGCCTCTCTATCACTCCACTCTGCAACTGGACAGGGGAGAGAAAATAAAACAAAGGGTTCATGGGTAGAGATAAGGACTGGGAGAGATCACTCACCACATACTGTTACAGGCAAAACAGACTGGAATAAGGGTTATTAAATGAATTTGCTACTAACAAAATCAGAGCAGGATAATGAAAAGTAAAACAAGATTTTAAAAACACCTTCCCCTAATCCCTCCCTCCTTCCTAGCTCTATCTCCAATGGTGCAAGGAGATGGGGAAAGGCGTCATTATGTCTCTGCTCAAGGAGAGGAGTCCTTCCCCTGCGCTGGCATGGGGTCCCTCCCATGGCAGACACTTCTCCATGAACTTCTCCAATGAGAAGCAACCATGAGCAACAGTTCTCTACAAGCTGCTACAATGTGGGTCACTCTTCAATGTGTTGCATTCCTTCAAGGACAGGCTGCTGCAGGGTGGGTGCCCCATGATGTCACAAGCCCTACCAGGAAACCTGCTCCAGCATGGGCACCTCTCTCCATGGGTATGCAGGTCCCTGGCAGGAGCCTGTTTCATCATGGGCCTTCCATGAGTTCACAGCCTCCTCTCAGGCACCCACCTGCTCCAGCATGGGTCTCCTCCATGGGCTGCAGGTGGATCCCTGCATCCCTGTGGACCTGCATGGGCAGCAGGGGCACAGCTGCCTCACCACGGGCTGCACCAGGGGCTGCAGGGGAATCTCAGCTCTGGAGCCTGGAGCACCTCCTGCCTCTCCTTCTGCACTGACCTTGGGTCTGCAGGGCTGTTCCCCTCACATATTCTCACCCTGCTCTTCTCTGGCCCTAATTACAATAACTTTTTTTTCCCTTCTTTTTTTACAATAACTTTTTTTTCTACTTCTTCAATATGTTATCACAGAGTTGTTACCTCCATATTTCTGATGGGCCCAGCCTTGGCCAGTGGCACATTTGTCTTGTAGTCTCTTGGGATTGGCTCTGCTGGACATGGAGGCAGCTTCCAGCAGCTTCTCCCAGAAGACACCCCTGTAGGCCCCGTCACTACCAACCCCTGTCCATGCAAACCCAGTACAGAGGGGCTGTCTACCTTGGCACTGCTCTGTCTGGTTGATAGGACAAAGCGCAAAGACCATCATAATCAGAGGAAGAATACTCACAAAGAGATGAGCTCAAATGGTTTGAGAGTCATATTGTAACTTTTCTAATTATTTGGATTGTAACTAACATCTATGGTAATTTCTGAATACTCTTAAGTTTAAAACACACATTCATATACACGTGGGATGGCTTAAAATTGGAAATGAACTCAGACTTTCTTGTGGAGGAAGAATGTAGATGTATTAGTGTGGCACTGGTCTTTGCCAGACTCCTCTTGGGTTAATGATTCAAAGCCCTTGGCTGCTTCCAGGGAGAATGAAAATAGGGATGTTTTCTACAAAAACACATTCCTTGCTCTGTACCTAGATATGATGTAGGATCCAACGGGGACGAGCATGAGCATGAGTCATGTGCTCCACATGCCTTATGGCACTTGCTAAGTAGGCAGTGAAGTGCTGGCTCATGAGTCATCAGCTTCAAGTGAGTGGGCAGTCGAATCCTGCATAAGCTGACTTTTTGGAACCATTTCTAATGGGCAAATATAGCACGGGAAAATTATTTTGGTGTTGTTTGTGTCTCCTCAGCTTCAGTTTTGGCCAAGCCCCCATGTTATCAGGCCGGACATATCCTACAAGGTTTTTTTTTGTGCCATTCCAGCTTTGACATGCTTGTTCAGAAAAGGTTCATCACCCGCTTTTCTGTAAGCAGTTTCCATTTTCCTTACCATTACAACAGAAGCAAGGAAGTGAATGGAAATAGCAAACAAGATAATTTAACTGCACTATTTCTTCTGCTGTTAGGGCTGCTTTGGTATGGTTCTGTTGAGTCTTCAAAAATATATATTTTTCTCGTTCACTAGTTCTTTTAGTGTCAGTAGATGACATAAAATGAGTGTAATCCTGCTATTTCAAAATTTCACCTAACACTTCATACAGCCACAGAAAGCTTGCTACTTGCTGTGATAGAGCTCTTGTTACAGCAAAAATACCCTCAACTGAGTTGCAAAGGTGCCATGCCCTGCCTGTACTCTTTATTCCCAGGACCACACATGGGTCAGACATTCCCTCCACCTTCATACAAACTGCAGAAAGATGCACCTTGCCCCCTTCCATTCTTCTCTGGACCCCTGGGGTGAGGCTCAAAGGAGCTCAAAATAAGGCAACTTTCTAGATAACGAGAGAAAGACAGCCAGCTCTAACTGGACTGGATGAGGATACTCAGCACCACTCCTTGGACTTGGCCATGCTCTGCTGCCAGCTGCCACCGCTGCCGCTATCTCAAGGAGCAATGGGTGCATTACAGTGTCTGGGGGCACTGCTCGGCTGACTCACAAGGCTGCCCCGTTTGAAAGCTTCTAGCAGCAAGCATTGTTTTTCAAAACTTTTTCTTTATATAAAAGTCAGCATCCCGTGCAACTTTCCCTCAAATCCCACCCTCCCCAAACACAAACTAAACACGAAGACCACCAGTAAAAGCAGACAGCCTACAAAGCGCAGCAGCCCAGACTCTGGGCACTGGATGTGGAATTGCCCACAGCCCCTCTTTCTTGGCTGCTGTTCCACCGCACACCCGCCGTGCCGGCACACAGGCGGCGGCCTCTTCCAGCGTCCTCCAGGGACACCTGACGGAGCAGGATCAGACTGCAAATAAATAACACAGCCTGTCCCTTCCCGGCTTTCGAGGGCCTCACGTACTGCCCGAACAGTAGTTTCTTGGACGGCCTCTTTTGTTTCCCCCGAACTGCTGAGCAGTTGCATGCACGGCTGCTCCCCCGCTCCCTCCTGCTTTCTGGATCACATTGCAGCCGCGCGGGGATGGGGGGGTCGGGCAAGTGGGATCCCCACGGACGGGATTCTCCGCGGGGAAACGCTCTTTCCAAGGCGGGCGAGGCGAGTTAGCGTCCGCACCGCACCGCAGCGCGGCGGGGCAGGGCAGGGCAGGGCTGGGCACGCCGCCCTCCGGGAATGCCCTCCGGGAATGCCCTCCGAGCCCCGCTCGGCTCCCGGGGCGCTCGGCCGCGGACAAAGGGGCAGCGCCGGCGGCACGGAGCGGGGGCCGGCGGCACGGCGGGGCCGGAGCGCTACGCCCCGGCGGCCGGAAGACAGGGCGGGGGGTGAGGGGTGGGGAGAGGGGAGGGCGGCTCGGCCCGGCTGAAAAGGAGGGCTCGCCCGGCCGCCCCCAGCCTCGGTCCTGCCCCGCGGGTGTCCCGCACCATGGCGCTGTCCTGGAGGAGCTGGCTGGCCAACGAGGGGAGCAAGCACCTCTTCCTGGTAGGGGCGGCCCCGGGGTGCCCTCGGCGGGGCTGACCGGCGGGGAAGGCTCCGGAGGGGCCGGTGGGTGCCGGCAGGCGGCGGGGCCGGCCCGGGGCGCCTCGTCCCGGCGCCGTGCGGGGCTCCCGGTGAGCGGGATGTGCTCCGAGCGCGTCCCGGTGCGAGGCTGGCGGCGATGGATGTACCCGAGTGCCGTGTCCCTGCCCTGCCGGACTCGCACACGCTGGGCGTCTGCTTGCTCTTTGTTAGGCTCTCTTTGGGAAAGTTTGGGGGAGAAGATGCAGCTTCTTGGAGGTCAAGTTCTCTCTTCCTTTGTCTCTTTTTAATTCTTTGAGTCTCTTGAACGCAACATCCAGCTAAAGATTTGGGATAGCGTCTTGTACGGGGGTGCTTTGCCAGCTCTCGGTTGTCGTAAAGCACAAAAAGTTTTGTGAAGTTCAGTGAAAGTGAAGATTTCCCACATTGGAGCACTTCCTTTTAATACTTTAAGACATACTATGTGCATGAGGTTTGCTTTCCCGTTCCATTTGCATACGTTTATGAAGCTACAGACCTATGAGTTTATGAATGAAATGAACGCTGAAAAGTTTGCACATGTAACTTTCACTTACGATCTCTTGTTTCTCTGTTTCGTTTCAGTTTTTTTGGCTGTCCCTCAATGTCTGGCTCTTCGGAAAAACCTTCCTGCTTTATAATCAAGGGCTACAGTATTATTATTTGCATCAGATGTTAGGGGTGAGTGACCTGGACATTACTTTTTGCCCTCTAATTGGGATGCTCGAGGATGGGATAAGGGGCAGGATGCATTCTCTGGTCAAAGATGACACAAACTGCCTGCTGACTTCAAAGTGGGGAGAGATGAAGTAAGAATTTACTGGGGTACTTCTGACAGTCGTTTAGGAGTAGAAAGTGAACATTGTTGAGAAGGAAAAGAGCCAATCAAGTGTGGGATAGCTATTCTTTTCCCTCCTCTCTCCCCTCCCGGTGTTCTCAGCAGCAGACAGGCTCGCAGGAATACAGACATGCTCAACGAATGACTGGGGCTCCACTTTTCGTCATCAACACATTAAGCAAGCTATGGACTCATGTTGGCAAATTATTTCCAATCCAGTTATTGCAATATACGTGCTTGCTGAGGGACTTCTTTTAATAAGTCTTAGTTTTTTGTTTTCTATCTTTGTCATTCTTGTGGATACACTGTTCTGTGTAAATTCACTGTAATGCATATAACTTTAGTTTTGTTTTCCAACAGTAAGGTTGGAAATAGTAAGGTAAAACATTCTGGATGGTTTAATGAAGATTCAAGTATTTTGATTAACAAGGGCAATACCCACCACCAGCAGCTGAACCCAAAGAGGTACTTTGGAGATGTGAAACAGCAGCCTGCTGTGGGAAGTTACCCATTGTAGTAATTTGAAAAAAACTTCTGTCTAAAAGGGCATAGAGTAAGAGTTAATGTCTTTCTGGGAAAATGCCCACAGATTGCTCAGAATTTGACAATCCAGGAAAAAGTGGCTGAATAGCACAATGCTTTGTAACACTATGTCATATTCAGGAATGGATTTCAATAGGAAGTTGACATGGGATTAAACACAGAGGATGCAGGTCTTAATCTGCTGTAGAGCCTCTGGGGTTTATTTTTGGTAAATCCAGGGTATATAGTTTCACATGGCTGATATTGTCATAACCAGCCAGTATCATAAGGTTTTGTGATCTTGCTTGGAAATAAATTGAGTTGATACAATTTTCTCTCTTTTTTCTTTCCTCTTATGGTTGAGTCAGATGTGGTCAAGAATAAATTTTAGCAAAGGTAGTGCAAAAAAGAAGGGAATGACAGTAATTAAATCCTTCATGGTGGTGACTTTCTTGACAGAAAAAAACATGACAGCATGTTTAATTTTACCTTAATTTCTAGTGGCTTTGCATCCCAGTGTATCCATTTGAAAATTGTGTTTGTTCCTGGCCAAGTAAGTCAGTTGTTTGTAAAGCAAATGTTCTTGGGTAACATGTTGGACCAGATTTTCAGCTGGTAAAAATCAGCAAGTTTCTCTCAATTCAGATGTCTGCCTCATACCAGCTCATCATCTGGTTGGGGTTTTTTTTTGTTTTTGTTTTCTTATGCTTCAAAATGGAAGACATTTGCAAAATAACTTAATGTGTGTTCAGAACCTGTGAGATGACTCAGGCAGCAGATTCCTTGTCTTGGTCAGGAGATGAGGACTAGGAAGTCATGCTTTTAAGTTTGTTTAATTGTGTCTGCCACTGTGGGAAAAAGTACCACAGAATTTAGTGACTTCTAAAATAAGGTTAAAAATGAAGAGCCAAGTCTAAAAGATACTTTTGGTCAAAGTTATAAAACTAATTTTAACATTTTGAAAAGATTAAAGACTGTACTTGCATTTCCCTTTTTACAGTTTTTCTAAATAATTTCAGAAGATAGCAAGGTTAGCTTTCTCCCTTCTCTTTATTAGATCTGTGTATGCATATTAATCATAGAGATTATTTTGCAAGGGTTGGGAAAACTGAGCCAAATTTGATTTCTTCAGGAGATGGCATAGACAATACTACAGCTGCAGTTGCCTTCCACAGGGAGTTTTGCCCCTCTTCTTTTTCTGTATTGGTTTGTATAGCCACTGTTCCATGGCCCATCTGCATAACCAGTCTCCTTGCTGTTCTGTGCATGTCTGAGTGGTTTGCAGAGCCTCTGTGCCATTTCTTGGTGTCTGAAGATTTTCAGATTTAGATTAAATTCTTTGTTTATAATTCAACAGTTGATACTTTTTGTTTTAACTGATTGAACTCTTTATTGGATACTTCCACGACAACTGATCCCTTTTTCCAGAGGGCTAACAAATTTGCCAAAAAGGAGTGGCACTTTTTGAATTAAAAAAAGTTTGTTTTTTTTTTTCAGTGAGGTCTCCTAAAGAGTTGGCTTTTTTCTTTCTTAGTATGCTACAATAGGCTATAAACACCTTAAGAACTTTTGTACTTGCAGCATGGGAAGATTTACCACAGGTAATTTTGTTGTTTACCTAGTGACAGAATGGAAAACAAGAAGAGTTGCTGTGGGAAATCAGAGTGTGATATGAAATGAGCTCTCGGACTGAATATTCTGAGTATGTTCAACTCTGCCATGTTTTCATGCCATCTCTTTTCTTTATAATGTGGAGAAGGAATGGAGTTGGTCTTTCATTCAGTAGTCACTGATGTACTTCCCTCTTAACTTTCTACAGAAGAATGAGGCTCAGAGTTTTTCTTTTCCAGTTTAACTCTCCGTGATGTTGAATGAGATACTTCAGGACAGGATTTAAAAGTTGTTTAGGTATCTCACTTTCACTCAGTCTTTCAATGACAATCGTCGTAATTCTACACCTGTAAAAAGGCACTAAGGACCTCATGGTGTCCTCGAAGTGCAAAGAGAACAAATAAGTAGAAGGTAGTAATGTGGAAGGAGGAGGTCAATCAACCTTTTATGTACCAGGAAACTTAGTGTTTTGTGTCAAATATCTCTGCTTTGCTCAGTTTGACTTCTGTTGATGAGACCATGAGCTCTTCTCTGTGCAATCTCTATCCCTGGGAGTTTTCTAAACCTAATTGAGCAAAAAACCCTGAGCAAACTTAATACGAGTTTGATGTTGAATGTGCTTAGAACAGAGGGTTTGAGCAGAGGCATCCTGAAGTCCCTTCCAACCATAATAATTCTGTGGTTACATACTGCTTGCAGTGAAAGTTCACCAGAACCTAGTGGATGTAAATTCCTTTCCAGTACTTTTGCTTTGGTGAACCATCTCTTTGGATACTGAATTGCTTGTAACACTGCAGGTCACAGTCCTACTGTATGAATGCATTCATTGATACTGGTTAAAAACACAATTCAGGTAAAGAATCTAATTTTTTAATGATTTGATAGGTGTTGAGTTGTGGTCTTGCATTGCTTAAGGAAAAGAAGTCTGTGAAAAAGTCTCCAATAGACATGAATTTTTTATAAAAGAGTTTGGCAAAGAGAAAAGGAATATTCTCATCTTCGTGTTCATGAAAGGTACTATAATGTGTCGTAGGCATGACTTACAGAAAGGGACAGTCTTAAATTACTGGACTCCAAAATCTGCATTGTTGGAGATTTTGGTCCACTCAGTCAGTGAAGTTGTCCAGATTGATTTCCTCACAGAATGCAGGATTTCTCTCTTCAGTCTGGCTTGGCTGTATTTTTATTCAACGTTTGATTGTGCCTGGTCAAAAAAAAATCAGTCATAAATTTTGTACTGGCCTTATAGAAGTCAAGTCTTGCTTTAATAGCACTGAATGAAATGCTTGTTTCTCGTTGCTTGAGTGCCCTGTGAGCAGAAAGAACTTTGAGCTCATTTTGTCATGGCATGAAGGGTCTCTCCCCACTCCCTCTCTTGTTCCTGCTCAAATAACTGTAATGTAGTCAAATGTTAATGCAAGAGATAAGCTTCTGGGTTTCAGACCAAAGTGAAGAAAATGCATTGTCAGAAGGATCTCTTTGGGAAAAGACTGAATAACTGAAAATAGGGCTGAAAAAAAGCGCTGCCTCACTTTTTTATCTGTACAGTTACTGCCTTTTTACTGCCTTGTGCAGTACTGTGTATGGCATTTTCCACCTTTGTTTACTTTTCGGATTGTGTTCCAGATGTTCTAGTAGCTTTCATGTCTCTCCTTGCTAGTTTATCATAAGGACAGAGATTTTACTAATTGAGACCAAATTCCACTTTCATTGATCATTATGCAACCATCCTGCAACCTGCTTCCCCCT
The DNA here is from genome assembly GCF_009819655.1 of Sylvia atricapilla. Classification (NCBI taxonomy): domain Eukaryota; kingdom Metazoa; phylum Chordata; class Aves; order Passeriformes; family Sylviidae; genus Sylvia; species Sylvia atricapilla. The sequence goes on along the minus strand of NC_089141.1, from coordinate 34,334,993 downwards.
CACATCTTAGCATTGGAGGGAGTCATGTATCTTGATCCTTTGCTTGGAGATTATCAGAGAAATTGGAAGCTATTACTGCACTCAAGATTAAGTTTGTTGCTTTCTTCAATTTGAATGACTGATTTAAGCAGAAGGAGGAGTACATCCTACACAAAGGCACTGCGTATAAAACGGGAACATGATCTAAACTTGTAGACAAGAAGAGATAGAAAACCTTCATAGAATGCCTCTGTGATGAGTTACAAGTGAACAGGGAGAATACTGATTCTTAGCAGTGTAGGGAAGATACCCTACATTAAAAAATGTATACCTATATATATAACCCTATATTAAAAAATATTGCACCGCTTAAAATAATTTTTAAGGGTTGCAGTGCATGAGATTGGGATTTACATAGTCCTTCTGAAACCTTCCTTCTTCAGGAGCAAAACTAAGTCAAATTTTCATAGTTTTCACGTGTTCTGGTAGGTTTCCACTACTCTCATATTTTCCTTTTTTTCAGCTGCTTTGTGTTCTTGTTGCTAGATCTCCAGCCAGATTTGACAGGCCTAAGGGGAATAATTGCTGTGCATACAGTTCAGTTGTGTCCTTCATCTTGGATTATCAGTGCTCTGTTACTCAAGAGGAGTACTCCATGAAGAAAAGGGAGCTGGGTCAAAAGCTGTAGCACAGTTGCGTGTAGCAGAGTTTGTTCCACCTAGGAAGATAACTAACTTGAGCTGCTCCAGTACTGATCTGGGGAGGTGGTCAGTGACCTGTGTCTACAGAGCAGCATGTGGCTTGTGAGTCTTGCCAGAACCTTTCAAGGTGCCCTGAACCAAAGAAAATTGAAAAATTTTACGGAAAGACCTCTAAGAGACATCAAGTGCGGTGTTTCTACCGCACCGTGACGTGTTTTGGGTTGTTGCTTGTAGGTAGTGAAGTCTTGAGAAACAGAATCACATCACTCTCAGGTGTGGAAGCGTTTGCATTATTCTAACATTTTTTTGATACAAGCTTGACTTAAAAGGTGAGACAGGACAATATTTGTTGAAATTTTCATTTTGCAACCATGTATCAAATATCAGATTTCTGTGCACAGCAGTTGCAGGTAACATTCATCTCTGTATTTATAACTGATGAACTTTGGGGAATTTGGGGGTACACAGTAAGGTACTTCAGCCCTCAATCTAATACTGAATTCGTTTGCCTAACAGAGAAAGCTCCTTTTACTAACAGAGAAAGTTCATTTTCTCATTTTCGTTCTTGCTGACAGCAAGATACACTAAGAACTGACTCTTCACTTCTCTGTCCTACTTTGTGTGTTTTATGAGCACAGCCAGGAGTGCATCTGAATTTCTGTGGGACTGTACATCCTACAGGGATAACTGGAGAACTTACATTCTGGAACTCTTTGTGCTTTGCTGTTTGAGTTTGTGCATGGTCCAGTTCCCTACTATTTTTGTCACAGATTTAGCCTGTAAATTTCAGTAATACTTTCGTTTTTCTATGCTTCTTTGCCCTTCCATAAAATCAGATACCAGTGTATGTTGTACCAGGTAGGCAGATTATGGAAGGAGGTGGTTGAGTGCTTGGACTTAGTATCAGCAAAGCTGGATAAAATAGAGTCCAGAAGAGGTTTTGTGTGTGCTTTTTTATTGGTTGAGTAGTTTGTTTGGTTTTTTTTTTTTAATTTATTTATTTTTTTAATCCAGCAGAAGTTTCGCATGCTAGTAACATGTAATAACATTTTTTTTTTATAAGAGAGTAAAAACTTCAGGAAGAAAATAGGATTATATTTCTCTCATTTTTAAACTAATTAATAAGGGTATATATTCCCTTCTAGACCCAGTGAGTTGCCTTGGAGCAAAAATCATCCTGTATTCTACTATTGTTTAAAAATCCAACAATATACTGTGCTAATTTGTTACTATGCCTCCCAGGCAATGCAGAGGAAGTTAAGAAAGAGATCTCTTGGAAACCATTTGGAAAGAATTAGTTTCATGGTAATATTTTTAGATTTTGTATATATATTAAGAGCAAACTTAAACTCTTTTTCTTCTTGCATGAATTTTGATTCTAAGAATTTCTAAATGTATTTACCATTGTTTGCAAATCAGTCATGGGCTTGTTGCAGGAAATATTGCTTAATTTTTTTCTTTAGAATAAAACTTTACATGAACCGTTGGTAACAATATTTTAATATTAGAGTCATGTTAGAGTCATACTTCCCTGGAAGTGCAGTACATATTTAAGTAGTTGTTTGCTGGTCTCTCTCTCTCTTTTTTTTTTTTTTTTTTTTTTTTTTAGTAACTTTTTTTTTTCTTCTATGTGTGGGTGTTGATAGCATTAAATTATCATGAATGTGACACATTCCTCCATAGCTATTGCATTATGAATGAATATTTGCTATTTGTTAAATAGTGGAGGAAAACAAAGGAAGGTTAAAAGGATAGCCTTTTCTACACATCACTGGTGATTCACGCTTGTTAAATTGTTCAGCGTTTTACTTACAATCACAGAATATGCTGAGCTGGCAGGGACCCATCAGTCCAACTCCTGGCACAGAGCAGGACATCCCAAGAATCACACCATGTGGCTGAGAGTGTTGTCCAAATGCCTCTTGAACTCTGACAGGAGTTATTTTATTTATTTAACACTATACAGTGTAAAATTGGCTCTCTCCTAGACCAAACTATTGGTTTGTTGAAGCTTTGCAAGAAAAATTGTGGTAAAGGAAGTCTTGGATAGTCATGCCTAGTTTATGTTTAAACTTAAATACAACATAAATTCTTACAAAACTAATGATGCATCATATAGGTCATACAGCAGAAGTTGTTAAAATTTTCAAACTGCTCATTAGTGGTACTTCCACTTTTTCAGATTTTGTGTGTTAGTCAACAGCTACAAAAAGGATTCAGTTTACTTCTGGAGTTTTCATAACATTATTTCTACCTAATTCTTGAGTTTTTCAAGTCATGCCCATTTAATCACTGCAATACTGTAGCACATCAGTAAGCCCCAATAAAAATTCCTGCATGTTTTAATGACCATGTTTCTGAAGTTGCTGCTTCAATGAGGCATATAGCTCATTTTTAGCTTCTCTTTAGAGGATTTAGTGAAAACAGAGACAGTGTTGTATATGCAAACAGTGCATTATAAAGACATTTTTCTTTTCATTATGTCCAGTCTGTTCAAGGGTCATTTTCAGTTGGGAAGGTCCAGAGCGGGGAGGAGAGGATGGCCTAAGGTCTGAAGAATATGGCTTATGAGGAAGGACTAGCAAGAGAACTTCTCATTGTGCAAGTGATCAGAGAGTGAAGTAACAGATGAAATAGAAACAAGGGAGGTTTTATGTAAGGAAAAAGAGGACTGAAAGTACATTGGAAGAAATAGTGGAGGACATCTGGAGAGTGGGAAAGAACTAAGTGACATGGCTCATTTTAGTCTTATTTTCTATCATTCAGTAGGTTGGAGATGGTCTGTTCCTGGGATTTTTTTGCTGGAGATCCCACATTTATGTGGTAGAGCACATTTTGTGGAGTAATTACTCCTACATCTCACGGGCAGCTTTTGAGAGAGGGTGCCCTTGTGGCTGCTCTGTTCTGAAGAAGCTGGCAAAGTCTGGTGAGGAGGTCCCTAGCACTCAGGTCTAACTATGTAATGTGAAGTAGCTGGAAGAGAAGAAGGATTTAGTTGCAGAGCTTGGTTCTTCAGGCAGATTGAACATCTTTACCTTCTGTTTGCCTCCTGGTGCTGTGCCCAGGTGTCCTGCACGGCAAATGAGATACATGGATGTTGCTAACTGTGAGAGCAGGCAGTTGTTTTATGGTGCTGGTATTTAGAAACCCTTTCATGCTGTTGTGCTTGAGATCTTGCAAGATAATCTGAAATGCAGTAATTATGTTTGTTTTTACTAGCTTGTATATTCACCCGTTTCTGTGACACAAATATAAGTCTGTAAATTTTATTTCTTCATGATATCAAAGATAAGAATATGACAGATGTTTCACAGATTAATTTGTCTGAGAAAGTAAAGCATGCTCATTTTTTTATGTAGAGTTTTAATTTTGAAAAAGTAATAAATCTTAAGTCATTTTTATTAGATAATTTGTACCTGTTCAACTCATTCACATGCTCCTGCAGTATCTGCATCTTATGTGTTATCTTTAATATTATAATACTTCTTTACTAATTTATTCAGGAGTTGAAATACTTGCAGTTTTGAGAACACTGTAAGAAAATTGTTCCAGAAATCTGTTGACAGTCTAAAACCATCTTTTATATAAGCTAGTAAAATGGTAATTCAACCTGATAACCAGGAGAACAATGGCATTTTGCTAACTTTTTAAAATCATAAATGAATGAGATAATATAATAAGATTAAAAATACAGGTTTATGACATGAATGTGTGCTTTGTTCATTTATTTGACAAGTGTTTTTGTTCTAATTATGTAAGTTCCAAATATATCAGTGAAGGCATTAGTGAAATTAGATTTCATTACAGTTCCCAGCTATTGAGCATTTAAACTGAAGAAAACCTACTTTTTTTATGTCCAAATACAACATTGCATAACGTGAATGGATGAGGAGTTTTGTGACAATTTTATAACATTGCGACCATTTCAGTTTGACTGAATCAATATAATTTTACATCTTTTTGTGGCTTAACAGAAAATGGTTACACGCTGTCTAGTGTCATCATAGTATTTATTGCTCTTTTTTATTTAGTTATGTCTGTTGAAGCTTTCAGGTGATTTCTCAGTGGACACTTACTGTTGTCTCAGATGTTTTGTTCCATGTGTCTTTGGGTACTGATGAGGATATTAGCTCTTCCAGTAGAAGTTGTCATTTGTTGTTGACAAAATTAATTTTTAATAACTTCTTGATGCAAAGATGAGAGCTGTTTCCTTCCCTGTGAGGACAGCATAGCATGCTGTGTGCACTGTAGTTTCTCCAGTACAATAAACCATCATGAAACTCATGAAAACATTCTGATCACTCAGAGAGCATGGGAACCATTTGGTTTCACAGCAAAGAAAAAGAGGGATGAGACTGACACAGGTACCGTTTGTTTCTCCCTGTAATCTAACTCTCTCAATGTTTGTTCAGCTAGGATTGTGTATTAGCAGAGCTTCAGCATCTGTCCTCAATCTCAACTGCTGCCTTGTCCTGCTGCCCATGTGCCGTGTTCTCTTGGCCTTCCTGCGGGGATCCCAGAAGGTGAGTGCTGTCCTCGGAATCCAGCCTTCAGAAGAGGGCCCTGGGCTCTATTTAGTATAAAAATTATAATAAAAAAATCTGTTACACCGCTGTTTGCTCTTACACCATGTGCTTGCATGGTGCAAGTATCAGACATTCAGCCTAGATTCGTGACTCCTTTGAAGACAGGCATTGTCTGGTTTGGTTTGACCTGTTGAAAGGGAGGTTTCTTCAGTGCATTTTTGAAGGATCAGGAATTGCTGGTACGAATTCTGCTCTGTCTTTCCAAACTCTTATATTGGAGATATCTGTGTCCTCTCAAATGCTTCTTGGTAGAATTCAACAGAATAAACCAAATTTTGTCTCTGCATGACCACAAGTGTCCTACTGGAGGTAATAGAACTTTCTGTAAAAATACCCAAAGTGATACATTTGTTATCACGGGAGAAAAAATGGTTTAGCTTTTGTGATTTGCCAGTTGCTTTTACAGAAATATACATAATGCTTTTGAGGAGCACTTGTTTGCTAGGTGCTTGCAAATTGAACCTGTGAGTTCTGTTAATTATGTGACAATATCCAAAAGATTTGATGTCTATAAACACACATATGTGTCCAAATATACCATCCTTTTGATCTTGCATATAAAAGAGACAGTGATGCCTTCACAATTAATGCTGGAATTCCTAAATATTAAGGCCAGAAAGTACATTATGTGCTCTTGACATCTGTGTAATTTCTTCATTAAGTCCTCAAAATTGTTTCCTTGGCATAATCCAGTAGTTTTTAAGTTAAGGTACTATGCTTGCAAAGATGTTAAACCTAGTGAAAGCTGAAGTTGCTATTATATCACCACAGTTGTTAGTATTTTATTCTTTGCTTTGTTTTGGAAGAGATTGCCTGAATTCTTCTCTTACTAGGTTGCCAGCAAGAAAACCAGAAGGCTGCTAGATAAAAGCAAAACTTTCCATGTGACATGTGGTGTTACAATAGGCATCTTTTCAGGTGAGATCTTAGTGTGCTGAGCAGCAGCATGTTTTGGAAGCATGTTGATGCAGTACTCTGTGGTTTTTCTGCTGCAGTACATTTGGGGGTAGTCTTGCTCTGTGCTTGCTTGTCTTAAATTGTAAATGCTTTCTCGAATGTGTGTGGGTTTTGGTTCATTTTTTGCTTTAAACACATGGGCATACATTCTAATGTCAGGCCTTTCCTTAAAATGCCTGTTTCGTAGAAGACAGGTATGTGAGATCAGGTCAAAATCTGCCATTACAAGTGAACCTTCATTGTGCCTAAGGAATTTGAGTGAAAAAGCAGGGTGTTACACACTTACCTGCAGAGGAGGGAGCAGTGGATACAACTACCCAGTTTGGTGAAGGAGACATATTCTTGGCTGGACACCTTTGAATGTTGTCTCTCAGCTGAAGCATTGCAGTACAGAAATCATGGCTGTAGTGTTAAAAAAAAAAAAATCCTAAAATGCATACAGCTTTCTGTCATTAGTATTTATGAGCTGATATACTCTTGAAGAATAATTAAGAATTCCTTAGTACCTGGTGTATCTCATGCAGGTGATGGGATTATATCTTGGCATCTGGGTGGCCACAGGGAACATCCAGCACTTGTTTACAGATCCTCAGCTTTACTCAGTTTTTTGTTTTTTTTTATTTTTAGTCTTACATGTTGCTGCTCATCTGGTGAATGCTCTTAACTTCTCTGAGAACTACAATGAAGAATTTGTGACCCTAAATGCAGCAAACTATCGTGGTGAGGTGAGCCAGCTTTCCTTTCATATTTTGGTTTTAGGCATATCATTTAAATATATGAATATTTGCATTATTCAATGCCTTTGTGTGATCTATATAGTGCTCCTGTTTCATGCACTGAAAACTCACTATCGTGTGGATTCCTGTAGATTTTATTTCTTTCTCTGGACGAAGCATGTATTAAAGCCAGCAAGGTTTGGTCCTGTTTGATTATTAGATGGAGAACGCAATCATCTAAATTTTCACCTTGCACCTTGTTCTCCTGCTTCTCTTTTGCTTCTCTCTGTGCCCCCTTGGGTGGGCCTGGTCAATACATTTCTGCTGCTTTTTGGGCAAATTTGTTCTGCATTTCCACTATTTAGAATACAGTGAGATTTGAAACTGATTTTGCATTTTTCAGCTGCAGTGAATGCATTTATGAGTATATATCCTAAGCATGAGTAGATATGCTAAGCACGGAATTAGTTATCTATATGAACTGATTTCTACTTGCAAAATATTTGATTTGTGTGCCTTATCTGACTGTGGTGCAGATCTCTTGCAGGAATATCAAATTCCTAGTCCCTTGGCCAGGTGCTTACTTGTATATTTGGCACTGGAGAGATATTTGGAGATTTTAGAAGCTAGACCATTGTCCAGCACCCTTTCTTCTTGGGCTACAGTCAAATTCCTTCTTGTTTGTGTTCATTCTAGTCTCTGGTCGGTATTTCTTTTCTACCAGTTTCATTAGGAAAAATTTAGAATGACCCTATCCCAGCTGCATGGTTTCCTGGAAAAAGAGAGCTTGGCTCAGTCCAGACTCACAAGGACCAGCAACCAAGGTCTTCCACTCCCTGGGTGAATGATCTAATCACAGAACTATTCAATGGCAGACAGACATGCCAACACCAACTATTGTGCTGAGCTTCTGGGTTGAACTGTGCGTCTGCTTACGTTAGGAGTGGTCTGATAGGCTTCACTTCATCAGCCGGAGCTTGCCTCAGGCAAGAACACACCAGGGTTCTAAGCCTCTGCTAAGCGACTTAAGAGTTTTGCAATAGAAAATGGAGACAATAGCAAGGTTTTTATGAACTCTAGGATCAAAACTCCTGAATTTTAGGTGCTTTAGTAGCTCTTGCACCTTTGTACTTGAATCACACTTACATCCCTTTTTTAAACTGTGGTGGACAGTCTGGATGCTGCTCTCATCCTCTCTGCCTGGGTACACACATCTACATGGAAGCAGGTCACTTCATTTTTCCTGTCCTGTACAAAAACTTCTCACTTCCCCTCACTACATTTTACTGAAAGTTTAAAAAAAAAAAAAGTTTTCCAAGCAGTGAAGACAAAACCTCTTGAGGTATAGGATCAGGGGAAATGAGGCAGTTTCCCTGATGTTGAAATATCCTCTCTTCCTTTCACATGTGGTGAAGGACACAGGAACATCTGTCAGATCCTTTGTGTTCAGTCTTGCTTCACTAGGATCCACTGCAAATGTCTTGGTGATGTAGTTGGCAGTAAAATGCTTGCCTCTTGTCTTACATTTAAATTCAAAACCTCTCCCTCTTCTGCTCCACTCTGTCCTCCCAAACGGATGAAGTAATTAAATAAAGTTAAGCTTTCAAAAAACAATTATCTGTAAAATTATCTGAATCCAGATTATAGATCAGAAGTATCTTTGCTGGAGGAATGCAAAGGCTAAAGGTTTAGTTTTTGTTGAATAGCATCAATGTAAACTGTTACCAAATAACAAATCCATTCCTGCTTCCAGGCTTAGGGACTGCATATGTCTTAAAGTGTGTGAGCTTCATGGGCTACTTATTATAAAATTATTCATATTATAGATATAAAATACCATATGTTGATTTTGTTTTTTGCTTGTCTGTTTTTTAGGATCCACGGAAACTACTTTTTGCGACTGGTAAGTCCTGCAAAACTGAATGAGAAAAGTTTGCTGTTTATCATCATCAGTCTGCAGACAAAACTTCTTTTGATCCTGTATTGGCATGTTCCATTTGTTGTACCTCAGCTCTCCGGAGTTGTGTTATTTGTGTTGGTAGAACCTGGATTTGCTTGTCCAGTAGTCAGGAGGCAGGAGTTACATAAGGGCAGTAGTAGGATAAGCAGCATCTTCAAATCTTTTGTTGTACAGATGAGTCAGCAGAAATCCATTAGTTTCAAACAGAGATTCTCCCTAAAATTAAAGCCAAATTCCTAAATGATCCAATTTTTAGAAAAAGAAGCATAACAGCTAAACAGTCTTTATGCGTCATCTGGTTTATTAAAGGGATGGTTGGGTTTCTGAGCAATCTAAACTGTTACATGGGAATCAGGCTTCTGCACTTATACAGAATAAGCAAAGACATTTTGCGAGCAGGAATTTAGAAGGGAGCAATGTTTGGGTATGGAGGGGCAGGTGCCAGTCTGAGCTGTAGTGCTTCATAAGCAGATAAAGTTCCTTCCTGATGCCATCACACTTTCGCCCTTATTTGGATCAAACCACAAAATCCTGACTTGGCAGCATTTAGGGCACAGTCAAATGAAATCTATGAACAGACAGCAATGGTTCTAGGTATGTCAATCCCAATAGGTGTTCTGAAATTAGCGGCTGATGTACCAATTCCCAAAAACCCTAGGGAAGATTTAGATCAATTGAGAGTAGAGGAAGGGAGAGAGTGAACTGACAGAAATTGAGGTCAGAGTTGTCCTAAATTTAAAATTACTCTCTTCACTCTGTGTCCTAATGACCTGTAATTATTGTGAACTATTTGTGCTGAAGGTCCCAGGCAGGGACCGAGATTTTGCTGCACTGGTAGCTGTGCAAACAAGCATAAAAACCCCTGGTTTCTTCCCAGACAGTTCAGCACAGCAAACAGAAGAAATAAGGAATTAGAAGGATTTATAGAGTGATGATGGCTTTTCAGATTAGTCCAGGAAATAACCTCCTTGTATAAGGGTGTGAGGCAGACTGGGAGGAACAAGTATTCAAGATTATACTTAATGGAGCAAAAGAGAGTCAGGGACAGGGCAGAGAAGCACTAAAAATGAACTGATAAATTGGGGCAAGACTTTGAGTGATTTCAGTTTGATGGAGAAGATAATTGAAACACTGGACATAAAAGGTGACCTCTGGCTTGAATAACAGTGTAGGAAGCTGAATCAAATGCAGTACTGCAATTGCATTGGCGGTATTTGTTCAAAGTTGACATTCATTGCGTGCTATGTGTCAAATCAGATTGAGAAAAAAGAAATTAAAAAGAAGGCAGTGGACAGAATGCATATTTTATTACTGCAACTGCTTTTAATTGCAGTCTTTCCATGAAGGAAGGAAATCAAGTGGTTTTTTTTATGCAGGCCATGACAAAGCTTCCATTGATTGTAGGGCTGTAAAAAACGGAGGAGTGAGTTGTGGTGTGTCAGATTTTGGGTATCAGACTTTTCAATAAGTGGATATTGAGAAGTCTATAAAAAGGAAAGATTTGAGATTCTCTCCTTTGACTTAAAAAAGACCTGAGGATAAATTAGTTCTGGTACAAGTTTTCATTTGAGCAGATGAGTCAAATAGTTAATATTTTTAACATTTGCTTCCCAAGTCCCGGCTGCAGGTCACTCTCATAGACCTTACTCTATGGGCAACAATTTCAAGCGTGATACAATACCATGGAGAGTAATTTCAGGCTCTTCCCCATTCCGGAATGAAATGGGTTGGCAAAAAATTGTAGTAACAGCTTGCATAGAAATTGATTTTCTTGAAATTCTGTCCCTGAACAGGTTTTTAATTGTCATGATCAACAGAGTGTAGTGTTTGGAATAAAAAAGAGACAGAAACTTGCACAGTCAGTCTTGCAAGTAGACAGCATTTGTTCTTAGTTACCTGCTTAGACACAGATGTCACAAGCAAAAGATGACAGGAGCAAAGACAAATATGAAATTGTGATGCATGGTGAAATGCAAGGAAAAAGGTATTTTTCTTTGGGAAGGTGGAAAATTGCACAAGAACTCTTCTTTCTCATCTGGTTTGATACATGAGTTATCCTCAAGAGATATATTCCAGAGTTTGATTGAATCATGATTTGTATGTCTAATTCTACTTTCTTAAAAGATCATAGTACACAAGTATACCTCTTCACCGTTCAAATGTAAGTTATGTCCCTTTTAGTTCCAGGTGTGACTGGAGTCATTATGGTGTTAGTATTGTTCCTAATGTTTACAGCTTCCACATATGCCATCAGGTAAGATGTAATCTGATCATTATGCTGAAAAGTGACATTTCCTTAATCATATTCTGCTACTGACTAGAATGTTAAAAATGTTAAAAGCACCAGTTTTTCTTGTCTTTTTTTTTTTTTTTTTTTTTTTTTTACCTAGCTTGCAGTAAAATTAGCGCAGTGAATTTTGTATGAAAATAGTTATAGGACCTGATTGAATTGTCTTCTAAAAAATACTGTTTAATGAGTGTGCTGAGTTAAAAGTGTGGACCTTTACAAATTTAAATGGTTTTTATTCCTGGTTGTAGGGGAGGCAGTAAACTCAGCATATGGGAGGTTCTGTCCAGTGCATAAATTAAGTCCAATGGAAGAAAAAATAAGATACTATTGCTACCTTAATTATTTTCACCAATTAATTATAACAATATATTGTGAAAAAAAAAAAAAAAGTAACAAAACATCCAACCCAAAAAAACCCCACCCCAAAACCCCAAATTGTCATCAATGAAACAGACACAAAATTATGCTACTGAATGTTGCTTTTAAGAGCTCTGCTTCTGGTTGTCAGATATATTCCTTTTAATATGAATTAAAACATAGCAAACAGCAATGCAGTGTTGGCTCAGAGCAGCTGCTGAGATTTCCAAAGTTTGGTTGACATTCTCTACCAACATTAATGAACACATATGATAGGACCCATGAAACATGAAAGACTGGTACATTGGGGGTGGGGGGGGGGTCTAGCCCAATGCTGAAGTCTTTTTAAGGCTTGAATTCTGCAACTGAACAGGTAAAAATAAACCCTTCGTTTTTGCAGAGGTCGAATTCACAGCATGTCTGTGTAAGTGCATCACCTCAATTCAACAAACATGGAAGGATATATTACTTATGTATCTTCAAACATTAATGGTGCTCCACTGATGTGAATTAGATATGTGGTTATGAACCTTGTTGAACTAATCTCTTTCCTGAGTAGCTATGTTACCTGGCAATGTTATCCTGTGATTTGAGAAAGTAGTTCAAAAAACACCTGCACATTTTCAGTAGACAAGGCTTCTTCCAGGGCTGAGACTTTTGAGAGGTACTGCAAGCTGCAGAAGTGCAGGATTAAGCTGCTGTACTGGATATAACATGGTTGCACATTACATGGTCCACACAGATGGCTCTACTTGCAAAAGAAAGTTTTGGGAAGATGGAAAAACAAAACTATTACTTTACTCTGTAACATTGAGCCAGAACAAAGTCCTGTCTTATTCGAGGCCAAATTAAATTAGAAAAACATAATGTATTAGTGATTGGGAAACTTAGAAAAATATATGTAGTTGTAGACATTCTTGGAAATAATTTTGGGGTTCGTGCAACATCTTTTGAAGTTACATGCTTTTTAGTTCCTTCCACAGTTGCTGTAAGTGCAGATACTTTCCCAGCTTTCTGCTATCTAGCCAGCAGAATCAAAGCCCCAAAAGAGATAATCAGCATCTCATGTTACCCTAGCAATAATTCTTACTTGGGAATTTTATCCTGGCTTTTCCCTCCAGCATAGAGCTCAAGCGTGTCTTTATTATAGTGTTTACTCCTAAGGAAACAAGTTGCTGCATGCATCTTTCTGTCCCTTTTCAATCTCTTTCCCAGTGGATTCTCATGTGTGCCCTATGATGGCTGAGCATGCAGTACAGTTTTAGGAAAGCTAATTGTAAATGTTCACTGTCTATCAGGAACTGAGCTTTTAAAAAAATATTTCAGAGGCTGTTATAGTCTTGGATTTCAGCCCTAATCTGCTCTTGCACACTGACCTGCTTAATGATTTCTTCCTTTATATGTTCTTCCCGAAATTGTTCTATGCATGAGTATACCTCTATTTTCCTGTCTTTTCAGTAAACTGTGCAAATAAGTATTAGAATGACTGAGTTAGCTACTAATGTTTTAAAAAGGGAAAGTGGTTATTAGTTGAAAAATGTTCTACATTTTTGCCATGTCATACCTGAGAATTACACCAACATTTTTTGTTCAGTAGTTGTTTTCAGTAGAGTTATGAAGTTATCAGAAAACACAATAAATCCTGTCAATAAATGTTGACATTTCTGCCAACTTTAAAATTAATGATGTTTAAGATTTGAAAGTTACGTGTTTAAAAGAACATCAAAAATAAGGTGCTGCAGTGCCATCTGTTTTTGTAACCAAATATTCTAGTCTTCAATTTCATCTTTGAAACTACCACATATATCTTCCTTTTCAAAACTGTCTGTAACAGGATTAAAAATATTTTTCTAGAACTGTATTGCTTAGTGTGTCCCTTTAAAACATGACAAATTTCCCTTTACATTTCTCAGTAAATTGACTCTTGCACGTCTTCATCTGCAAAGTTCCAAAATAGGTTAACCAAAATTAAATATTCAACTTGCCTCAAATTTTCAGGATTTTGCATTCCTAAGAAATGCATCCATTCTGTGAATGTCTATTTTAAGCCCTAAGAATGTAAAAAAAAGGTAAATGTTCTGAAGAGCTATAAAAATTTATGTGTATCATAGGAAGATTATTGACTATATTGGAATGCTGTATGTATCTGTAGGATACACAGCTTAAGGATATAAGTAAGAAATATGTAATTATTACAGTGTTGGAAAATACACTTCGTGGTAAGAGGTTCAAGGATTTACATACCCTTATAATTTAAGGAGGTGAGGTTCAGAGGGTCTGCTCACATTTAGGGCAACTTGATACATGTGAAGAACCAGGATTTTATAGTAGAGATATGTGTAGGAGTGCTGAAAGAAGAATAAAATGCTCAATGAGCTGGAAGCTGACATTTAGATGTTTTCAGGAAAGAAGTATACAGAAATTTTAATCAGTAACAATAATTAGCTGTTGAAAGCAACGTGTCGGAAGCAGTCCAGGAATTGACTTTTCATCACTGAAATTTTGAAAAATTGGTGCATTCTGAAAAACGTGCTCAAGAACCAATAAAATATTCAGTGTGCAGTTTTTGGTATTATAGCATGAAACCAAATTAAAGCAGAGCTCCAAAACCTGTCCTTGTCCCTTCTCATGGTATGGAGGTTCAACCTAGACCATCTTTAAGGCCGATCTTGGATTCTGTGACTGGTTTTGAGACAGAGGGTAAATTTTACTCCCTTTGTGTCTTTCACTTGAGCTTCCACTCTGCACACCATTGTTCTTATTTTCCCCTTACTGATGATAACTCTCACAACTCCTCATAGATGCTGATGAGTGACTGCATGGAAATGCCTCCCAGGGAGTGGGGAGTTAGAAAAGGCTTGAGCAGCCTCAAGGAGGAAAAAGTGTTAACATAGTGTTGACTGGGGGAAGAGTGGCAGGGTGGAGGGGGATTTCAGAGCCCCTTGCTATTGCTGTACTCCTTCCTTTGCTTCCTTTTTTCCCCCCTTTGTTTCCTGCCTTGTTACTTTGCTGCCTTGGATTTTATTTTGGTTGCCCTTGGATTATCAAAGTTATTTTTCCTCTGTTGAGAAAGAAAGCAAATGAATCCTCTATTTACAGGAACAAATGTTGTATGTGTTTCAGTTTTACTGAAGGAAAAACAGTGATCTGGTTGTGTAGAAGACCATAGGAGGGAAAAAGTTCTGGAAAAAAAAAAAAGTTAGCTGCATCAGAGGAATAGCTTCTTAAACCATGTTCTCAGAGCTAAAGATTTTTAAATTTATTAATTGTTTTTGTTTATGAATGAGGGTAGGATTTTTGGTTTTAGAGGGGTCTCTCCTACCATGCTGTGTAGTGTGAGAGGTGTGTTTGTGTGCTGTGAAGTAGTGTATTTTTTTAGCCATTTGGTTGTTTGTTGGTAACTGTTTTACTCAAAAAAAAAAAAAAAAAAAAACCAAACAAATTTAACAGAAAACAGTTCCAGATAGGTATTTTCTTTGGTCTGGGTGTTTTTTTTACATTGTCTAGAAAATTACTGATTAAAGGAAGTGCTCTTCTTCCTTCACCTCTCCTGATCTCACAGTGATAATGTTGTTCTTGTTTCTCCCAAGACAATCAGTCCTGCAGCAGTAATGCATGTGGCTTCCTGCAATGAAAATTCTCCTTGTTGTTTCCTTGCTCTGTATCTCCTTCCACTCTGTACCCTCACAAGGTTTTTACCCGTCCTGCTGGCCCTTCTGCTGCTGTCCATGCTACCTGTTTGTGTGCTGCAGCCTTAGTGAAATATTAAACTGTGTTGGGACAGGGAGAATGCAAGGTGACATGTAAGGAGGTTGAGTTTTGAGACTGGAGGTGGAAGAGCTATTCCAGCTGTAAGGATCTTGTGCAGATCCTTAACTAGGACCTGTGAAAGCAGTCAAGTCTTCCAGTTCCAGAAGAGTTCTCTGTCCTGGCTCTGTACTTCTACACCCTTACCTCTCCTTCTCAGCTTGTTACTTCTGTGTCAGTCACTTGTTCTTCTCAACACTTAATTGTGTGCAAGTACAATGTGCCTGTAGGAAAACATTCTGGGCTTTGACTATTTTGCGTGAGTGTGAAGTGTATAATGATGTCCTATGTGCACAGGTCTGCTTTTAATTAGCAGTGATTCCATCTGAGTTGAAATAGCATTCAACCATGCTTTGTTCTTTTCAGGGTTTCAAACTATGACATCTTCTGGTATACACACAACCTTTTCTTTGTCTTCTATATGCTGCTGATGCTGCATGTTTCTGGGTAAGTAAATGGAAAATACTTTTCTTTTTCCTGAGGCACAACCAGAAAGAGCAGTTTCCTTGATTGCTGCCTTTCTTGAGCTTGCTTGAGCACAGTGGACCAACTTTGGGACAAGACATTGTACTCTGGTGTGTGTTTAAAGAAAGATCAGGGTGTAGCTTGGAGATTTGTGTGTGCTATAGCAAACTACCCCAAACTTCTTCACTTTCAAGCTTATTCCTTTTGCATTTCCATTGCTTAGTGTATAGTGAGAAATCAAGAAAATATAGTTTCTTTTTCTGCCCCCTCTTACCTGTTTGCTGAGACAAGAATATGAAGCCAAGTTGCTCATCACTTGCATATTCCTTTCTGCCTTCCTTTTTGACTCCAAAGGAGAGAGGAGGAATGGCGTCTCTCTAATTACCTCTTTTTCATTGCTTACAAAATTTGCTAGTTTTTCTTCTTTTCACAAGCTTCAGACCAGTGTTTATGTGCCATGAAGCTGATGGTCAGATCAGTATCAGGCACAAAACTGAGCTCTGTTGCAAGGTAAAGCATCTTCCAGAAGTTATGGCATATGACTGCGTGGATTGGGGGTTGAGATAGATGACCTTTAAAGGTTCCTTCCAACCCAAACTATTCTATGATTCTGTGAAAATTTGTTCCATTAATATCCCTGAAGTTTCCTCTGTGGATGTAGATGCAGACTGTAGAGAAGGGAAGGTGTATTTGAATGAGGTTTATTTCTTCATGTCATCAAATATCTCCTGAAACACAGGGTGCTTGAATCTGTCACAGATCCTGCTGCTTTAAGTAAATGTGGAAAGAGAATTAGGCCTAGCAAGATCATGGTAAGAATACGTTGTTGAATAAAATATGCTGTTTGAGAAATGATGAGTTCAAAACAATTGAAACTTCCTGGACACAATTCCAGTTCTCTGAGTTTATTTGGGTTCTTTGGGGTTTTTTTTGGGAGGAGGTTATTTTTTGTTTCGGGGATTTGTTTGCGTTTTTGTTGTTGTTTGTTTGTTTTTGTCAATGGCATAGCACTTGTTTATAGCTGGGGAAGATGGATCTAACCTGTTCTCTCCATCCTAGGCCAGAATGAACTTTTTCTAAATTATTCTTGACATGTCTTTGTCAAATTCTTTAAAACATCTGGTGACTGAGATCCTCCAACCTCCCTAGGCAATCTGTTCCAGTGATTGCTTTAGGGGTATTTCTCATGTCCAGTTTAATTAATCTCCTTCACAATATTATGCTTTTCCCATTGTTTTCCTGACCATGTTCCATTTACCAAGTTTGCAAACCAAGGCTGCAGTTACACAGCAAGCATTGAAC
The DNA here is from genome assembly GCF_009819655.1 of Sylvia atricapilla. NCBI lineage: Eukaryota > Metazoa > Chordata > Aves > Passeriformes > Sylviidae > Sylvia > Sylvia atricapilla. The sequence continues at coordinate 34,317,873 of NC_089141.1, read as the reverse complement.
AGGCGTATTCTGATACACAGCCTCCTTAGCATTGAATTATAAAGGTATTCAGTGCAAATCTGAAAGAACTGAGTGTCAGAAGTGGGAGAGGAATGAGTCATGGAGAGTGGGAGTCAGTTCAACTTTAAGATGCCTAAATGCAGGTCTCTACATGTTTTCTCCATGTCTTTCCCATTATGATCTAATGAATTCTGATAAATACAGGCAGTAGAGCCTGAAGGATGTTTCATGTATTTTGCTGTTTCAGAGATCTGCATTCAGGTGAACTGGGCTGATTACTGACTCCATTAGTGATAGTGATAAGATCAGCAGAAAGTGGCTACAGGTTGCATGAGGGGTGATTTAGATTTGACATTAGGAAAAAAATTCTTCACCAAAAGGGTTGTCAGGCCCTGGAACAGGCTGCCCAGGGAAGCAATAAAGTCACCATTCCTGGGGGTATTTAAGAGATGCAGTGCTTAGGGACATGGTTTGTTGGTAAACATGGCAGTGCTGTGTTGATGGTTGGACTTTATGATCTTAGAGGTGTTTTCCAACCTAAACAATTCTTTGATCTCTTTTGAAAATAAAGGAAGTGTAAATATTCATGCTTAGGAGCCTAAATTACTCCTGGGTAGGATGTCTTAGAGAGTTGCAGACACATAGCCAGTTACTGTGAAGAGCAAAGTGTCTCCTGTGGCTGAACTGTGCAGGCAAGTTGACTGAGGTTTTACATTTCTTAGGAGTAAAGTATTTCCACAGTATTGCTGGATTCTTGTTTTGTTTAAAACTGTTGTAGGTATGTTCTTACAGTATCCTTCAGGCAGCCAAACACTTCTCAGCAATATATACAGTGATGTGATTCATCTGTCATACGTTACTGGTTCATTTGCTCAGTGCAGAACTCAACCTTTCTGGGCACTGATCCTGGGTGTGTAAGACTGACTTTTCCTTGACAGCTTCAGAAATGGGAGTTATTGAGCTGCTGTTAACAGGCAGCTTTGCCATCCCTGTTTGCCTCTCAGTTAGCATGTTTGTAATAGGTTAAATAAACCAGAGATCACTGGAGGGGATGCTCGTGTTTGCAGCTTCTCAAAGGCAATCTTCTTTCGACATGTGCTGAGAAGAGAGAAGCTGTGGGAGTTGCTGGCAGGCAGGCACACAAGGTTCACTGGAAAAATTTTGCATGAGCTTTGACTTCCAGCTAATTCCATGAGGCACCATAATATTCATGAAGCAGGGAACTAGCATAATGCTGGGGGTGTCTGTCGCTTTGCCAATATGTGGTGACCAGCAGTGATGCCAGATGCAAGTGATAGGCATGATTGAGCAATAAATGCAGGCAGAAGCATGGGTGTAGGTGCAAGGACACTTCCCAAATGATTCTTGCAGGGTCAGATGTGGAATTTAAGAGTGAGCAGGCTTAACTTCCAAGCTGACATGATTCACTGGACCATGTAGGAAGCTTGTTACTAGCTGTCAGGACTGCATTTTTCTAGGGAAGATTGCCAGTAGCCTGTCAGAGCCCATTTAGGTTGGGAATACTGCAGGTGTCCGAGTTGTCTTTCTTCTGAATTAAAGTCTGTTGCTACCGTGTGTATGTTGAGGAGAGGAGGGGGGAGCACCTGCCCTTATGTTTGATTGTATACTGGAGCTGAACTTCCACAATAAGGCACTTGGCGCTCAGAGGGCATTGTCTCAGTATGCCTTATTTCCCACCCAACACCATCCTCTACAGGTGTCATTCAGCGTTTTTTTGTTTTTAATATTCTTTCTTGCGGTTTTACTGTCATCAAATCTAGATTTGGAAACAAGTAGTACTTCTGAGGAAATTTATGACTACTATTATCTGTTCTTCCCTGTTTTCAGTGATTCATTCATGTGCTGAGATATCCAAGAGTGTCTCAGGTTTCCAATTCTTTCTTCAGAGTTTCTAACCGCAACTTCAAAGTTCTTACTTCATTTTACTGTAAATTTAACTTAGCTTGAGAAATAAGAAAATAAGAATGGACCTCATAAAATAATTTGCAAGGAAGGTTCCTTGGCTACCATGCAGGACTTTCTTTTTTACTTCTATCTGTTTGTGTGCAAACCTGATAAACACCAAGTAGTGGGAACATTCCCACAGTTTGTGATTTGGCAACTTAGGCCACTTCTGCTGCAGGATTGCCTTAAAATCAGGGCTTGCTGACTGTAGGGAGGATGAGTGAAAACAGCCTGTCTGTGATTGAATTGGAAATGTGATTATTTATTTTTTTTCAAGGCCCACACAATATTTTCTTCTTTTCGAGCAGTGTCAGGCTTGAGGCTGTTCAGTGGGAAGTGCCAAGTGAGCTGGAAAAGTTAAACCTTGCCTCTAGTGACAGAAGGCTCTATTGTTGCGAAGTTTCAGTCTCATTGAAAGTCCTGAAGGCAAATGGAATAAAATTTCTAACAGAAGATGAGGCTTATGACTGCTTTCTGAAGTCCTCTCCGAATGAAAATAAGTTGTTTGTTATTTACTGTTACTTTGGTGTCTTTATTATTGTTATTTTCCTGTAGGGGAGTGCTCAAGTACCAGACCAACTTAGAGGAACACCCTCCTGGTTGCTTTAATCCTAACAAAACACTCCGACAGAATCTGACTGTGCCAAAGGCTTTTGAAGAGCTGTTCCCTGACTATACTACTGAGCCCTTCCCAGAGGACCTACCAGTACCAGAACCCTTTGTACAAAATAGCTTTGTGAGAGTTTGTTCCGAGGAACCCAAGTTTCAGTCTCACTTCCCAGAGGTCTGTATGATCCGACATTTCAGGTATTAAAAGCCATGCCAAGCCTTTCAGTCAGCCATAACCACTAATTATTGCTTTTCCAGACCAGATGTTTTAATAATGGAAAATATTATTAAAACCTTCTGAGGCATTCAAAGATTTGGGGGGGAAAAAACAATCTGTATTTAACCCTAAAGTGCATTACAATGTGCTGCATAGAACAGGGGGGATGAAGAAATGTCAAGAGATTGGCTGTAGTGTTCTCTTTTGAACAACACCATAAGAGATGTATTGATCCTACTAAAAATGTGACTTTGCAGCGTAGCATTTTAGAGCAAACATTTATATAACATTTCGTAAGGTCCTTTTGTAAGCGTTGTGTGGCAGTAGTTAATTGAAATAATCAAGCTTCATTTGTTCTCTTTTTCACATGCAGATGCGAGTCCTAATACTCATTTCTGGGTTGCAGTTGGTTGTGGTTTGGCTTTTATAGTCTGTTGTTTGCAGACAGGCTTGTTTTATATACGGCATGGCTAAATGAGTATGATGACAGTGGGGACAGAAAAGCCTTTTCTTTTTCTGTTTTCCATTTTCCTTTTGTTTCTTTATGCTTTGTGGCAGCAGCTTTTTCTTCATCCAAAATTTTCTCTTTTCTTTTGAGAAAAGATGAGCTGGGCTATATTGGCAAGTAGCCTGAGGAAGCTTGCAAATTTGGAGTTCATGAGCCCAAGGCCCACCATTCAAAATGGTCCCATAACAGACCCCACAGGAGTTTTTCTTTGTTATTGTCATCATTGTTTTCTGTTCAGTATGTGTCCCCTTTACTAGCTGCACTGGGAACCCGCTTTTCTATGGAGCATGTAATCCTAATGAGAAACAGTTAATTTTACATTGAATTCCTCCAACAAAGCTCTTTGGATTGGTATTTTGATGTGGTAATACTCCTGAATTATAAGCATCAGTGTATATATGGCTCCATATGACCCACAGGACAGCAAGGAGTCTTCTTAGGGGCTTAGGATGCCTGCTTTAGAGCCATTAATGGGAAAGGAGTCATGGAAAGAAGTGGCCATTCCGTGTTCTTGTGACGGCTTTGAAACACTATTTAGGGCTTTTTTCGATTTGGAAATATTGTGATTCCAAGTTTAAAAAAAAATACAAACAAACAAACAAACCCCCCCCCCCCCCCCCCCCAAAACACCAAAAAACAAGCTGTAAGCTACTGAAACTTGTAGGGGTTTTTTATTGAAAGTAAATGCTCTTCTAGTTGCAAAAGATGTGGATGTGTAATGTTAGAAATTGGGAAGGGCGGGAAGATAGATAAGGGTTGAGGGAAACTTTAATGCCACAGCTTGAATGACTGAGCAGATGTGGAATTAGTAGATAAGTCTGCCATAAGCTTATGGTAATTGACTCTTAGGATGGAGTTTAGCTGAGCAGCTGCAAATGTCTCCATCTGGAGTAGTCACCCAGGACTCCCCATGTAATCAGGGCAGAGAAATGGGCATTTCCAAGGCGTTTTCTGTCTAGCATATATCTTCCATGGGAGCAAATGGATTGTGATTCAGAAGTGCCCATTTCTCTCTGTTGTCTATGATTTTATGTTAGTTCAGTATCAACATAATTTCTTTAGCACAAGATTGCGGCTTTCTTAGGTTTTTACTTGAATCTGGGATGACCATACAAAGGTAATAGTCAAATAATACTGCAAGTTAGACAGCATATTTCTATAAATGTTAACCAATTATATAGTACTCCGGTCTGTGTAGTACTGTTTCTTTCATTGCTGAAACCAGCTGCAATCTAACTACATAAATTCAGAATAACATGGTAGCAAATGAGGTCATTAGCTTTTTTCCTGATGAGTTTTATAATTGAAATTGCTTATGCTTGTGGGTGATGCTGCTGGTTAGACTGATCAAGGCTCCAGGACATTCTTGGGTTTCTGCATGTACAGAGAGAGGCGTGGATGTTAGATGTGAAGTGAGATCCTAAAAACACTCATGTAGTTCTGAAAATAGAAAACAGTTAAAAGTCTTAGAGGTGGCATGTTTTTGTTGTCCCCTAGACGTGGTTGTGGATTTCCGGGCCCCTGTGCCTGTACTGTGTGGAGCGGCTGTACCGCTACATCCGCAGCAATAAACCAGTCACAATCACCTCTGTCATCAGCCACCCCTCCAACGTCCTGGAGGTCAGGATGATCAAAGATGACTTTGAAGCAAGGCCTGGTCAGGTGAGTTAATGTGCCCCTAAAAAAATCACTTTGCTTTCATGTAACATTATTTGTAGGGATGACTATCGCTTTTTGAGTACTAGCCCATCACTGAATGTTTTGAATGTATCCTTTCTACCATTTTATTTCAGTATGTTATTCTCCACTGTCCAAGAGTGTCTGCCCTGGAAAGCCATCCATTCACTCTTACAATGGTAAGAAATAGTGTTCTTTTCTGTACTTTCTCTTTTATTTATATTTGGTAAGCAAATAGTCTTTGTTTCTCTGAAGGTGACAATTCTCTCCAGCAGAGCTCATGTTTTATTTATGAGGGTACCAATTAATCTGATGGCATGATTATTATGTGTGACAGTATTCAATACCTATTTCATTTTCTCCACTGTTGAGAAAAAGGTAATGGGAACTTTTGTCAAAGTCTTTCATAAGTGCAAACCAATAATAATCAATAAAATCCATTTGATTTTGAAAACTCTTTTTGAAAGAAGTTTTTCAGCCATATTTCTAGACCTTAATACAGAAAGAGCACAAATGGTAATGAACTTTTGCCACCTTTTATTTTTTCAATGAGAACACATTTCTGTGACTGCATTTTTCAAAGTTAGAAAAACATCAAGTTAAAAAAAATCTAAAATTGTCTTCTGCTTTAATTTTATATTAAGAGATATATCTTATCTACATAGAGATGACTTAAAGTGATATACCAGTGAGGTCATACAATGTTAGGATTCCTACTTACTCATTTGGTTCAGAATGGGAACTGAAACCTTCAGAGACAGACTGGAATAATATGCAGTTGTATATAAATGGACCTGAAGTTCTTTGGGAGTACATAGTGCATAGACATGGTAGATTCTGTTAAAAAATCAAGTACTGACTGGCTATATTGTTACAAAAGCAAAGTCTAAGGTTGAGTATTAGTGGCAGCCTTTTCCTTCCGATGGGAGAAAATGCTTTTGGATTGCCTGAACTGGACATTCTTCTTCAGGAAGACTGTGGAGATTATTGTTCATGTTGAATTGCTTTCTTTGGACCGATAACTGATACTTTATTCCTACTGAGTTATAGCTAGTGTTGTGGAGCAATTGAGATATTTGTATGCCACCTGGTATTCAGAGGAAACAATGAGGTTCGGTTCTTTGTGTTTGTGGGGTGTTTTAGTTTAGTTTGTTAATTTACTGATCTGTAGGCTGAGCTAGGAGCCACAGGGGAATCCGCACTAAATTCTACCTAAAATCTATTTTGTTCTGTAAATCTAGGAATGCATCTCACTTAAGGGAAGCTGCCTCTGTATAGCTTGGTGAAGCATTAATGGCACTTTTGCAAAGTTTTCATGGCTATTCAATTTGCCAGTACAAACCAGAGAAATGTGTTATTTAACTGTTGTTAATGGAAGTAGTCACTTTTTAAGACTGTCCACTGTATAGTGCACAAAGCTAACTTGATATAGAATGCTGAAAAATTACATGCATATATGAATTTATGCAGAATGGATTAGTCAGTATTTATTTACATTTTCTTATTATCTTAGTGATCAGAACATAAATTTCAAGAACTTAGTTTAAGTCTCAGGTAGTTCTTTCCACTCATTTTGCCCTAATATAGCTATAGAGCTGTACCAGTGGGCACATCTTACTTAGGCATTAATCTTAAGGCATCATGTTCCTAATTTCTCACTGTCCATCTCAGTTGAAATTAATATGATCGTAATAATTTGATCATTATTAGTAAATGCACAGTTTGGAAACTGGAATTATTATAAAGATTTAGTCGTCTTGTATTAGGACACTGCTAAAACAAAGGATTTTGTGGTTTTAATTTTTAGAAGTAATGTCACCAAAAAATATTTGTCTTGGTTGCGGTGAGAGTTTTTGTCAGGGGAGAGACTGCTGACACAGACCTACTGGGTGAGGTCATAAGATGAAGTTGAATTAGATGTCAGATTTCTTGCATGAATTGAAAATTTCATCCAGTATCTGCAATGGCATAGTATGACAATGTATGTTATGAAAAATTATTTTTGCACATGAACTTGTAGAGCTAGGAACTATGGAAAATGAATTTGTAAATTTGAGTTTTCTTAGTGAACATAAATATGTCGTTTATATATAGTGCAGTAGATTTTCAGTATGTAATTGTAGTTGATAAATTAAAGTTTGTGTTTTACAACCATGTATTAAATATCTAACATTAAAATTAGCAGTTTCTACTCATGCACAATGCATTGTATTTTATGTAAGTAATACTAGACCAGGGAATTTCTGTTCATGCTCAATGTTTTACACTTTTAAGTGCAGTGATATCCTTAAGCATAATAGCATATCCTTTAAGATCACATATATATTCTAACTATTACAATATATTAAATTATCACTGAGTAGTTTGCCACAAATGTATTTTGCTACAACATTAAGTCTGCTGGAGAAAAGCTGTCATTGGGTAAATGACTTCTACAGCATAATGAGGATTCTAAGTGTCTAGATCTATGTCAATCTTTTTAACCAGCCTAAGCAAAGGACACATTTCCACATGTCCTTCTAGGTCAGAGAGTATGCTGTGGGCTGATGTTCTGCTTAGAAAGCTTTTTTGTTATTTAGCCAGCCATGGGACAATGCTTGTAGAATGGGTAGACAAAAGCTTAACTCAGTTGTTTTTCTGCTCCCATCTGACCTGCTTGCAATTACCAAGCAAGCTGGAACACTACTGCTGCTTCTTTTGTCAAATGATCATAATCCCTGGGGTGTTTTTCTAGGTTGGTGATGTGGTGGGGGGCTTAGGTCATCCACAGCAAGGAATTTTTGAAAGGTGTGTGTCCTTCAAGTACTGGAAGTGCACTGCAGCAGTGACTTCAGCAATGACTGCAGCAGAGCCAGAGGAGAAGACTACAGTCTTCTTCCTGGCACTCTTGTGCTGCTTAGAATCATAGAATACTTTGGTTGGAAGGGACCTCTAAAGGCTATTTAGTCCAACCCCCACTGCAATGAGCAGGAGCATCTTCAACTTGATCAGGTTGCTCAGAGCCTCATCCAGCTCAGGGATGTTGAATGTTTCCAGGAATAGGGCATCTGCCAGCTCTCTGGGCAACCTGTTCCAGTGTGTCACCATCCTCATTCTAAAACTTTTCTTCCTTATCCCTACTCTAAATCTACTCTCTTTGTTTAAAACCATTACCCTGTGTCCTATTGCAACAGGCCATGCTAAAAGGTCTGTCTCTAGGCTCTATGTGATGTCTTGTTCACACTGGTGAAATATCTGTGCCTAGAGTGTCCTTAAGAGACAAAAAAATAACCATTTCAGGCATATCTTTATACTCCCAAATGTGGGTAATAACCTTAAGGGGAATGGAAGGGGTGAGTCAGCATGAAGGAGTCTTGGAGATATTTTACTAGTCCCTTCCCTTTTTTGAGATTGTGTAATATTTACAATTTAGCTCGGTTTCTTACATAACACCAGGGTGGAGGAATGCTCAGGGAGACTGTGTAAAGGCCCTGAACTCACTCCCATTCCACTCTGGCAAAGCTCCCATGTGTTTTGCTCAGAGCCAGAGGGAGCTCTGAATTGTAACCAAGTGAGCATAAAGAGGCTTTATTCTTTTTGCACCCTGTTTTTGGGTCCTTTACATTGATAAGGTCTCCTTGAGCCTTTTGTTCTCCAGGAGTGAGAGCTGAACAGTCACAGCTCTCTCAAACTTTCTTTGTGGGAGATGTGTTCTGGTCCCATCATCATTATCTTCATGGCCTTTGTCTGGACTCTCTGCAGTATGTTCATGTCTCTCTTGTAGTGAAGGATACAGGTCTCGAAGTGTTCCTTCACCAGTGCTGAATAAAGGAGGATCACCTTCCTCAACCCTCTGGTAGTGTCACTTGTACCTTCTGAAATTCAGACACTTGGAAATACCAGTTTTCTCTCATGACCAGTGTGATTTCCATTTTTGAACTGTGTTTCTACTGTTTTTTTGTTCACCAGTGACTTTGTACTCACTAGTGTGACACCTTGTCCTTGGCAAGTCTGGGAAAGGTAAGGAAGAGATGCCCAGCATTTGAGATTCCTGTGAGTGACCTGCTGGACAGTTCTAGGTAGTGCATAGTGAGCTATTCACTTTATGGTGGCTTCATTGCTCCATTGTTTTGATTTGATTTCCACAAAAAGTTTTCTTTTTAGCATGTTTTATGATTTTTTTTCACTGATTTTTTTTTCACATAACTGTACATACCTGTTATTTTGCTGTGTAAGAAAGTGTGAGTCACGTTTTCAGTCCTGCATGCCCTCATGTCCAATTTACATATTTTAGGTAGGGCATTATTGCATCTTAGAATTGAATTTGAGCGGAACACAGTCAGTTACAAGATATTTTCATCTGTAGTGAGGAGAATTACATTCTGTATATAAATACTTTAGTTGAGTGTTTGTAAATGGACAAATTATTTTTGTGTATTTTGTCCTTGATGAACTCTTTAAAAGAGATTTATCTTTCAGATTAAGTGCAAGATATGGTCTGGAGGTCAGACCTTCCAGAGAAACATGCTCTGCTTCCTGAGACTGACATTTCTTTACACTTTTTGGAGGAAAATGTGGAACTCATATGCTGTAGAATTCAATTTAAATGCAATTGTCTAAATTAGTCTTTAGAGACCTTGAAGTCGTCTTTTTTTTTATGTTTTGGAGAATGTTCATTACCTTCAACATCATTCTGGTTGCTCTTTGTTTTAACCTGTAGGACCTTAGAGTGGCATTTTTTTTTCTGTCTCCATCATATGTTTTCACCTTGATGTTGAATTCCCTCTCTTTCCAGACACTTAACTTTGTTACTGATGATTTGAAGCAGCATAAATCCATGACTGCATGCTTTTTTTTTTTTTTTTTTTCCCTAATGAATGATATCAGAAGCAGAGTCCTATTTAGTATATAAGTTAATATCTTAAGTCACTTTTTCTACTGTGTTTCTGGAATTTCTGGCATTAGCAAGCACTGATTAGTAGTAAGCCTCATGGAAATAGCCTTGTGTTTGGCAGATTTTAAGTGCCTCAGAAGATGTCCTGGGTTCTGTTGTGAGGTCTCTGTGAATCCACTACTGAGTCAAAGCACAAACTCAAAGCTGCAGTTTGCACCACTTGGCTATCAAAAGACTGGTGTCTACTCCCAGCAGCTCATAAAGCTTGGTAACCTTGTTATTTCAGTAGTGTTGATTTTTTTGTGGCGAAGGAAGGTAGGAAATAATTACATCACTCCATTTAGAATTTAGACTGTAACAGACCTTGAAATAAGGACAAGATCTGAGGCATCTCCATCTAAAGTTGGAGATGCCTTTGATCTGAGGTTTGGTTTGGGAAAATTCTGTTTTGCAATAAACATCCATAATTGCAGCATCAAATAATCTATTATTCCAAAGTATTGACAGTTTTGGCTGTCACTGGCTGCTGTCTTGCCTGCGGTTCCTCCTTGGAGCTAAAGTCTGAATATGCTGAAGTTTCCTTTCTTGCCTTTTTTTTTTTTTTTCTTCAGTTGACACATACATGTATCTAAAGATACTCTTGTTGGTGTTTAAACACAGATAGCTTCCATAAACACTTGCTGAGTTTTTCCTGTGTCTGTATAAGACATTTTATATATATTCACTGATGGGTAGCTTCATGAGATAAAGGAGACAGGTGGCTCAGAAGTGACACATAAAAAGCAAAAAATCAAAACAAGCCACACCGAAGATCCCAGCCTTGAGACTCCAGAGCTTTATGAAATATGTGCTTTATTAATAACAGGGGAACTGCTTCTTCAAATGCTCCAAAGAGATTTAGCTCTTCATTCAATATCTTTATCCCAGTTCTGGTAACAGCTAGGCACTGATCAACTACTGCCAGCAAGAAGTTTGAAACATTCTTTGAAACTAGAAATTTTGTCCCATGTCACAGTGTGCTCTGACCTCCCCTGCTTTAGTGCTGCATTTAATCTGCTTTTAAATTGAAATAGAAAGTGGAAGAGTCTGGTAATAAAAAGCTCCAAGAAGTTCTGCCCTTTTGCTGGTTCTCCATATTTTTGAGCAGATGGTTAATTTGAAGCAGATCACATCAGGAGGATTTGTAGTGCAACATCTTCCTTCCTTTCCGTCCACACGCAGATCTGTATGAGTGAGAAAACTCCAGAGGGAGGATGGTATGGGTGCATTTTTTAACAAAGCGAAACTGAATTTTTAGGAGAGGATAAGTGTGCATATGCAAAGAGTCAGATCCGCTATAGAATACTTGCTTGATTAGTATCCAAATTAGTAAAGTAATATTGAATCTCAGCCAGAGAAACTCTTACATCCATTAGCCATCTCAGGTTAGATAGAAGAATTACCTGGGAGCTTTCTGAATGTACATGACAAGTTATGTACTGCACTTGAAAGCCTCAGAGCTATTACTTAATTGTAGTTGTTCTACTTTTAAGGGTTTTGTTTAGGTTTGCTTCTTTTTGTACACTGAGTTTTTTCTCACTACCTCTGCATCTCTGTTAAAGTCCATTTGGTATCTGGATTTAGACATGATGGGATTAAAAGGTGGGTGGCCCTGATCTGTACATTTTATGTTTTTGGGCCTGATTCCTTGTCAGAAAAGTCTCAGCAAATTTTATACTCAGTGTAAACAACATCAGAAGTACCATATTTGCTTTTTTTGAAAGGAAACTAGTGTTTTGTAGAGCCAGAGTTGTCTTCATCCCAGGATAATCCAGGGTTCATTTAAAATCGGTGAAGATCTTAACAGTCTAGCAGTGAAGTTTTAGCTCTAAGCTTCTTTAAGCCAGAAATTTTGTACTGCTTAAGGAGATGATGGAGTAACATGTGCCCTGCACTGTAAACTTAAGAAATAAAACTATCCGTAACAGGAAAAGCCTAGGGGCCAAATTCTGAAATACTTCATTAAAAAAATGGAAAAATTGTTGGAAGGTTGCCTGAGTAAAAAGTACGTAAGGACATCAAGAGCTAAGTTCATACTGTTAGATAAATACAATAAAAACAAAATCTAACATGATGACATTCTAATAAGATTTGTTAAATATCTTGTGCAAATAGTTATGAAACTTGTCTTTATGAGATGATTTGCAGAGCATTTAAGGAAATTGTGAAGTATCTTGCTGGCGCACTAAAGAAATCCCTAGAGCTTGTCCGCTCTTCATAGAAGTAGAATATCTAGCAGCTGTTTGATGAAGAATTTAAGTAAAACAAAAATAGAATAGATTAATATTGCAGATGTCTTTAGTACTTCCTCAGACTTGTTTGTTTGGTTTGGGGATTAATAGTTGTGGGGTCTGTATAAAAACCCTACGTAAACCCTGACTTTTATTTAAACTTTCAAATCTGACTCTTTTGGTGAGAACACAGAAATTGTTACAAGTTGACTAAATTTCAAGTTCTCTTTCAGCAGATATTTTAAACAGAAGATGACATATCCTGCTAATAAGCAGGGTTTGGGGTATTTTGATTTGATGAAAGTAAACTTACAATACATGATAAGCATCTACTGACTTCAGCAGAGACATGTTTTTTCCCATCGCAGATAATGCTTCTAGTTTAGCTGCTAAGTCAGGTTAGAGCAAGGTCTAGGAACTGCAGGAAAACATCAAAATAAACAAAATAGATCAACTACATCCCCCCCCCCTCCCCCTCCCCCCAAACAATAAAAAAAAAACACCTGAGCACAAGCTTTAAGCATGAACACATGTGGATAAAATATTAGAGGAAATTAAGTGCCTTGCCTCTTGCTGCCCTGAAATTAAGGCCATCTGGCCAGTGGGGCTATCTGCTTTAGCCAGGCAAAATACAGTGTGTGCTGGTAGGGGAGTTTAGAGGGACACAGCAGTTCCTCAAGGTGGTGGTGATCTGACTGGAAAACCCATTGATCCATTGATTGTTCTTTCCATGAGTGTCTCACACCACTGAGAGCCAGTTATCGTGAGCCTGGAGATGGCCCATTGCTTTGCTTGGGGATGATTGGACCTTTTTGTGCTGTTCAGTTTCCTTGTCCTATGTTTGTTAGCTCCGTGCTTTGTTGCTTGGCAATGTGTCCCTGTACCCTTGGAGGACTTGTAGAGGCAGCCTTGGGCAGGAGCATTCTTCTGCTTTTTATTCCTTAGAGACAAAGGCTTGCCTCCTGAGCATCTTGAAATGTTGTGTTTTGGGTTTTTTTCCCTAAGCCAGTAACTTGAGATGCGTAAATGAGATATAGGTTGAATAATGCAAGGATTGAAACATTTCTATTTTCTGTTATAGAGAGTTGTATTTGATGGTCCCTGTGCGTTCCTCCCAACTTGAGCATTCTGTGACTCTGTGATGTGTAGTGTGCCTGCTAGGGTGAAAGGCTAGTCAGCAGGTTTTTTTCCCCTAGTTGAGCTGCAGAGGAAAAGAAATGCTGAATAATCTCTAAAAGTATACTTTCATAGTGCATTTGTAGCAGCAATAGAGTAGCAGTCGGACTATTACAGAGTTGGACTATTAAAGACCTGCTAGAAAACAAATGAAGAAACTTCATATCATATATTCAACAATTTATTTTATGCAATACTGTGTGTGTTTTACCAGTATTGGTCTATTTACAATCCTACTACACTACATTAAAAATTTGCATTTTCATGTGGTGCAAGAGTGAAATCAAGGAACAAGTAGATTTTATGAATAGTAATCTCATAGATTGAGACCTAAAGAAAACAAAGATAATTTTTAACACTGAGAGTAATTTAACAACTGAGATTACAGGCAGTGAATTAGCCAAGACTGAACTACAGACTCATGGGAATTAATGGGTGTGGGCTTGTGGTTTGTGTTACAAAGGAAGTTAGACCCCAGATGACCAGAATGATCCTTCTTGGAACTGCAGCTGCTCAGTGATGCATCCTGCTGTGTTATGGTGTGTTTTTTCCACTAGCTAGACTGCAGGTGTCTGAGGTTGTACAGCAAGTAGTATATGGCAATGGAAAGTGAAAAGTCTCTGGGATATGTTACTGCAGCTGCTTGCTGGGAGTTGGCTCTACTGTGGAAGGGCTCTGGCTGAAGCCTTGGGTATTTGAGGCATGGTGGTCTTGCCTTGATCATCCTGGCACCCCTGATACTTAGATCATCCTCCATGGTTAGGATTTCCCCATGTTCAAGATGTTTTGATGTCTGCCAGTTCAATTAAGATAGCTGCAAGGCCAAGTCTCTAACAGAAAAAGCTTTTAACCAAAATCTAATCTGTAAAATAACATGAAACAGAGAAACAAATAGACATTTTAAAAAATCTCCAATCCTTTGAGGCAGAAATGTGTTTAAATTAATAACTCCATGTATTAACTTTTTTTCCCTCTTTTTTTCCTGAAATTTTCTTCTTACGGGATTAATTAGTTAAAACAGGGATAGCCCAGTGTTACAGAGTTCAGCTTCTATGAGTCAGACTGAAGTCTAGCTACTATTTTTTGGCTGCCTTTATATAGCATGCCTGTGTTTGTCATCACTCCTCTCCATTTTTTAATGTCAGAATGAATCATTTTAGGAATGTTTGTATCAGTTCTGTATGGAACCAGACAAGCTGCAGCTTACTGAGTTTCCAAGTTTCCCATTTTCTTGTCAGTTGGCAAAGTTGAAAGCTTTTTATTTCTTTTTTTCTCGTTTTTACTTTTTTTCCCTTTTACAGGAGGAAAAATACATTGGTTGTGTTTAGTTCTTCTTTTTTTCCCCTTACTTCTGCCTCTTGTCCAAACATGCCAAGTCTCTAATGTGTTTCTCTTGGTCTGGGTAAGGGTTCATTGAGTCTGGAGCAAGGATGGACTGATGAATACGGGTTTGCAGTGCATCTGGTTCACCCTGGCAGGCAGGAGCATGGAAACAGAGTCTCTGCACTGTTTGCAGTCCCTGCCAGGATATCTGCAAATCCATATTAGGATCATATCATGGCTTTTTCCTCAAAGTGAAAGACTGCTTTGAAGGAGTTTCCTTTTATGTAAACAAATCCCACAATGAGCTTTTTAATTCCCCCAATCAGACACTTTGTTCTTCCAGCTGTAGAACAAATCCTCTTTGTAATTTTGGTCACTGTTCAAGCCACCTACTGCAGCACCAAATGCAGAGGGTGATGTTTACTGTGGTGCAGTTTACTTGAGAGCAGTATCTCCACTGGAACTTTTAGAGGAGCTTTATTTGCAGAGCCACTGGGGTTTATAACTTGGGCATCCCTTTCATCTCCTTTCTTCTGATAACAGATATTCCTTGGTGTTATCTTGGTGCATGCATTAGCATTTCTGTGATAGTCAGTAATCAAAACTTAACACCTCTCTAAAGATGCTTCGCAGTTCTTGTAGTAGAGGTGCACAGAAGAACTGGAAACATTTATGAATTAACTTTCTATTTTCTTGCTAGTTTGCTGTTGTCTCACCCCATTTCCTCCACCCCAATACCTAAAAAGAGAGTATTTTAAAATGCTGAATAGTATTTAGTAACAATAAAATAACTTCAGTAAGGTTTGTCTCATTTCTTGTTCTGGACAGGATTTTTTGATTGGGAGTAGATAAACAGTGATGTTAAATATTCAGAGTACTCTAAGCTAGAAGCACGGATGTTCATAACATAGTTTTCAATTGCTTTGTGCTGGGCTCTCATGCACAGATTTCTCTATTGCTCATTTCTTGAGCAGATTTATCTTCTGGTATAGAATCACAGAGTCACACAGGTTAGAAAAGATTGTTAACCCAGCACTGCCATGTCCACCACTAACCCATGCCCCTAAGCACAACATCTGCATGTCTTTTGAACATTTCCAGGGATGGTGACTCCACCACTTCCTCAGACAGCCTGTTCCAATGCTTGACCAGTGTTTTGCTGAAGAAATTTCTCCTAATACCCCATCTAAATCTCTGCTGGTGCAGCCTGGGGTTATTATACAATGGGTGTCAAGTAGAGCTGCTATGATCTAACTGCTATGATCAAATTAGTTTGGTTACTTTGCATTCATATAAAAACAAGGCAGAGGACAACAGTAAACCATGATCACAATATAAAATCGTTAAATAAAATGTATTTCAAGTATGTATTAATCTAGTAGTGTATTATAAATTATTAGATTAAATTATGCAGTTTATTTTGGCATACAGATAGATAGTAAACCTATGATTACTGACGAATGTAATCAATTTAGTGGTTTAGAGGCATAAAGTTCTCCGGGGATTTTTGCACAATCCTTGTGTGATAACTTGCATTTGTATTCCAAGTTCTCTTGAAGAAACAAGGGGAAAAAAAAAGTATGGAAAGTTGTTTTTTTATCAAGATGTAGAAAAACCTGTTCTAAATTTTGTCTACATAGAAAATATTATAATGTATTGAATGTGAAAATATGTAGAAAAATAAGCATTGTAAACTGAGGAAAGTCTTCCATCTTAAAGATAAGAACATAATTTGGTTTCTCTGACAGTGTAAATATGCAACTCTATTAAATTTAACAGAATTCCTTTGGCTTCCAGTGGTTTTTGGGGAAGTGCCAAATGCTGGCAGATAAGCTGATTATTGTAGACATTCATACCTGTAAAATTTTTCATCTGTTAAAGGTATAGATCACTTCAGGTTAGAATGAGATGAACATTACTTCATGTAATTGTACTATCTGCAACAGTTAATTTGTGTATCATAGCATTTTCATCAAATGGATGCAGCAAACAAGTTCAAAATGTGGAAAGAATTACTGAAAAGCACTTGTGACCTTTAGTTCAATGTTGTCTACTCTCCCTTCTCATTACAGACTATTCAAGTTAGTGATTCCCCTTTTTGGAAAACAAGGTTAATTTAAGGAAAAGGACCTAAGATAAAGTATTTTTTTTCTATTTTAAGACTGACTAATTTTTATAATTTTCCACTGGACAGTGTACTGGGCAATAAAGGAAGAGTAGGGGGCTGCATATATCCCTCAGCATAGTTCAGTGGATTGTTTCTTAGGGCTCCCAGGTTAAAAGCAGCAGGAGGAAATCGGAATGTTACTTGCCAAAACACAGTTTCAAAATAATTTTAGTTGGTTTTTTTCACAGAGAGGGCATGATGCATTTCTGAGGCAGTTTTGGCACACCTTCATTTAGCCAAGGTAATAACTGCAGGTACTTGTATATGATGGGAATTATCTCCCGGAAAGGAGCTCAGCAGGGAGTAGCCAGGGAGTCCTGGTGAACACCAAGTTGACCATGAACCACAATGTGCCCTTGCAGCAGAGAAAGTCAGCAGCTTCCTGAGCTATATTAGGCAAGGTGTTGCCAGCAGATGGAGGTGACCCTTCTCCAATCAGCAATATATCTGCAACTCTGTGCCCAGTTCTGGACTTCCCAGTGCAAGAAAGACATGGATGTGTTGAAGCACAAAGAGTCATGAGAATGAGTAAGCAACTGGAGTATGAGGAGAGGCTGAGAAAGCTAAGCTGGGGAACAAGTGAAGAAAATAGAATTAGTGTCCTCAGAGGCACTGAGTGACAAGACAACACAAACTGATACACAGGAGGTTTCATCTGGGCCTAAGAGAAACCCTGCTCTTTCTGTGAGGGTGGCACAGGTTGCCCAGGCAGGCTGTGCAGTCTCCATCCTTGGAGACATACAAAGCACAATGGGATGCTCTCCTGGGCCACCTGCTCCTGCAGACCCTGCTCTTGCAAGGGGATCAGAGTAGCCAATCTCCACTGGGGCTTTTGAGTCTCAGCTATCATACAATTCTATGATTTCATGAAGGTTAAATATATAAGAGAATATTTTCATTACACTACATTCCATGTTCCCAGTGGTCTGTTAATAACACAGGAAAATTTACCCACTTCCATGATTGAACTTCTGAAAAACTGTCTTTGGATATTTCTTAAGATGCTGGAATATATTCTCCAGCAGTCTGGAAAAACCCACTGTTTAGAGTATTAACTGTGTTTACAGAGATGAGAAAGGTAAAATAAGTGTTCTGGGCAGTAAAAAAATATAAATACAAATTTCAAAGTTAAAATTAGAGGCATATAGGAAAGTCGGAAAGTCAGAGGAGGCCTGTGGAGATCATCTGGTTCGACCTTCTGGTGCAAGGGCTGTAGATGAGGTTATTCAAGGTCGTGTGAAGCTGAATTAGCAGGAAAAATTGTACCATTTCCCTGGGCATCTATTCCATGATGCAGAACCTTTTCTTATATCCAGATGAAATTTCCCCTGAAACAACTTGAACTCTTGGTCCTTTGTCTTGCTGCCATGCACGGTGCCAAAGAGGGAGAGCACCTTCATCTTTTCTATAGTGGTTTTTTCAGTTATTGGTAGACAGGCATCTCCCTAAGTCTTCTCTTCTCTGGGTTACTCAAGCACATTCCCTTACTGACCCCTCTTTGAGTGTCAGGTTATCCAATCCTCTCACTGCTTTGGTGGTCACCTACATTCTTCCTCTCTTTTAAACTGGGGGAAATTCACATAGCTCAGATGGGCATGTTTCTTCTGGTAAGATATAGCAGCAAGATATTTTTCCAGAACCCTATGAGGATGTCTCATAACTAGTTATAAGTGTCAAAATAGTTTTCCTAAACTCTAAAGAGAAATAAATCTCACTTTTATTGGATAATTTTTCAGGGTAGTGCAGAAAAGAGTTAGTCATAAGGGTGATGTAAATGATAACAGGTTTGAACTTATTCTGATTGGAGACAAGGGGTATTCTGCCATTAACTTTGTGGAAGCAGAGAATAACAAACAATTTTGTAGAAGATGTGCTGAACTGGGATTCTGGATAGTTGGACCAAGAAAATCAGTCAACCTCCTGTGAAACACAGAGAACCCTGGGGCAGCCCAGAGTACATAACTCTACAGAAACTTTCAGAACAGACCTTTTTGCTGCTAACATGCAGCTTCCTGCTGACAGGCTGGTTACTTGGTTTTTTATGGAGAATTAGTTTTGGTATTTTTGTTGAAAGATACTGCAATAAGACTTAGCAAACACTGGCCTCATTGTGTGAAGTTTGTCTGCATCCCTCTCTTGATGCTGTTTTTCTTTGAAGGCTAAGTCTTGCTGAAATAATTGAAACTCTGGGTTTCTGTACCTCATTTTTATCAGAAAACTTGGAAGATAATAAGGATTTACATATAAGCCTATCTAGTAATCAGTAGTTGTAAAAGGAGTGCTCTTCCCCCTCAGGAAAATGCAGTGATGAGCTGGGACTCTGTATTCCCTGTTTAGGTTTTCCAAGATGTAGATAATGCTGTAGATAACCTTTTACCTGTGTCTGCTAGATACAGAACTGACAGGAACCGATTCTCAGCCCTGAGGTCAGTGGTTTCACACTGCCCAGAACAGATTTTCATGGGAACACTTATGGCAAAGGTCTAGAACAGAGCCAAGAAATGTCTTCATAAGCGTGGTGCATTAGTATCTGGTGCATGGATTCTCTATCTGGGCCCCTTTTATTTATAATATAGATGTGTTCCTTTAATTTAAGCCCTTCCCTCAAAACTCCTGTTTGTCCTTAGCAGTAGAAAAAAAAAGGAAAAGGGACAGAGCTTCATCTTTTGGGTATTGGTTTCATGATAGAGCTTGGATTGATCCTTAACAGTTTGTAAAAAAGAGATCAAAACTCAGGAGTCATATCTCTTATCAGAAAGAAAGCAATTGGTGTTGGTTTGTAGAAGGAAAGTGAAGAATCTTTTCTCGAGTAATATTGCTTGTCTTGTTTATGTGTGCATCATTTGGTGTACCTGCTGTCCAGGCAGTGTATTTGAAATGTCCCTCTAGCAAGAAATGAAAATAGGGGGGTCCTTAGTCCTTGACTGGAGGTTTTTAGATACCATAGTGTGGATAAGATTGTAAGTTGTAACATTCCTGTGTAGATAGTCACAATCAATAGCTCTGAAGTGAGGGCATATGTGTAGAGTGAGAGAACGGTCGCTGCAATGGGATATTTAGGATATGGAATCTGGTGCTTTTCCTTTGCAGACTGTAAGCTCTTATGAAGTGCAGCAAAATCTCAGTTTCTATTTAGAAGAAAGCATCAATTGTATGAGAATGGTCATCTTGAAAATGTGGGCCTTGACATTCAAGAATCAAAAGTCTCTTAAATGCCTTAAGAATGAAGAGTCAGTTCCTTTTGATTTTGAGTGGTGTCAGTAGTAGAGGTGTATTTCCATTCTGTTGTTGGTATCCTTGCTGAGTACTGCTTAGTGAAGTGAAGTGGCTGTTCCCAGTCACACCCCCAAGCAAACATTCAGACTCCTCTGTGACCAGAAGAAATTATTAAGCCTGAATGGATGCTAGGTATGCTTGGCTTCTCCAGCTGTGTTTATGATAGACTTGCTTCTTTAAGGGTGCAGCTGCTGGTGTGGCTGTTTAGGAATGACCTATTTGCATCAGGTTCTGTCTTAACAACTGTACTTTGAATGCATTTTGTTATTTTTTTGTTACTCAGAAGTGGTTCTTAATATATTTAATATTTTTAGTGCCCTACAGATACCAAAGCAACGTTTGGGGTCCACCTAAAAGTAGTAGGAGACTGGACAGGTATGTAGAAAAACAATTCCTTTTCAGAGATGAATGCGTTTACTTGAACTGTTCTCACTTTCTGGCTTCAGCACAATTGTTCCTTGACTGTGGTGTATTCTCACTAGAGATTGTTCATGCTTGTTTTCCCAGAGTTGTTTTTCTTACATTCTTGATGCAATCCCTGCTTTATTCAGATGTACCATTTCCTCAAATAACATGTTTTTCCAACTGCTAACTAATCTTCTGGTTGCACTGTAATAATTTTCAACATCACTCCATTTCTTCCTCTTTTCCTTGTTTTTTGGGTAGTCAGCTACCCCTGTGCAGTGCAATGCCTCTGTACATAGTAGTGTCTGCAGAAATGCTGAAATGTGCAGCTCCCAGATAAGCGGATTTTGATGCCAACAGTTTGGATGGCAGCCAGGTTAATTAGCGCCTGTGGTACACTGAGATTACAGGTTTGCTTTCATGTTCTTCTATGCTCTTCCATTGCTCTTTGAATGTCCTCCAGACCAGGAATGTAAGCCAGGATTCCCTGCGGAGGAGTAGGGCAATTTGGTGTTCACTGTGACAACTGTATACTCAAGTGATAGTTGTCCTTATTCCTTGGTGTCTGACTTTGTTCCTGCTCAGCATAGCATTTCCTTGTAAGGAAGACAGATACACAGCAGGGTCTGGTTCATTTCTTGTGAAGAAATGTTCTCCATGTTAATTTGTATCAGCTTGTGTGTTTGTGGAATTGAGTCAAATGAGATTGTTGCCCTAAAAGGGATTAGACCAATGCAGAGATAATAAGTCTGTGCATATTTGTTGAACTTTCTAGTCTGGCTACATACTTGCTTCTGCAAGACTTCAGCAGGGAAAGGCTGGGAGGGCAACGCCATATGCACATGTGCCATAATCCCCTTGATTTTCTCTCCTTGCTTGGAGTGTTGGCCAGCCAGGAGCAGATTAGCCTCTGGTCTGCCGCTGAATGATGGCTCTTTCGTTGTTAAGTATCATTCCTACATGGAGATCACAGTATGCAATTTGGAAAAGTGGGATGGAGAAGTACTAGGTAAATGATTTTTCCAAAAGAAGTGGCATCTGTACAGTTTTCTGATTACCTCTGTGGTGTGAATTGCTCTCTTTTAGCATTTATGTGTTATTCTCCTAAGTCTATAGTCTATTTATCGTCTCCACTGAAAGGAAGGTCTGTCTAGGCTGCACTGTGTGATATTCAGGACACTGTCACATCACAGAGACCATTTATTGTAATAGTTCTGCTAAACAGAGATCTCTCTCCCAGTGTCAAGTGCTGTTGGGAAGCAGACGGTTTACCCGGCCCTTTATGCTGCATCAGTACCATGGAGCCCTGTTCTCACTCATTCCCTTAAGCCCTGTGACAATTAATGGTCTCTAATCTGCTGACTGTTTGAGGAAGGATTATTATATTTGCCACGTTCCTTATTATCTTTCTTAAGCATGCTCCAAAGGCTGCTTCTGCAGACAGGATATTAGACTGGAGAAGTTTTTATGAGACATACTGTCATTTGTGCTCTTTTCATGACCTATTCTCTCAGCCTTTATCCTATTTATTAAAATTCTCTTTTGAATTGCTGTCTCCCGTTGCTGACAGTTCATACCTGACACCAAAGAGACTTGACAATTTATTTCAGAGAACTAAATTACAAGCTTAAATTAAAAGGATGCAAGAGAGGCGCAAATATGCTATGAAATGCAGAGAAGAGCTGGTTAGTTGAGTTATTTCTCCTCTGGATAGATTTAGCTTCTGCTGCCTGCACCTGGGAGATGTGGTGAAGGAACATTTCCTGCCACTAGCTTTAAGGACTGGAGAGGGAGTACAGGTTGCTGACAAAACAAATCTGCAAGTTGTTTTGGGTCAAGTCTCTTAACAATGTCTCTGACTGATATTTTGAAAATGTAGTAGAATACCTTGTTGTAGGTTGGGGATGCAACTGCATGTCAAGAGAACAGGGGTAATAGCATTTTCAACTCCTGATGAGAGGTTGCTAGTGGTGGGAAGTAATTTATTGCCCAAATCTCAGTGTATATAATTTTAGATTTCAAGTAAGATAAGCTGGAAGAAGCAGCTTTTGGAAAAGTCAGTAATTCTAGAAATAATGCTTTGCATAAGAGCCGATACTTAGTAGATTTTGAGGCAGTACTGTTATATGCTTTTTAAAATCAATTATTTGAATAATGGAATATATAGGACAGAAAAAGTAGATAAGAGAAGAAGAAGCTAAAATAGTAACTCTGAGACCTTTGCAAACCAGCTGGTAATCTAGACCCGCTGTTTCATGCTCCATTCAAATGAAATGGTGCTATCTGAGCTTAGAACAGCTGAGAATCTGCCTCCCTCTGAAGCAGATTTGGATAAAAGCACAAATTTCCCTGCCATTATATAAGCACCCACATCCTTTTCCAATACAAATCTGAGATCTGCTATTTCTCACCCATTTTTGGTGGTATTAATAACTATGTAGTGCTTAACTTTCATGTTCATCACAGAAAACAGGCACTGATATTGCTTTAATGTGCCCTCAGACACCTTTGGAGCACATATCTTTGCCTGAAATGATTCCCGTAGCTCCCTTTGTAGACCTCTGACCTGTTTATATGTCTAGTTTGGGATAAGACAAGCCAGGCCCTAAGCATGCCTTTTTCTCTTCAGTCATTGTAAGGACTGTATATATATCTATAGATCTATATCTGTCTCGCTGCCTCAGAGGTAGGTAGTTTAGTTAATTGGCAACTGGTTGTGATTTTTTCCCATGTAAACATTTCTAATTTGATTTTCCCTTTCATCTTTTGCCATATGCCATGGGTACTGTGAACAGGCAAACAGCTATCATAGACCTTCCTAAAAATGGGCTTGTGATTATGCAATTGCTGTCCTTGTGCTGACATATGACTGCTGAAGTTAACACCTATTTTATTAACAAAACATTCCGCGGCACTGTGGAACACAGCTTAGTTGGACAGTCAGGACTTGGGTGCCTAAGTTAGGATGTGCTTACAGCGGCTGACCTGTGCTGATTGCACATGTGCAGGGTGGTTTAGCCCCGTGGTGCAGAGCTGAGTCAGCCTGTCCTCATCTGTGGCTTCCTCAGGCTGAGCTGGTGGGTGTTTAGAGCCTGCAGTAATATCGGGGGTCCTGCAGTGGCTCATGCATGGGTCAGAGCTGTGAGAGATGCATGGATGAGCTAATAAGCTGACCTTGTTACTGGCCATCCCCTCTAAATACTTACCTTGTTCTGCTTCTCTTGGTACCTGTGCTCACCTATTTTTCCTTTAGCTTTGAAGTAATTGTTGGCTTAGTGTTTACAACACGGTTTTTTGGAGGGGGTTTTTTTGTCCCACTTACTGTCTAGTTTGTCCTCAGCGTTGCCATCTATCAGCCTTATGTCTCTTCTGTCCTTGCTGCTGCCTCAAGTACTACTGCTTGTTTAGTTTTAAAGCTGACATTTCATCTGGCACCTCTGGAGGGAAAAAGAGAGGCTATGGGCCATGCCTCACGTCCAACAACTTGACAGCAGTGAAAAAAGACATGGCAGTGTATCAAGACAATGTGTCTCATTCACTAGACAAACTTCAGGGTGTGAGACAGAAAGTGATATTGATGATGCAGAAATAACAGGCTTCAAAAGCTGTGCAGAGTGTTTTTGTGGAAAACAAATACACAGCACTCAGAGGTGCTGAGGTGAACTGCATGCCTTAAGGCAGTGAAACATTGGTGTTATGCTGCAGTCTGTTGCTGGAACAAATTGATGTGGCACCATGTTTAGAACACTGATGCTGTTCTGTGCTCTACAGTAATTTGTATAATTTTTATATAATAGTGACACCATCCTACTGTGTAGTTGTGTATGTTCCCAGAGACATTTTCAAGTCTTGTCCTGAGCACTAGGATATTTATTTTGGGAATGCCATAAGAGCAGTTGAGTACCACCCATTGAATCTGAGAGTTCTGTCCTAGAGGTTACTAAATGTCATGGCAGCAGGAGGTGGTGATATGTGCAGGAACTGTCCAGATAGAGCCAGAACAGACAGATTGTGGAGTATTGATGTGCTTCACCCTAATAAACTCTAGATATCATCAGAAAATACATCTCTTTGCTTCATTTATTTTGCTACCTATGAGTTTATGCCTGGCCACTGGGTCATTCAGGTACAGGTGACCTTATTTGGAATCCTGGTTTGGCATGATGGGAATTTTTGTCTCATATTGGCACAGTCCTTTCTTTGGAGCAGGAAGTTCCAGGAGGGAAAAACAAACAAGCCATTTTTTAGTTAAAAATAACAATTTTCCACAGCATGGCAAATGTATGAGAGCATGAATCTTGTTTAATTCCCTATGGAATAAGATCTGAGACAGCAAACAGCACACACCCCAAATTACTTGTTTTTAAACAGAAAAACAACAACAACAACAAAGAACCCCCCCTCCTCAAAAAAAAACCAACCAAAAAGGAGGACGGTTGTTTGGGATTGTGGAGCCTAACTAAGGATTTTTCTCATGTTGACCAGAAGACGAAAATAACATACCTCTTAAGTGCCTCTGAAGAAAGATTGATCTGAGCATTCTAGTTTGGGAGAGTTTGTCAGGGGTATTTGCCTGACTGTGTTAAGTTCCTGCAGCTCTTGATTTAGGGGATGCCTGAAGCATCCCAAGGCTGTTCATTCCTGCACTTACCTGGAACTTTTCATCAAGTGTAGGTTCTAGCAAAGAGGCAATATTTTATGTTTAGTAGCCCTGAGAACAGTTTTAGATGTTTTGAAGTAGTGAATCAGTCAGTATCTACTGTATTGGTAGTGGATCTTGATTCTGACTTGAGGCATGTGTGGAACAGAAGATGACAATAAGGAATAATAAGACTACAAAAATTTGTCCACAGGAAGTGAGAAGATTGTCCCAGGTTACTGTAGCTGCTACTGAGTTTCTTTAAAAATATCTACTCACTGGTGATGAACATTTGGTCAACTCTTTTGCTATTACCTCAAGCTCTGTTTGATTTGGGTCTTTTCCATTCCATAGTAACATTTTTTTGTGTTCAGTTATTCCATGAGATTCCTGGCAGGGTGTAAAGGTGTTAATGACATGGTGCTGTCAGTTTTTCCAGCAAAATCTGTGTGTGGTTTTGGAAGAGCAGGACAGAGATGAGATAGGTGTTATTTTCCACTGATAGATTTTATGACTAACAATTTTTGTATTGTTAGGGAATCTTACTTACACTTCTGAGGAAGATAGCAGAATTGAGTGCTAAAAAGGTTTAATTATGTTTCCTTTTAATATAATTTGGCATTAGTAATAAAATGTTATGGTTACGTTACTGGGAAGTTAATATGCCTTAACACTATAATGAGCCATTGTGTACTGTAAAGAATATTAATTTTATTCTTCATTGCCATTATAATGTTCATAATTTATTTTATTTATTCCTGAAAAAAGCTCAATAAAAGGCAGGATTAAGATACTGAAGAAAAAGGAGAACAGATTTCATTTACTGACTGAAAGGGGCTGAAAGCCCTTTTCCTTTGGTTAAAGAACTAATGCTGAAGGTGAACATATCGGAATTTTTGGCTCCAGACCTGGATTGTTTTACATCAGTTGAACTCCAGCTGACTTAGTACCAAAAACAGTGTAACTTGAGTCAAATCCAATTTGAACAGTTAATGAGTTTGACGTCTAGAGGGGGAAAAAGTTATTAGGGTGAGAAAGCTACATTGAGGGAAATTTTCTCCTAGACAGAAGTCCTTTCTTGATGCATCCTGTTATTTGTAAACTCCCACACTTTTGCATATCCCAGGCACTTTTTAATTATGTAACCATTATAGAAAATGACATGACTCAATGATGTAATTTTTTTTTTATTATTTTTTTTATAACTTGATACATTATGCACTGGCTGTGTGGATGTTGCTGTAGTTGTAGTTCCAGGAACACAACGTTGCAGGATTTCTTGTCACGCCTCAGAGATTTTCACCACTGTTAGGAGCTACAGGAGTGAAGCCTGTGGAGCACATTAGCATGTAGCAGCTGATAGAATCAGAATGAATGTAGTGAAAAATGTAAAAAGCTCTCCACTTGAAAATAGAATTACAAGAGAGAAAACCTCTAGGACGTGTATTTGAGTGGACTGCCAGGCATATTTCTGGTTTTGTAATCACTGTGTGCTGTTTGTGTGCTTAAGAAGGCAAAGTTGCTGTTCTGGAGTTGCCTGTGTTTCACCATTTTTCTGTTAATGTCTGCTTAGGGAAGACTCATTCTTACATCATTTTGGTGCACAGCTGCATCAAGCAGTGGATATACAAAGTTTGGCTAAATTTTCAGGTTCCTTTGTGTGAGCATGGTTTCTAGAGAAATATTAGAGTTCACATCAAAATACCAGCTCTTCATGCATATCTGCACTTCCCTGGGGCAGTAGATTCTCTCAGATGCCATCCAAGTTCTGCTGAAGAATCCTTGCCAAATGTCTAGCTTTGTTCCCAGTTTATTGTTACTTCTCCCTTGGGGACAGAAAAAAAAAAACCCAGACACATTTCAGATTTGGAATTTTGAGTTACCACATTTTAACTAAAAATTGTGGGTTAAAATATCTTGAAAGTAGATTTGAAAGTTCTTTTTGGGATCCTTTTCTAACAGATTGTAAAAATTGCTGTAGTTAATAAGGAAAAATCTATTTCGGCTTTAGAACATAAAAAAAATATGAAAAACTTGTGTAGGAACTGTAGATATTTATAAATTTTATTATCAGAAGGAACAGTTATCTTTGCACGCTCCCAACTCCTGCATGATGCTTGATAGTTTCTCAGAATAATTTCTATACACAAGTTATATTATAAGGTGGGGATTGTAATGTTCTGTAGAGTTTTCAGGTTCAACCTTTAATGGGCTCTTTTTGTGCTCTTTGTGAAAATGAGGCTCAACTTTTTGGTGATTGCATAAATTAGTAGGGTTTTTTCCATGGTTTTCGTTTTTTTCTGTTCTCTTTTTTTGCCTTTTTCCTCATTTCAGTGCAAGAGCCACTTCTAGGAAATGTGTGTACATTTTAGTTGTTGCTCATTTGTGTGCAATATGTACAGAGAATGAGTGTGGCACCTTGGAACCTTCTGTTTGGTTATCTGTTCTATTAAATCCGAGTTCTAAGACCTTGTATTTGTCTGGTTCTTTGCTTCCTGCACCTTCTCCACTTCCAACATTTCTTGATATACAGAAGCAGTCAACAGCTTTCAATAGCAGTCTTGTTGATTTGGGCTCTGGTGTGATTTAAAGAGTAGTTCTCTTTTGCATGAAGACCACCAGTAATGGTGGTGGTTAACCTGTCACATTACCCTGTGTTGCACTTGATTCCTTGCTCTCTTCTACCTGTCTGATTATTTCTACTGGTGCTTGGATTGGAAGGGAGGGAGTGGCCATCACTCACTCACAGAATTTGTGCTGTGTTCAGCAGTTAATTCTGTGGGGGTTGATTAAAATTCCCACAGCATTGCAAATGCCATTCTGATCCAATAACCTGGTCAAATGAGGTTTCCTATTTTCACAACAAGCATTATATGACTGCTTCTTGGCATAATAATATTTTTGAAGTTCTAGTTAGGACATCCCATCTTCTTTATTGCAGTATTTTTCTCATTCTTTCTCTAAGTATATTTACTCCACTTTTTGCCAGCCACATGTCCTTACCCGGAGTTTCAGCCATCCTTAAAAAAGCAGTTAGCTGTTCCGAATTGGCTTTCCATTCCAAAATGCATTAAAATCAATGCTGGTCATGTTTGTAGGAGGCAAATCCTACACCTCAAATTTTATCATCAATTCCCTACAGTCCCTTGCAACTCAGCTTTGCATTCATGTGTTCCCCGCATCCTGTTGCTCAGTCCTGTCCTTTTGTATATGCATTGTTTCTCAGATGCATCAAATACAAGCTGGAAGATTAGAGTTTCACCATAAGGAAATTGTTTGTGATCCAAAACCTTTTAAGGGGCATCTTGCAACCACGTCTCTTTTGCCCCAGTCCTCCACTGGAGAAGGGTTCCTTTTTAATTGTAAATATTATTAATAAAAATTTGCCACCAACCACTTGTACAGTTATCAAGTGGAAAAATAGGATTCAGGTGTATGTAGTAGCTTTAAAAAAGTTGACTTCTTCCTTTAAAGAGACAAATCAAACCAAATTTTAGAACTCAAACTGAAAGCATCATGTCATGAGAACTGGCCAACAGCAAATTTCCACAGCTTCTCCCAACAGATATTTTGGTATCTGCTATGAACAGAAGAGTTTGGTTTAAAATATTTATGGCTACGCATTTTATATGAACCACACACAAAAATACATGCTAATCACAGCTCTGTACTCAACTTTGAACCTTGTGGTCTTGTGCCTCAAAGTTTGGATACCCCAGTGCAGAACACAGGGGCGGAGGTAAGTTCCTAGTGGGAATGGAGTCAGACTGCCAGTGCAGACCTTGTTTTAATATAAAGACATCCTTTTGTGAGTGTCAGTCCACTAAATTAATTTGTAATTAAAACCCAATTTTTTTCCTATCATCAGATCCTCAAATTGCAAAAGGCAGTGAGGCAGAAACATAATATACTATGAAGCTTAAGCTACAGCAAAGTTAATTAATTACTAGTGCATCCCAACTTTGAGGGAGACTTTAACTGGTGGCTGCTACATGCTGAATGTGGTATTTCTTTGCGGCAAAGTAATCAGTTATCTCAGTATTAACTGAAGTGCTGTGAAGAGAAACTGTAGGAGGGAATTCATAGTCTGGAAATCACTTTCTGAAATGCAAAGGAGATTGCATTGTGGTACATGGAGTAGACTGTGCTGTGACAGCAATAAATAGCCCTTTGGTATGTAGTGGAGCAGCTGATGGGCAGGGCGCAGCATTTCACTGATATCTGTATTTTGTTTCACTGATATTATAAACCACGTTTATAAACCACATTTCTGCAGCTCTGGCATGTTCCTGTTCTTCTTCTTTCTCTTTCTTTAAAGCTTTTTTTCCTCAAGATGGGGACAAAGTGTCAGAGCTTGTTTCAAAAAGGATATAATGACTCTTGTTGATATAGTTTGTAAAATTTGTAACAGATAAAACCAAAGTACATTATAATGACATAATATTCCATGAGAGGGAGATTTTGTAGGAAGAAGTAATATCTTTCATTAGATAGCTGAAACAGCTGGAAAAAATAAGGTCATCTTCCAAGCATGTAGTTGCCTTCAGCAGGTTTGACAAAGAAGCAGTGAAGTCAAGAAAAGAAAAGGGAATGAAATAACATTCCTGGCTACTTTTTAAAGCATTTTTTTTCTTTGAGAAATATGAACAATACAATTGGCTAGTAAATGAATAAATGTAAAATATAACACCTTTTTTTTTTTTAGAAAAAGTTAATTTAACTTTTTAGTAGAAAAATACTTATTGTTTCTCAAATAATTAATATGGTCAAGAATACTGTCTGAAAGCCAAAAATATCACTTGTAAATACGCTCCCAACTGCCTCTTAGGATTTGTGTGTCTCCAGCTTTCTTTATCTTCTCTTGGCTAGGTTCCCAGCTTAGGGTATATTTGCTGTAATGCCATGGTCTCACTCTCTCCTGGAGAGAGACACACTCACATCTTGGCAGAGTGCAGTTTCTGGCAGGGAAACTGCGAAAAGAGTTGGGCATGTGAGAAAACTTAACTATGACTTGCATGAAGTCCTCCATTTTATTTATATATACATGCCCACACGTATCCCTGAACTTTCAGCATTTGGGTGTGGTTTATAAATTTTCATACCTTTCATCTTTTATAATCTCAAATCCTTGATTAACAACAGTTTGATTGGAAACCTTTAACCGTCTATAGATAGTAAAATTTGGGCAGTGGTTTACAGAAAGCGTCACTGTGTCCTTTATAATTTGAAGGGAGCCTATTCTTCTATTCTGCATATGGAAGCTGATAATGAGTGGATGGCTGCTTGGCTTTTTGACTTACCTGGAAGAAGAAATTTTTTTAAGATAAAATGTTAGTAAAACTTAAAATTCTATAGTGAACACCAAGATCATAAGAAGAGAGAATACTTCTGTGCTGGGGAGAGAGCCTGGAAAGTCTGTGGATGCAAATAAACATATTAGTGTTTTTATATGTATTGGAGAACTAGACAGTGGTGGTGACAGCAACTTCTTTCAGTGTTGAAGGGGGGTTTTGGGGAGAGGAGGAGTTTCAGAGCTTATTGGCTATTTTGGGTATTTCTTAAGTGTCTGCTGTGAGGATTTTACTGTACTGTCAGTGATAACAAGTACACCTACAGCCTCCAAAAAGCCTCCTCATGTTATATGAAATTAAAATAAATCAGTGGGCAGTTTCTGCTCTTCACTGCAACAAGCAGCTCTAAGGACCATCTCCTGTCATAAATTTAACATATTCCCTTATTCATTAAACACACTGCAAGTGCCATTTCCTCAAGGAAAATGCCACAGACACCCACGCACATTTCAGAGTCAAAGCTGTGGTGCTTTGCTGTGCTTTGCCAAGTGACTGGTGCCAGCCTGACGGCACAGGGCTTTCCCTCAAGGATTTCTCTTACACTGTGTCAGCTGAGTGTCTCTTGAGTTTAGCTGTGACTGGTTTGAAAAAAACCAAAATTTTTGATTAAAGACATTCTTATAATTTCTGTTGTTTGATGTTTTCATTTTTAATGGATTGAGGGAATTATGCTAATTGTGCCCTGTTATTAACAAGCATGGCAAATGAAATTTTCAGTGCAATTTCCAAAAAAACCTAGCAATTCCTTAATCCAAAAATTTGTTAAGAAAGAATATTTCTTTAGGAGTGTTGCATACTTCCCAGCACATATGCACCAGAATGTGCCATATCTACATGAAGAGGATTTTATAATTTCTGTTTGGGAGTTTGGGATGGTGCATTGATGAATTGTTATATTGCAGGTTGTGACTGCTAACTGATATCTATTGATAGTTTATACTTATAGGAATTGGCAAAATCACTTTTTCAGATTAAGATGTGGCAAGTAATTTCCTTAAAGTGATGTGAGGAACTGTTTGATCCAAACCACGTTAAACCACTTGTTCTTTGTTCCAGAGAATAGTTAGCAGTTTAGTATTGCATAGCAATTTTTTTTCAGCTTTTCTCTCCTGTTCAAGGCTGGGAATACTTCTTCTGTTGGCTTGACTAATAACAGACTTTCTGTCATGTAAAAACATGTCTATTTAATATTTAATTATGTTCATAACATCCTAGTTGAAAGCTGGAGATGGCAACCTCGTAAAAAATCCAACAGCATATTTTAACAAAAGTCTACACAAGAGCTAGTACTAAGTCAACAAATATAAGTATTTGTAAGAAATTAGGAATTAAGAATAAGTGAAAACTACCCAGACTAGGTTGTATGTAGTAGTTTATATTCATGCAGTCGTCTGGCTTAAGTTCTCAAGAATGACTTGTCTAATTCAAATGTAAGAAGAAATAACAGAATTGCTCACATCAGGGTGAAATTAAACCATACCTTGGATACATTTTCTGATACACTTGTGTGCATTACATTTTATCACCTATAAAAAAAAAAAAAAAAAAGGAGGAAAACAGTATCTAATGGCTCATTTCATTTGTCAGTCATTCAAATGATTTCCTGCTAAGGTTTTGATATTGCCCTTTGAGAGATGTTACAAGAAATGGAGCCTCAGCTGTGATTAGATCTTTGGAAAAAAATGTACATTTCTTCCTAGTGGATCATCCCCAGCTGACTAGCAAAATTTATACAGGAAATAAGATCCAGCTGAGCTCTGATCACATTATCCTGTGTAATGCTTCAGTGTAACTAGTTGCTTTTAGAGAAGAATTTGTGTGTGTTCTATGAAAGACACAGGCAGCTGAAAACACAGGGGAAATGATTTTTAGATACCCATGGAGTCCCTTAGTACCCTGTTACTGCTTTTGTTTCTTACTTGCAGCCCCGCTGTTACCTCTACCAGTTCAGTTCAGCCAAGCATTTGACTGGACAGGCATTTCCTGATCAGGGTGTCTGTCAGCTCTGTTCACTCCCAGTGCAGTATCCACACAGTGCAGCTTCCCCTCCGGGAGCAATTGAGCATCTTCCCTTGAAGATATTCCCACAACCTGCCTGTGAGCAAGGCCTAATGATCCCTCCAAGGTCAGCTAAGCCTTGGTGATCAGCAGCTAGGTTCAAGGCCGCTGGTGAAGGGATGAGCAATCTCCACTTTATATTCCAAGGCAGTAAGTGAGGGTGATTTAACTAGGAAACTCCCATTCTCTTTCACAAACTCCTTTTTTTCTTTGGCATTCTTCTCCCATGCCTGCCTCAGCTGAGAGAAGCCAGTATTTAACCCCTGAAGCTTATTGCAGGGCAGTGTCTTGCCCTGCATGGCTATCAGCTGTGCAAACAGTTGTCCCCTAGCTCTGTCCATCTTGTCAGACAGACACGGGTTTGCATTTTTACCCAAAGGTGGAAATTAAGGGGAGCAGCATAAAATACTGCTATTCATATTTTTTTTTCACAAGCAGACCTGCTGATTATATCCTAGGATGATGGAATGGTTTGGCCTGCAAGGGACCTTAAAGACCATCTGGTTCCAGCCTCGGAGACACATAAAACTCAATTGAACATGGCCATGAGCAACCTGCTCTTTCTAACTGTGCTTAAAGCAGGACTAGATTATCTCTGCCCTCAACGATTCTGTGATTCTCTATTGTTATTATACAGTAATTTATTTGCATATTTGAGAGTAATGATGAAGTTGTGTCTGTATTAGTAAGAGGGTGAAATGATCCCATGCTTACGGTTTAAATTGTCACCTAATATGCGCAAAAGCGCAAGAATGAGTTCACAGTGACTAGTAGTAGTTTTGTTATGGTACAAAATTTCGGTCTTGGGTTAATTCTACTGTTTTGTGACTGTCATATTATTCTGTTTAAAGAAAAGGTCTTGTAGCTTGTTCAAATGTGTAAAATATATGACACTTGCAAACATATTTTTAGACCTGGCTAAATATACCAGTGGATGTATGCATGTGGGTATGTGCTGATGTTTAATATATTTGGTGACAAGCTAATACACATGGCTGGCAATGATGAGACCATGGCAGCCCAAGAATAACACTTTGGAGTCATGATAACTATTTCCATGAAGACATCAGCTCAGCAGCAATAAAGAGAAAAATTATTAGGAGTGGAGTAAAGAATAGAGCCAAGGACATGAGTGTGCAGCTGGTGGATGTTTCTGTGGTGCTACCAGGACTTCAATCCTGTGTGCAGGTCTGGTCTTCATCACTCAGACATGACATTGGCCGCGGTTCAGGAAGGAATGGCAAAGATGATCAAAGGTGTGTAGAGGCTTCCAAACATGGGATAACTGACTATGCAGGGATTCTTCAGCTTGAAAAGGCTATAATTTAGGGGAATATAGCCACACTCTGCAAAATCATGCGTAATGCTGAAAGAGTGGATGGGTGGAGCCTGACTGTTCACAATTTCTGCCAGTACCAGAGTATTTGGCCAACAACTAACAGCCAGTGAGATTTCAGATGAAACATAATGTGATGAATTTCCATGTAGTAGGTGAGAAACACACAGAAATCCTTGTCAAAGAGTGTGGAATAGGTTAGTGTGGAATGGGGCCTGGGCAAGCATTTTAAAAAGAAGTCTAAGAATTTCTTAATAGACAAACCACCTTAGAGTCAGGAGATACACTGAGATAGAAAAGCTTGAAAGCAGAAGGGTCTTAACCCATGATCATTCTTCCATAGATATAAGTATCTGCAAATGAATCCAGATATTAGAGTAGGGGGTGCCTTGGTGTGAATCAGTAGAGCCTGATGAATTCTGCCTTTGGTCAGCCTTTTAGAGGCAAACCCTCTGGAGATGTGCAGAGCTGGAAACTAATGCAGTAATTGCACAGCTGGATAGTAGCTTCATTTCAGTGTTAAAAAGCAGCTTTTGAAAGGTTGGGGTTTCTCCAGTTTCTGTATCAGATTGCAAGTTACAAAGAGAGAACCAGTTGAATCTCTCTGCTTTGCATAGTTTAAGTTTTTGGGTTTTTTCTATGAAATAAGGACTTTTTAGAACAAATGTCACTGTGTTATCTTAAAGCTCAAAAGGATATACTGGTGCCTAATCATTTCTTCTGGCTTGTCATAAAAGAGGAGAGCACAACAGTAGTGAAGGAAATGGTACTTGAGCCTCCCTGCATTTGCTCATGGGGAATGCGAAAAGCAAAGTACAGAGCTTCATGGTCAAAGGCAGCTACTGTAGAATGAAGTGCTATAAAAAGTCTTTTCAGATTTTCCTTTTAGTTTCCTTCAGAGCCTGTATTTATAAAGGTATTTTTTAAAGTTGAAGTTTTGTGTTGTTTAGAAACCATGTTTTACTGTTGCACTTTGTAAGAGCTGAGTTGTGGAATGATCTCTACTGTCATGACAGAAATAAGTCTTCAAGTATAGTAAGTGTCTATCTCTAAGGCAAAAAATGTTCCTTAACTAAGGTTCCTTGATCATTCTGAGCTCCAGAAGTCAGCTAATTCCCAGCTCCACTAGGGTGTTGCTGTGTAAATTTCAGAAGGATTTCTAACTCAGCAGTGAGCATCAAGACTGCTTGAGGTTGGTGTTGTGTCCGCTTCTCTTCCCTGGCTGTCTGGGAACCCCAGGTCTGGCAGTGTAGTTAACAGTCTGGGTCACACAGTGATGTCTTGTCAGGTCAGTCATATAAAATGCAGTCTAAATGTGGTCCTCAGAATCTCTCCTGCCTCTTTCGAAACAAAACAAGTGATGCTTTTTCCTT
Organism: Sylvia atricapilla; assembly: GCF_009819655.1. NCBI lineage: Eukaryota > Metazoa > Chordata > Aves > Passeriformes > Sylviidae > Sylvia > Sylvia atricapilla. Next base: position 34,282,650 of record NC_089141.1, on the reverse strand, counting down.
CCCATCATTCATCTTCCAACCTTTTAAGGTTCCTGGGACAAGAACTGCCTTTTGCTCTGTTTTTTCATTGGCTGATGCATGGCTGTATATACTTAAATCATACAAGATGTGTGATTATAGTATAAATGAGGGAGATCTAGTTAGAAATAAATCCATCCAAGCTAATTTTGATGTAGCAGTTGGGACAATTTAAGGGCACAAGAAAGCACCAAGAATTCCATCAGGAAAGGAATTTGCTGATGCTGGAATCAGGGAGGGAGAATGATTGAGTCCACTTGCCTTTCTGTAAATATAAACAACAAAGGGTTTATATATAGTTTTCAGCTTTCTGGGTTTTCGCTAGTTTTCAGGGTTTTTCAGAAGCTCTGTAAATAATGACCCTAATTAATCTTTCAGACGACTGATCAGGAGGGAAGGAAATGGTGGTGAAAAATAGGAGAATTAAACTCCGTGAAGCTTAATGGACTGCGAGTCGTGGAAGTTCAATCTGGTCAAAAAGCCTGTCTCTATCAGCAAAATATGTATGTTTCAGGGGAATTCCAAGGCTGATGATGTAATCATTTTGGAACCTTTTGGTCATCAGCATTAACTCATCATCTTTTTTTTTTCCCCTTTTACTCTGGTAGAGGATATTTGTCGCTCTGACTGTTCAAGAGGAGAGAAGTGATAGCTCCTTAATTTCAGGAACTTCAGCCATTAATAAGCCGCAGGTCAAACTAAAATATCGTACATTTAATTTATATGCCATCTTGTTGCTCATGATCATTTTATAGTCCTGAACTGGCAAAGACTTCTTCCTAATGCCTTTTTATTTTTACAAGGCACTGCAGAACTACTTATGACGGCATTTCCAAATTTACAGAGTTTGAAAACAAGTCAGATTAGTGCATCTCAAATCCTATTAAGTATCATCATCAGTTTAAGGAAGGTGACTTCTTTTTAAATTTATTTTGTTTTAATTACTGCAAGTTGTTATTCATGACCTGAAAGGTGTTCAGACCACTGTGAATTTTGCATAAAACTAGGCAGACTTTTTAGTTTGAAATTGAAGGACTTAAAAGTGTCCTTGTGGTGAAAGGTGGAATTGATACTTGTTTCTCAGTGACTGCAGAAGAGTTAATTACAGAAACTTGTCTACAAAATATCCAAATGTAGAAGAGTGTCACTATGGATAGACCTTTGGTAGGCAGCTTGGCTGGCTGCTGACCTGCAATTTCTGTACTTTATAACGGATTCTGTTTTCCCACTCTCTGGTTGGTTTCTCATCACATTTCTATTTATTCTTACTAACTTAATAAAAGAAGTCATTAAAACTGGTATTTAAAAAATCTTTATCCTGTTAAGCCAGATGTCATTGGTTTTACAGTGTTCTTAATTGAGCTGATTGTATGCAATTCAACCTTTTTTAATTAGAGGTTCAGAAGATGGTCTGAAGGTGTTGGATAAAAGATGGTTGGGATAAACAAACCAGTAATGCCTCAGACTTTGGTTATACAGTGCAGTGACCTCATAGCTTCATACCCATCAAACTCTGAAGGAGCAGGGATTTGATTTTTCAAGATGTTTGGAATCCAGCAGAGAGAAATCACAGTGAAAGTGGAGTGACTTTTATTGTTATTTTCTGTAAAGTATTTTGTAACAAGAAGAAGGGAGAAAAGACAACCACAAGACCTGACTTTTAAAGTCAAACCTTACTCAACTGCAGTGTGTGACTTTTGGCATAATTTTTGAAGTGCTAAAACAATAAGAGCTTCAGAGATGTGACAGCTTTAAAACACAAGGCCAGTGCTCATTGTGCCACGGTGTGTTTCTGTCTACAGAATGTGAATAGTAATGTGTTTTAGCTCACAGGGATCTTCTATACAATTTATTTTTCTTTGCTTTGAGAAGCCCCAGATATTAAAATATTGCAAAAATTTCCTTTTCCTGGAAGAAGGAATCTTGACTGCATAACCAGTTTGAGTGACCTTCAGACTGTATGCCCATTCTTGCTCTCATTTTTCTGACATTACTGTCAAAACACCACACTGAGCACAACCCCATTCTGTTTGAGAACAAATACAGCATTAATCTAAATATTTTAAAGGAAAAATTTCTCTTGAAATGCATCCTTCTGTCCTTGTGGATAAACTGGCTTGGCATAACATGTATTACCATAAAGATGGTAATAGCATTTATAACTGAGATTCCTGTAGCTGACAAGTGAATATGTTATGTCGGGAGGGGGTGGAGGAGCAAAAGGTAGAATAGAGAGAGGAAAAATTAGATAAAAGACAGGGAAGAAAGGTGTAAAAATGTATAAGACAGGTTAAATCCATAAAGATTTCAATGGCAAACTTTCTCTTCTTTATGGTCTGCAGCCTTTGTGATTTAGGAGGACAGGGCATAAGACTGTGTTATTACAACTGGTCTCCAGTCATCACAAGTAACTAATTATGCTGTGTGTTTAGCTAAACATGAACGGTCTCTGTGAGACTGCTTGAATTTAACTGAGGACTTCTCACTGATAAAGGGTTTGGAAAGAGTTGTACACTCAAAATGAAAGCCAGGAGAAAGTTGAGGCAGTCATCATACTAAAACATAAGCTTGAGCATAAGATGTGACTGTGCAATCCTTTTTGATGTCCTTGAGAACTTTATCCTGTGGGCAGACTTATGGGAGCATCAGTGAGGCGGGCTCCAGTGTTGCACTCAGCAGAGTGACAAAACAATCAGTGGGATAGCTGATCTCAGCACAGCGTGAGCAATCCCATAGCTAGTACAGACTTAAATCCATGCAAATTGTATGAATACAATGAGGAACAGAGAAGGTAATTGCCAGTTTTCAAAAGTAAGCAACCTTGGCTAAGTAAATGTTACTCTTTTTTATTTTAACAAATCAGACCAACACCTAGACAAAAACATCACAGGAAAAAAGGACTCAGTTTTGGAAGACACCTCTCTAAAATTATCCAAGTAATGAAAAGATTGTGACTTGTTTGAGTTCTATTGATCAACTACTGATGGCAAATCAAAATAATGTAAAAAATGTTCTAATTATTGGTTTAATTAGTTCTCAAGTCTTTAATTTGTTGTAGCATGAATTAGAAGAAGATCTTAGGTTTCTGAAAAAATCCTTCTCCCTTTGGGAAGCTATTATTGTGACTTTTTCCTTGTGAATTGAAAAGTTTTCTCTTGCACAGCATTAGTCTTCTCACATTTACTTTTGTAAGAGCACCAAAAGTACCTGTGCTCTCAGTAGCTTCCAAGGCTCCTCATCACCTTGATGGATGGTCCTTAAAGGCAATAGTGTCATTTTTACTAGAGTGACTTTGGGACTATGCACACATATGTGTAGTAGGAGAATATAGAGCTGAAAATTGACATGTGTACACAATGGTCCCATGGGACAAATCAGCCCGAAATATTCCTGCATGCCATTTCTCTGAAGAGGATTTACAGAACTTGGAGGTTAATGTGCTTGGAGAAGCTGTAGAACAGATTTGAGATGAGGTGCAACACTACCATATAGTGCAAGTGTTTCTGTGGTGTCCTGGTTTTAGATGGAACAGAATCGGTTTTCTTAGTAGTAGTTGGTACAGTGCTCTGTTTTGGATTTAGGATGAGAATAATGTTGATAACATAACAATTTTAGTTGCTGCCAAGTATTCTTTATGCTACGACAAGGACTTTTCTCCTTTACATGCCCTGCCAGTGAGAAGGCTGGAAGACATAAGGGGTTGGGAGGGGCACAGCCAGATCAGCTGACCCCTACTGGTCATAGGGATATTCTGTACCATATGGCATCATGTTCAGTGCATAAGCTGTGAGGAAAGCTGGCCAGGAACTGCTGCTCGGGAACCGGCTGGGCACTGGTTGGCAAGTGTGAGCCGGCTGCATTGTGCATCACTTGTTTTGTATAGTCTAATTATTTTTATTATTACTGCCATAATTATAATTTCTTCCCTTGTCTGTCCTAATAAATTGTCTTTGTCTCAACCCATGAGTTTTCTTGCTTCTACTCCTCTGATTCTGTCCCCCTTCCCACCATGGGAGGAGTGAGCAAGCAGCTGTGTGGGGCTTGGTTGCTGTCTGAGCTTTAACCACGCCAAATGGAAAAATGAGTAAAGTCATATGGTGAAAAGAAAATACATCTGCCTGGGAAATTTGCCATAGCATGAGGGGGGGAAAAAAAAGTTGACTTCAACTAAAGCAAGATCTAGTAGGAAAACTGTTCAGGCCGATTTCAGATGCCATAACTTGGCCACTTTTGCTCCAGTACTGGCCAACCCTGTCACATTACTATTCAAAATATTTTCAAGATCATCACTTGCTGAATTGAGTCCTGGAGTACAGCCAGGTAGCCTTGATTGATGTGAAAGGGCAGCAGCACAAGAAAAAGTCACAGAGTAGTCACAGATAGAGATGGAATATGGCTCTCTGCCTGGGTCATATCAATCTCAGACAGAACAATGGGGCAGGACATATCTGCACACTCACTGAGATGTGTTTTGTCTCTCACAGAGAGTCACAGATCCTTACCAAGATCTGAGAAACCAGCTTCACTCACCAACCTGTAATGTGGTGTTGTGCAGCACTGAGCTGAGTGAGGACATGTCTCTCTGTGTTTTACATCACTGTCACACCTGGTTACAGGCCCTCAAAAGTAAATCAGCTGTGCCACTGCAAAGACAGATCCTTAATCATGGTGTCTTGCACCATGTTCTAGAGATCAAAATCCTCAAGTCATGGAAAGAAGTGTTGTCACTCAGTGTTTGTAAACTACCTCCTGTTCCTCCACCGGGCACACACAAAGGCTGTTGTTTGAATGAAGGTTTTTTTAAAGGATGCCTGGAAATGCAGTGGTAGCATGGGTTGTGTGGGGAGATTACTGAAGCAGTGGTGGAGGTTAATGTGCTAGCTTTGATGAAGGGATATTTTACATCAGTGAAAACTTTCTGAAGACTTTCAGTTCTTGTCCATTGGCTTTTGAAGATGGTAATTTATCATCTTTAAGTATGATAGGGCATGTGTGTGTTCAGCCTATTGTCATGTACCAGAAGACTGAAAGAAAACCCAATTTCTCCATCTTCCTAAAAATTCAAGCAGAGGTCAAGAAGTATCATAATGACAAGCTTTTCCTCAAGACAGTGAGCAGGCTGTTTCCTGAAAGGTACTCATTGGATTTAACTTTCATCTTTATAGCATTGCATTTATTGCATTTATTTTTGTTGGCCACATCTACTCTTTGTTCTAGTTAGGTACAGGAAGGCTAAGTTACATTTTGAAGATGTGAGAAGAATTTTGGAGGTACCAGTGCTTATTTCTTTCAGAATTGAATATGAAGAGGTGTAGAAATAAAGGAACAATGATAAACCCTTCTTTCTTCACTGGCAGATTCTGGTATCTTATCCAAGATGTTTGCAAGACATTTTAGCCAGCTGAGAAAAGACTAGAGGTGTGAGGCAGCTCACCTTTAAAACTGAGGCCTTAACAAGAGAGTTTTCTTTCTGAATTAACTGTGATTTTTTTCAAAGTATTAAAGCTTTATGAAGGATGATTTGGATGGGTTTCTTTCCACTTTAGAGGCTACATAGCAGAATTGTATCCAGAACATTACATAAAACTAAATGGCTTTTTGTCCTGTAATTTCCTTATTCATAAACTTGATGTTAGAGGATATTTTAAGATACATAGTGAAGGAGGACTACACTGACCCTCAGGTTCAGTTTCCAGAATGAAAACTTCATGGAAGAGGCTTAGTTTAGATAGTACATAGTACATACAACACAGGCTACAAACTGTGGTTTAGCAAAAGAAGCTATAGCAAATACCTATAGCTGAAGCTTTTCAGCCACAGTTACAAAGTCTTGAAGGAAGGATAGGATGTGGAAAGGGCATTGGTTCTGTGTCACTGTAGGACAGAATAAAGTTGTAGGTGATGGAAGGAAAAAGGAAACAGCATGTCCTATGATATTGAGAGCTAGGGGAAGGAATTTCATCTGGGTGGGAAATCCTATTCTATCCCTGAATCTGGGTATCATGTGAATTTTGAGGAGGTTTCCATGTTTCACAACTGAGAAATCTGGACTGATAGAAAGTCCTACAGATCCCACTTGACTTACTGTGTCTAACCAGTCCTAGAGGAAAGCGTAAGAGAAAGGCAGCTATGCAAACTACAACCACCCATTCATTTGGTAGTCAGTGAAATAAGTTACAAAAGCTTTACCTCCCACAGATGATCATATCATGCAGTTTTTGAAATAGATAAAAATGACAAAAATACAATCCAGTCTTCCAACCATCCTGAAAAACATCTAGTCAGTTACCGAAGGATTTGTACTGCAGTTTAATTTATATGAATTAATTAATCTATGTTTCTTTCGACTAATGTGATCCTTGAGTGGCTGATGATTTCTTGGGGGTTCCTCCTTTCTGTTTAGACTAGGCTCTTCAAGGCAGGAATTGTTTATGGCTGTCTGTGTATGATACCCAGAAGACCTCTGTGCAGTCATCAGAAGCTCACAGATACTACCAGAAATTCAGTATTGAATAAAAAAACCCCAAATATTTTGAAATATTAAAAGGTTTTACAGGAAACAATGATTTTTAGTCCCTCTACGCTTACTGTTGTCCTCTGCTAAGTATTGCTGGAGAAGAGAATTCACTGATATTACTGCTTGCTTACTTGTGGCCTGAACATATAATGCAGAGTCACAGTCTGGGTTTGTTTTTTTTTTTTTTTTCTTCCTTTTTTTTTTTTTTCTTTATCCTGACAGAAAGATTTCGGGATTTACTGCTTCTACATTCAAATCAAGATACAGAGATTCTGCCCATCTTTCAGCAGAGACGCTATCCCAAGTAAGTAAGATTGTCTTCTTGGGAGAAATAAAATCTTTATCTATTTGCAGCGAGGGAGAGTAAAGCATTTATAGCACTGTACATGCTTTTGGTGCAAAGTCCTTAAGCAGAGCTGTCATGGAGCCTCGCTAGCACTGGTCTCTGCAGTCTTTTGAGTGGTGTCAGGAGAAGCAGACACACATTGCAAGCACTCTCAGCTGTCAGTGGGGGAGGTGGTGGAGCACAGATGTTGAGTTGCCTGGATCAGTGTCTGATGGAGCTTTGTTTCTCTGTTGACACAGGTAGATGCTTTGTCAGGCTAATCCCCACTCTTGTCTTCAGGGATTTCATCATTTATGGTGACAGATTCCCGTGAATTTTAATAGGTTTTCCTCTGAAAGCCTGCAAACACTAGGAGGCACTTTTTCCTGCCTTATTTAGGGGTATGTGTTTGCCTATATCCCCAAAGGGATCAAAAGAGTAGTGTTGAGTGTTAAGGAGGTCTTGAATGTATTTTGTATCCTGGACAATACCTCTTCTTTTTCCAAGTGACAGACCTGAATGAAACAATAAAAGCTTTTTGCTATTATATTGACTAGAAGAAGCAGTCACTTTCAGCTTGAACAAGAGGCAGTGAAGGGGAAAGAAGAAATAGTCCTCACATTAACCCTCACCAGAATGAGCAATGAAAGAATATGCAGGGTGGACAGAGGGAGGAGATGGAATAAAGAATGTATGAAAACAGTCCCACAGTGATGATAGAAATAAGCAAAGTTATTTATTTTAGCTATTATTGTTAGGAGCTTTCTGAAATAAATAAGAAGTCAATGAAGCTAGGTTTTAAATCTGATTTTTTAATTTTTTTAATTTTTAATTTTAATTAATTTTTTTAAGACCAGACAAAAATTAGAGAGGCTGAGTGCTTGAAAGCCAGTCACCTCACTGTAAATACTTGAAAATAAAAGTACTCAAGGAAAAAATCCTGATTCTGAAAATGGTGAAGTTCTGCTTTGACTTCAAGGGGGACACAGTTTTATCACCCTAAAATTCTTGTTTGCATTGTCCATTGTCACTAGACATTCCATATTACTGGAATTCTGTGGAGTTACAATATATAAAATAGTGGAAGGCACCTTATGTGTGTGAATTGATCTGCTTGTTTCATTAGGACTTCCATGAATTATTGCTTTTCTCCTCATCCTTTGGAACCCTGGCAGTACTATGCTTTGCTTGGCTTAGATGATTTCATTTTTGATATTGACACTGTCAGACTGGTCTGAGAAACCATTTTGTTGTCCTTCCTCAAAGAACAGACTTATCTCTATATAAATCATTCCTAAGATGTTTGACTTTCCATTTCATTACATTCAATTTATTGCTAGCATTCTTGGCAAAGAGTCTACTAACAATATTACATAACGTCAGATTTGTGGGCAAATGAGTTTTCTGTTGTCTTCTCACCGAGGATGTGTTCAACTCTTCAAAGATCACAGAGAAAATAACTTGTATGGAGCTCTGCTGCTGTTTCAAGTTATAGTGGCCTTGCATGACAAAAAGGATACATCTTTTCAGCCACATACTTGGGAAGATTGATTCCTCTAACATACAGAAGTCAGCCAAATTTTAGCACCTAACCGAAAAGAAGTTTGCGTATGTTCTTAAAAGCAATAGATTCTTGTTTATAGCGTCATTAATTGATGCAAATTTGCTTGCTTGTTACAGAAATTTATCATATATTACAGCTGATTTAGAAACTGGTTGAACACTATTGACATATTCAAATTTCCCCAGGGGTTGTCTTTTGAGCAAAGTACTTGTGTTCAGCAAAGTAGAAAACCTGTTTATCTTCATAATATATTTTGTCTTATTCCCATATAATTTTTTCACCTTTCCTATTCTCATTTTCACTGAAGGGTCAGTTGACAGAAATTAAGGTAATGAAGAGACAGATCTCTTAACTGTCTCTTCATTGACTTCAGCTGAGCAGTAGCTGGTCATACCACATTAGGATCTGAGCAGGAAGATTATTTTAAGATGTTGTCATAGGGCACAAAATTGAGCTTGTGATGATTAAAGCAATATTAAGAATATTGAAGGTTAAAAATAGAAGAGAAGTCTTAGTAATGCCTTGGCTGAATAGCTTGACTAAGCAGGGCTTAGTAGGTAGAAGGGATAAAAGTTTTCACATATTTAAGAGACAAATGTCCAAAGGAAGGAGATTGGATAGGAGAATGTTCAGCACCACTCAGAATATTCAGAATCATTGCAATAAATATTAAAGGCTAAATGGAAAAAACTATAATCCATCAACTTCTGGAAGAAATAGAAACCTTGGTGTTCTTGCTTGATTTATGTTCTTCTTCATTTAAGACCTGAACTCTTTCCCAGGTAACAGCAGGATAATTTTGGGTGCATGTTGTTCTCAGAGATATCCATGCATTGGAATGGCTGAAAAAAGTTTTTGAGAATATGCATGGACATTTTCCTGGATTTTCTGGGGTAAATGCATCAAAGAAACATGCTTTGCCCTCCTAATTGATGGAGAAATATGGAATCTTTTTATTGTCCTTGTGTTTGCCCGAGTTTGTTTGGATAGCGTTGGCTTGGCCAAGGAGCCAATACCTGCTTTGGCAGGCAGAGGAGAATACAGAGAGGGCTGATCTTACAAAGACCAAATCTTACAAAGCCACACAGCAGATCACCTTGGCTTCTGGACGTACCACTGTGTGCCCACAAGTCACATGGCATCATGAGCACCAGTAGTCACCGTGGCCTGTGGCACTCAGTGCTCTGCCAGCACATGGGGACAGCATCCACCCAGCCAGCCCAGCCTGCAGTGTTTGTCCTCTCACTTCTCTTCATGGGGTTGCAGGGCAAAAGGAGCTTGGCTCTATCTTATGCTTCAGTCTCATGCCTAGAGTAGTTTTTAATGAAACGCACTGCACTGCATGTAGTTACGTGTCACCCAACTAGCAAGAACAGTCTAATCCAGGCAAATATTTTTGATACCTCAAGTGACTAATGTGGTTCAGAAATAAGATGTGTCTAAACCCCCCTCATCTGGAAAGTGACCTGTCCACAAAGAGAAATATTTTGAGGGGAAAATCTGTCTCCTTGCTGACATGAAGCCATTGCCATGTCCACAAAGATTTGCATTCCTGAAACTAAGAATAAACCTGCAGCTGTGGGCAACCAAATGGGTTGGGATGCATACTGCTGCTGAGTGTAGCTGCCTGGGAAAACCCTCTGCATGCAAAACAAATGACAGACACACCTGCAGCTCGTCCTGCTCCCCTCACTCCACAGCCCTGCTGAAGTCACTGAGGAGAGTTACACCAATGCCATCAGGTCTGTCAGCAAACCAAACTTTTTGCAACAAATATTATCCTGACTCCTTACTTTTCAAATGAGCATTATGGCCCTTGTATCCCGTTAAAAAAAAAACCTTTAAGGGTTTTACATTTAGCTCATTTCTGCAGGAGCTTTTCTCAGGTTGGTATCCAGTTCATGCTTTCCTTGCTTGCCCAATTTGCCGATGACATTCCTACATGTTTCTTTCACAGTTTCACTCATAAAATGCAAGAACTGCTAGAGTGCAGCAAAGGCTATGCAGGATTGCTCCTGAAGAAAGGACTGTGCTCATTAATTTGGCTGCAGGGTCCAGCATGTGATAGGGGTAGCAAAGGCTCAGGCTGCTCCATCCCGTCAGGGTCTGGAATCTTTGAGCTGCTGCTGACTGCACTCTGCTCCTGATTGCCTGTACTGTGTGCACAAGGGAAGGATCTGCAATTGCCTTGAAGTGCCAGGGAGAAGTGCCACTTTGCAGCTGGCTCTGATAATGTCAAAAGGAAAACGCAAACCCAAAAGAACAGAATGATAAGGGAAGTGATAAAAGAAGTGAGAGAGTGAGAAATCAGGTTGATTGGTGAATAAGGCAGGAGAGAAGCTGGCACGGCACAGAACAGCACTTAAAGAGGGATGTGCCAGAAATGCTACTGGCCTTACAGGTTTTTAGCAGGCTTTTTTTGTGGGTTTTTTTTTTTTTTTTTTTTTTTTTTTGTATAGAAGTGACTTGACAGTTCAGCTGTACTTTATATTTCCAGTTATTGCTGAAATCTTCACATAAATATGTGGGGTTTTTTACAGGGATTATTTACTTCTTTTTTTTTTTTTTTCCATTCAGAAATATTTGCACTCTTCACTCTTATCTTCTGTGGGTTTGGTAAAAAAGTTTTTTATGATTCAAAGATTTTAAGAACAGAAGAAGCAGTTTTATGTTCCAGCTAATTTGAGTCCCTTCTTAACATAAGCCATAGAGCATTACTGATAATCTCTGCAGCAAGTTGCTCTTTCAGGCAGAGCAGGAATTTAGGATCAAATTGAGATGTTAAAAACTGAAAAACTCACAAGCATTTAGATCAGCTTGTTTCAGTTGTCAGTTACTTAACCTGTGATAATTTTTTTAACTTCAGTTTCCAGTATCTGCCATCTCACTGCACCATTTTCTGCTGAACAAGAAAGACCTGTACCATCTGAAATGACACCTCCAAAGAAAAGGGTGGAGGTCAGTTTAAAACTTGTCCTTCTCTTGAAAAAAATAAATAATAATTTGTTGCAGGCTAAGGCATCCTGAAAAGGTCTCTCTCCCAAAATTTTTTAAAAAGGCAAGAATGAAGAAAAACAAAATTTTGGTGACTGTTTCTGTAATGTGCACATAGAGAAATAACAGCGCTTCTTTACAGACAAATGGGGAGACAATCTAAACTCATAAATTTGACTTTATAAGAAATAAATCTTATTATTTAAATGGAATGACGAAGTCTTGAACTTTTGAGAAAAAATGAACTTAGAACCTAGCAGATGATGAAATAATGTTCCAAATGTATTTAATTTCCATCAATAATAAACTAAAAACCATTCTTTGGCATATATTCATAGTAAATTAAGGTAGTCTTCTTGTGTATGCACAAAAATTATGGTAATTTTCATGTCATAAAAAATCCCTGAAAATACAGAATCTTGATACATGTGTATATGTATATGTATCTATACATATAGATGTATATGTATGTATCTTCAGATACATATTTGTGAAGGTCATCTTTGAAAAGCTGCTGGAAAGTTTCAGCTCAAACAAAGCTAAATGGTGTTATTCAATTCTCATCATGGAGAAGTCTAGACAAATAGACGGCAGAAAATTTGTGCCCTCCCTAAACCATTGTGTCTTCTGGTTCCCAATTACTGTTCATTTTAATGATAATGGATCTGTAATGGATCTGTGGCAATTTCCTACAGCTTGAGATCTGAGCCAAGAAACAGATAAAATTTCATAAATGATACCCAAGGAATAAAACTTGTGTCTTATTTGCAGCTGTCTGGAGAACATTTTTCTTTTTAGAGGAAAATAATTTGTGTCTAACTGAAGAAAGTAGTGAGTTGTGGCTGCTGGAAGTAATCCTGTTCAGTCAGTGCATCCACTGAGATTCCCTTGAATCACAGATTGAAATGTGCAGGAAAGCAGCTAGCAGGATCATGGCCTAGAAACCCAGTTCAGTTTGCATTAGAAACAAAGGCAACATCTTCCCTGGTGTTCTTCAGGGGGAAAAATCGTGACCTATGTGTTCATCACTGAGTCTTCTTTGCAAAGGCAAAGAGATCCTTAATTTTTGAAAGAGGTGGAGAACTTTTAAGGAGTGGTTTTCTATAAAAGGCTTCCTGTGAAGTGCTTTACAAAAGATGTCCTCTTGCTATAGGAGGAAAAGCTGAGGCATGGAACTCTGATGTGAGTTACCAGAATCATCCAGGAACAATTCTCCTTGGGATGAGACCAGAAATAGAAATCAGGTCTTCCACAGTCCTTTCAGTTGTATGCAGTTGGCTCTCTCATCTGAAATAACATCTATCCTGTTTTCTGCTGCAAAAACACATGGCTTGCCCATATTGCTGAAATCAGATGGGAAGGTGCCAAATGAGGGAGCCTTTCAGAAGTGCCCACACAAGCACTTTAAATGCTTTGTGTAGCACTGTACATGAAGCATGAAAATTACTGGTTTTCAAATGCTCCAAGATTTATTTCAATATGCAAGCTAGAAGCAAACAATCTCATCATCAGTCTGAGTCCTCAGAAACTTGAGTTTGAAAGAATTTTGATGAATTTATTAAAAAAGAGACTTTGATGACTTGATTAAAAAAGAGACCTGCTTAAGGAATCTGGAATGACCTTTAAAAGAAATTCAAACTGTTTATAGAGAAGAATATTTTTAGGGAGGCTCGATTTTGTCTCTTTTTTTTCATTCTTTTTTCATTTTTAATTTTTTTAATGTGACTTTTTGCAGTGATAACACCTTTTTCTGTAGAATTTACAAACCAGTGCAAGGCTGAGCTCCATGACAGTAAAACCCCAATACTAAGTAAAGTGCATTTTCCTGTCATTAGGGGTTTTTACAAAATAGAAAGAACAGTAGCAATGGGGTAGCTGCTAGCTGTTCATTAAAAAAGCGATCATGTTATAGGACTAAAAATGCAAGTATTGGATCTAATTTTTTTAAAAACTGAAATGAAAACAGAAAGAGGACAGAAATTCATACTGTGCATCTTTGAGCTCAGATTCTACAAAGAACTTGTGTGGACCCATCCAGATAATATCAAATGGGACCAAGTCAGCATCTTGAAATACTAGGATTACACATTAAGATATGGGTCATAAATTCCTCAAGACATAAGCTATATTTGTTCAGAATACTGGTACAGTACTGCAATAACTTGCAAAATAAGGACCATCTTGTTCTGTTTTTAAAAGCCTTGAGTTCATGTAAGAACAGCATAGAGTGAACCAGTCCCCTTAAAGTCAAGGGAAATTTTGCTGCTAACTTCAACAGGGCTCAGACCTGAAATCTAAGGCACATGTACAAATCTTTTTAGATAGAAGGATGTGGGGGAAAAAAAATCCAAAAAAAACCCCCAGAGATTTGTGCAGCAACATACATGCAAAATTGAACCACTGTGTGCATACTGTGTGCAGTATGAAGCTCTCTGTGGATGTTCTCTTTTAAGTACCAAGCATTCTAGAATGCTACTTCAATTTACCTGTTTTTCATAGCATAGTTGTGGCTATAAGCAGGCATGAACTGTTTTATGCAAAAGATTGTGATAATCCCAGTTGAGAATGGGAAATGGCTGACTGAGAATAAAAGATGATTAAATCTTTTACAACTTTTGGGAGATGAAATCATTGCTTTGTTCGAAGTGAATTTTGTAAGACAAATCATTAGAGCTAGTTTTCATTTGGCTATCTGGGACTATGAGCATGGCTCTTGATAAAGCTTGCCAATTAATTGATACGTAAATGTCTACTATTGAACAGCATTATGAGGCTGTGGGGAGTTATCTGCCACCAGATATCTGGGGGGATGTTTTTTTTACACAATTCAAACAGAAGTTATAGTAGTTTTATGCTGAAATTATTAGTGAAGTTCTTTGATTCATTATGTAAGAGAGTTAAACTGATCCCTTCCGCCCTTATATCCAATTTTGTCATAGTTTTAAAAATAATGGCTTATATTAGTTTTAAAAAGTAGTTTCACAATTACCATAGTTACAGGAATCCAAGCTCCAGGCTCTGGAAAAGAGAAATAAGTGCTAATGAGTTTTGGTTGTTGACAGTAGTAATTTGGTCCTGGATGCAGCAATCCTGTGCAACCTACTCCAGGTGGAAGTTGGACTAAATGACCTCCAGACGTCCCTTCCAACTCCAACCATTCTGTCGTTCTGTGGTTCCATGTGACTCTAGATAAAAGGGGGCAACATCATTCATTCAGTCCTACTCCTACCTACACATTAGCATTTTTATTTTTGGCCACATTCTTTCAGTGAGGGACCCCAAGGCTGTTTTCTCTCAGAGAAACTGTTAAAAGGAGGCAGCATCTTTGATTGGTGTTTTGTTAGTAAGTCTTGGTGGAAAAGGGAGAAAAGAAAGACTCCAGCTATAATAAACGGCACTGTTATGCCCCTAAACATTTGGAGGAAAAGAAAAAGCTGCCTGCCATGTCATCCTTTGTGTTTCATGTAAGATATAAACCAAAAATGTACTTCTTGGTCTTTAACAATGGTAGAAATTCATCAACACTCATTGCAGTTCTGGCCATTTGCCAAATAGGTTTGCAGATGCAGGTAAACTGTCAGATAAGCATTTTATGCGTACCACAGGTGTCTCTTCATGCTTTAATACTGCAGAGAAGAGGAAAGCACAAACATTCAAGACAAAGGACACTGTTACAGTCTTCTAATTTTGCTTAAAATGGGCAAGGGTTGTTTGTTCTTTTCAGGACATGAGTCTGGGTTTCAGTTTTAGCAGCCTTTTGGTGCATGGCACTGGTGGAGTGGTTCAATTCTGAGTGCCAAGCTCTTCAGTGTTTATGTAAGGGAGACATTTCACATTTCTTTTTCATGAAGTATGTTGGCCTTTAAACTCTTGGTGATAATATGAGGGAGCAACAGGCCTATGTTGATCTAACAGCTGTTCCCTGTCTCTTCAGAGAAATATATAGGACACCTGGGCTGTGGGATGCCAGGAGGACCACCCTGAACTGAGCATCCCCAAATAAACACCATCACCCCATTTCATGGAGGAAGCTGTCTGAGCATCTGGGCTAGAGTTTTGCTCAGAACTATGAAGTTGTAAAAATTGGCAGTGGTGGAAAAGCTGTCTCATCCTATAGTATGTTATTGTAGATGTTAATTATCCTCAGTCATGAGGACAGGAGTTGGCTGCTGGTTGATAGTGCCCAGTGGGCCAAGCCTAGCCCCAAGGAAACTTCCTCTATGACCTTGTCAAGTGGTTTGAAAGAATCACAAGTGCTTTTGAATGGCCAGACAGCTAGCAGCTGGAAAATATTGTTAGCAGCTGCAGGACTGCAGCAGCCCAGTTGCAGATATTAGCTGCCAAATCCTTTCTGATTGTTGCCTAATCAGCTGGCTGAGGCTGTTCACAAACAGAACTGGAGACTAAAGTACATAAGTCCAAACACAAAAGCTGCTTGAATAGAAGATATGATCTGATTTGTTGGATAGTGAAGATAAATTTGGTGATATTCAGATATCTTGGTTGTTGTTTTTTAATAAAGGAATCTTCCGGGTTACAGGTTTGCAGAAAATTATTAGTTTCTAATTAAGTATCTGCATCTAACATGAGACATCATGTGTGTCAAGTGATGTGATTAGCAATGTGTTTCTTTTGTATCAAGAATGTGGTGACATTTTTTCTTCCCTTAAGGCAATGAGAGAAGGTGTCTCATAGGCACCAACCACAAAGAAAAAAATATGAAAATCATTTGCTTTAGACCCTAATAACTTTTATATAATTTTGCTTTATGTCATAATTATCTATTGCTGTCAGGGTGTCTTTATAAAAGAAAGTTGAAATTTCTGTGGGGTTGAAAGTCATGTAGAATCAAACTCTCATTTAAAACCAAACATTCAAAACTTTCTCATTCCCCTGGGAACGTGTATAAAGCAAAATTGCTGCCTACTCCAAAAAACCCCCACAGCATCAGGGTCAGTCCTCTTACCCCAAGTCCACTTGACCAGAATGGAAATGATAAACATATATTACAAGTGTTCTCCATATCCTCTCTGGTTTTAAAAAATATTCAAAAATGGCTTATGAAAGCAAATTGCCTGACAGTTTCCAAGGCCTTGTTTTCCCTCTGCATAGTGCATTATGATGTTATGTAAGGATGTTATACCCTTGTATTTCCCTTCACTATATACTGTGTCTTCAAGATTAAAATAGGTTTTCTAGGTACTTTAGTGTTGGTGATTTCTAATATTCTTAAGGTTTAATTAGTTCCTCTGTTAGACAAATCACCTGAACAGATTGAATATTTTTATTATATTGAATCAATTCTGAAAGTCTTACAATAGATGAAATTATTCTTTTATTTGCATGGATAGCTGAAGTTTCCTAAACAATATTTGAAATGGAGACATGCATTTACAGTGATTGCTTCAAAATTAAGGTCTTTGCATCCCTTCTCAAAAGACTTTTGAAAGCTATTTGTACTTTTTTTTTTTTTTTTTTTTCCTGTGCCTTATCTCCTAATGTTGTTAGGGAAAACACAGCTATGGAAGTGGCTTTTGACAATTTTTCCATCACGTGGTACTATTTTACCAGAACAAGCAAAGAAATGGTGGCAGAACTGAGCCATCCATTTTCCTGTGCTTCACTTTGGACAAGGCAAATCATGTAGATGTAATGTTATCTTGTGAAGGGAGTCACAAACCTGATGTTCTGGCTGCTTGGGCATTGTGAAGATCAAACTGTTATCTTAATAATACACCAAGAGTATCTCCTGCCACTGCAATTTTCAAGGGAACCATCTCTAAGATTTCAGCATGTCACTTCATGAGTAAGAGTTTGAAGTGCGTTGGAGAGATCCCACTCACTTTGCTCAAATCTAGGAAATTGGAACTTCATTCAAGGTGGTATAAGGTAAACTCTGGAGCTGTGAACTAAACCCAGGCTTTCCATATTTTTTTTAGTATAAAGAAAGACTAGAAAGTACCGAAATCTATTTATTAGGGTGATGCAGTGAGCAATTCAGTGTCTGTGCCAGTGTTTCTGAGTGCTGCTGTCCTGAAGGATCACTGCTGGTCTGTAACCGGTGTGATAGTCATTGGTTACATATTTAAGTTATGCCAGAGTGAAATGCTGTGCTGCTTTCCATCCAGAAAGAGCAGACTTTCTGTGAAGGGCAGTTGTTACATGCCAGCCTCTCTGTCAGCCCTGTTCTGTTTCAAGAAGACAACATGAAATTCTGCTTCAACTCACCTATGTCAGACATGGCTGCTGAACTGAAGCAAAAGGAAAGAAACTCTAATATAGTTTGTTTTCTGAAGGAAGGGAAGGGAAGGGAAGGGAAGGGAAGGGAAGGGAAGGGAAGGGAAGGGAAGGGAAGGGAAGGGAAGGGAAGGGAAGGGAAGGGAAGGGAAGGGAAGGGAAGGGAAGGGAAGATGTAACTTTCTGGTTTGTGCACAGTCCATACATTGCATGGATAAAGGTTCCTTAATTCAAAAGAGCAGGTTTACCTTCTGGGATCAGCAGAGCAAAATGTAATGAGCTTGTTCAGTGACACAGGCTGTAATGAGAGTCTCTGGACACTGCTCTTCTGTGACAGGCAAGCGATGTTGGTATTGATGGACAACCTCATTCTCGCTCTGTTTTGTGCTAGGAAGGAGGGTTGAACAAATGTCTTGTTAATTTATTTGTGAATTGCTGTGCCCTGATGAGAAAACAGGCTGAGTTCAGCATCTGCAAGTCTTTTTTCACACATGGTTCCATTAGCAATTGAACATCTTAATTCCAAGCTCTGAGTGCAGCAGAAGGATTGTCCCTGGAGCTCAGTCCCTACTTCCCTCTTTTCAGAGTCAGCACAAGCTGAGATGGGGAGCTTTCCTAGCTTTCACTACTCTGTGTGTAGCTGTTCCTCACTGTCTGAGAGCATAGGGTGTGTCCATATATATATTGCCGTTCTGTTGTTAAATGGCAGTAACTGGATATGTAATGGTTGATGGTTAACTTTTTTATTGGTACATATTTGCACTACAGTTAAGGAATACGCTTTAAAGAAGCCATGCAAACAGGAGCTATCAAAATTTGATCTGTCTCTCTCAAGTAATTTGATAGCAAAATAGAGCAGGTTGGCTGCAGGCAGCTCTTAAGAGCACCACGGGAACTTAAGAAATCCATTTATGTCTGCACTGGCTACGCCAGCTGTTCGTGGTTGGAGGCACCCCCCTCACTGAATTAACTTTTTTTTTAGTTATTTGGCCCCGCACTCAGATTCTGGCACTAGTGAATAGCATCTGCACCACACAGAAATGTTTTGGCAATTACGAGCCAATTAAGTTTAGCTTGTTCCCTTGTTTGATCCTTCTTATGATATACAGCAAAAAGTCTCATGACTGACATATTTAGCATCTATTAAAAAAACAAAAATGTCTCAATTTTGCAGAATCTGTGGTCTGTTTACCTCTGTCTTGAAGGTTCCTTAAGAATGAAATTTCAAGGGAAATTATAATTGAAACTTCCTCACAGAAAAATATATATCAAAAGTGATTTTAAATCATGTCTGGTTTTGATGTCATTGGACGACTTGTGTTAAAATCACCCCTGGGCACTCAGTTATTTGAATACTGTCATCTGAGGTCAACTAAACTGATGGAATAGGAGTAACAAGGAAATAACAAGGATGGTGGCTTTATCTACAGTCATCTTTACCCTTTCTTTAATTTGCTTGTCTTGGCAAGGCTTCTCCAATGAGATATGATGCTATTGCTTACCCTTTTTTAAACTGTCAGGTCAGATCTGCCGATGCAAGCTGTCAACTGGACAGATGGAAACCATAAAACAACAAATATCTAGAAACACTCCATTGTGTGATGCTGCACTCCTTTCCTTTTACTTGCTCATCAAAGATTGTGATCCATTTATTGATGAGATTTATGGCCACCATTACAGGGTATTTATAGGCCTCACAAACTTTTAATGAAGTAGTTTTTGCACTGCTCATCTCTGTCTGAGAAATACAGAAATACTATTTCCGTCTAACAGGTAACTACTGTCACACAGTCCCAAGCTGACTTGCCCAGGTTCTCCTAAGAAAGGTATGACAGAGACTGGGTCGAACCCAGCACAGCACCTAAGCTACTGCATTCCTGCTTTCTCCTTTTGATCTTGGTAAAATTCCTAAACTACACCAAGGGGGAAGTGCCTTTTGGTCAGGGATCTTTAGGCACTTTCACAGTAGTTGAAGTGATGTTAGAAATATTCAGTGGTGGTTTAGTGAATGGTTGATATTGTCAGAGAAG